>NC_073306.1:87585482-87888260 GCF_027595985.1 Sorex araneus
TTGCATCATTGCAAGCTTGTACCTCTCTGCTACTTTATATTCTACATACGAGTGCAATCTTTCTATGTCTGTTTCTTTCTTTCTGACTCATTTCACTCATCATGATACTTTCCATGTTGATCCACTTACATGCAAATTTTATGACTTCATGTTTTCTGAAAGCTGCATAGTACTCCATTGTGTAGATGTATCAAAGTGTTTTTAACCAGTCATCTGTTTTTGGGCACTCTGGTTTTTTCCAGATTGTGGCTATTGTAAACAGTGCTGCCATGAAAATAGAAATGCAGATGTCATTTCTACTATAGCTTTTTGCCTCTCCGGGATATATTCCCAGGAGTGGTATTGCTGGGTCAAATGGAAGCTCAATTTCTAATTTTTTGAGAAGCGTCCATATTGTTTTCCAAAAGGGCTGAACCAGTAGGCATTCCCACCAGCAGTGAAGGAGAGTCCCTTTCTCCCCACATCCATGCCAACATCGGTTGCTTTTGTTTTTTGAGATATGGGCCAGTATCTGTGGTGTGAGATGATATCTCATTGTTGTTTTGATCTGCATCTCCCTGATGATTAGTGATGTTGAGCATTTTCTCATGTGCCTCTCAGCCATTTTGATTTCTTCTTTGGGGAAGATTCTGTCCATTTCATCACCCCATTTTTTAATCGGGTTGTCAGTTTTCTTCTTGTGGAGTTGAACCAGTGCATTGCATCCTTGATATTAACCCTCTATCAGCTGGTTACTGAGTAAATATCCTTTCCCATTCTGTAGATTGTCTTTGTATTTTGGTCACTGTCTCTTTTGAGGTGCAAGAGCTTCTTAGTTTGATATATTCCCATTTATTTATCTGTTTTAACTTGCTTGGCCAGTGGCATATCATTTTTGAACATACCGTTGGCTTCAATGTCGTAGAGGGTTTAGCCGGCCTTGTCTTCAATGTACCTTAGGGATTCTGGTCTGATGTTGAGGTCTTTAATCCATTTTTATCTGACTTTTGTACATGGTGATAGGTGGAGATCTCAGCCCATTTTTTTTTGCATGTAGCTCTCCAGTTTTGCCAGCACAATTTGTTAAACATGCTTTCCTTGTTCCACTTCACATTTCTTGCTCCCTTATCAAAAATTAGATGATCATATATTTGAGGTGGCGTGTCAGAGTATTCAACCATGTTCCATTGGTCTGCAGTTCTGCCTTTGTTCTAGTACCATGCTGTTTTAATTACTAGCACTTTGTAGTAGAGTTTGAAGTTGAGGAGGTTGATTCCTCCCATTTACTTTTTCCCACGAATTGCTTTAGCTATTCGTGGGGGCTTATTGTTCCATATGAATTTCAGGAGTGCTTACTCCATTTCTTTGAAGAATGTCAAGGGTATCCTTATAGGGATCGCATTGAATTTGTACAATGCTTTGGGGAGTATTGCCATTTTGATAATATTAATTCTTACAATCCATGAGCAGGTCTTTCCATTTCCTCGTGTCCTCTTTTATTTCCTGCAGTAGCGTTTTGTAGTTTTCTTATACAAGTCCTTTACCTCCTTAGTTAAGCTGATTCTGAGGTACTTGATTTTTTGAGGCACAATTGTAAACGGGATTGCTTTTATCATGTCGTTTTCTTCTCTCTCATTATTTGCATATAGGAAAGCCATGGACTTTTGGGTATTGATTTTATAGCCTGCAAATTTACTATACGAGTCTATTATTTCTAGGAGTTTCTAGGTAGAGGTTTTAGGGTTCTCTAAGTATAGTATCATCTCATCTACGAATAGTGAGGGCTTGATTTCTTCCTTTCCTACCTGAATGCCCTTAATATCTTTCTCTTGCCTAATCGCTATTGCAAGTACTTCCAGTACTATATTGAACAAAAGTGGAAAGAGTGGGCGGAAAGAGATATTCTTGATAACCTTTCAGTATTAATAATGCAAACCACAATGCCCAAGAGGAGAGAGGATAGAGCAGAGAGAGAGAGGAGAGACAGAAAGAGAGACAGAAAGAGAGAGAGAGAGAGAGAGAGAGAGAGAGAGAGAGAGAGAGAGAGAGAGAGAGAGAGAGAGAGAGAGAGAAAGAAAGAACCTGCCATAGAGGCAAGCAGTGGTGCTGGGAAATATACAGTGGTGCTAGGAAATATACATTGGTGGAGGGATGAGTGCTGGAACACTATATGACTGAAACCAATCATGAACAGTTTTTTAATGGCCTATCTTACAGTGATTCAATAAGAATGTTAAAAAACACTGCTTCATCTACTTTACCCATACCACCTATTATGTCTAATGTCTAATGCCACCTAGTATGCCTAATTAAGAAAATGTATTTTATTTATTATTTGATTACATATCATGTATAACACTTGCTACTTGACTTCTCTGTCTTTGTGATGACATTATTACGTTAAACTATATATTTTATCATTAAAATAATACTATTTGGTTATAGTATGTATTTCAATCAATATATAGAGAGAGCCTGTGGCAAATAGCAAGTTTTCTGCTTCTTTTCAAAAGTTTAAATTTATTTTTTTTATGTTTTTGGGCCAGGAAGAGCCATGCTGAGGGTCTAGTCTTGGCTTTGCATTCAGAATATACTCCTGATAGGTTCAAGGGGCCATATGAGTTGCTGGAGATCCAACCTGCTCTATTGTGTCTGGAGCCCCAAATCATCAGCTTTTCATGGGCATAATGTACTCCCGGGATTGGTGATGAACCTACAAGGCTTGGAAATTTGGGCCTGACTCTGTCGGCTTCAGATGACAGAAATTCTATTTGCTAGAAGGTTTATCTTACTTAAGTACATGCCTTCAAGGCTACTGTCTGTACTTTGGAAGAATCTCCTATATTCAGAGCCAAATGAACAGTAATCAAATGCTTTGAGTTTGTTTGGAGGAATGGAGCTGTGGAAATTCCAGAACACATTCAGAGTTGGGGCTCCCTCATTATTGGATGGATCCTGCTCCTCCTTTGAGTGAAAAGAGCAGTTTCATGATCAGCTTGCCACAGAGGCAGCTCTCTCTCTTTCTCAGACAGCCAGGGCAGCAAAGCAGTAATTGAATCAGTGTTGGGAGAGACTCTGCAGTGTGAAGAGGAAAAGTTGGCAGATGATCCAGGCCTACCTGAGCAGCTAAGTAAGAAGGGTGTGAGCGGGCTTGCTGTTGGGAAAGCCTAAGAATCTGTGGAGTTGGACAGGACCAACTTTGTCAGTACAGGGGAAGAAATTTCTATGAAGGAACATCTGCACAAATATAGCTCTAAAAATTATACAATCACAACCTGCGTCATAGCATAACCAATTAGCATTCACATCAGTAGTGTCTGAGTTATGTTTCGGTTGAAGTTCACACAACTTTTATCTGGAAAAATTGAGGTCAGCGTAAGTGACCCTGCTAACTGGTACAACTGTGTTATGTTTTGGCTAAGAATGATGTCTTTTGGATTTCTCTCTTGGTCTCTCTCTTGTCTGTCTGTCTGTCTGACTTTCTCTTCCCCTCTCCGATTCTCCCCCTGTCTTCCTTTCTTTCCCTTTCACCCTCTCACATATGGGTCCTCATTGAAGTTTGACATACAAAAAGAAGTGAAGAAATGTTTCTTAACATTCATTGAAGAAGGTATGTTGACAATGTCCTACGAATTAAGGAACCAATATGATAACAATTGTTGCAAATGATCAGTCTGGAATAACTGAGTGATCAAAGTATATAAAGGGAAATATTTGATAAACTTTTAGGATCTGTATTGCAAGCCATAATGCCAAAAACCAGAGAGAGAGACAGGGAGAAGGTCCTTGCATGAGACAGGTAGGGGCTGCGGTGGGAGAATAAGTGGCGGCATTGGTGGTAGGGAGTATACACTAGATGGTTGATGGAACATTATTTACCTGAAATCCAATCATGGAAAACTTTGTAACTGTATATCTCACCATGATTCAATGAGTAAATAAATTAACAAAAAAGTGTCCTATTTCTTTTTCAAAACTAAAAGTTGAAAAGGATTCAGTATAACATGGATGATTGTTCTAATACTGTGGTGTACTTGTATGTATTTTTTTGCTAATGGAAGTCACATCTCAAGGTCCAGACTGGGTCTACAATGATACTCTAAAAGCATTCATTAAAATCTTTTCAAAATTTTATGTCTATCACCCATCCGTTTTGTTTCCTACTCATACTCCAATATCTGTCCTCAGGAAATGCGATTTTATAATGCAGAGTCAGAAAAAACAAGTGCTCAACTTAAATAAAAAAGTACAGGATGGGTGGGATGTCTCCTGCCTACTACACCAGAGTATCCATCTACTACTCACAAGAAGACCTGGACAGCTCTATGGGCCAGGCCTCAAGGCAGAAAATGGCTGAAATGCAGGGTCTGGTAGAGCATCTCATCGGCAAGCTCAGTCCCAGAAACTAGGTTCTGGTCACCCACTGCACTGAACCCCAGGTCACCAGCTCTCCTACACGTGCAAATCCAGCAGGAATGCTCTCACGGCCTTCTTGCCTTTTAAGTCATGATAAGGGTCTAGAGCAATAACACAGTGGGTGGGCATTTCCCTTGTCTGAAGCCTGCTTGGGTTTGATTCCTGGCATCCCCTATGTACCACTGAGCACCGACAGGAAGGATTTCTGAGTGCAGAGCCTGGAATTAGGACTGACCACTGCTTAGGGGGCCCAATTACCAAAAATAAAATCATGTTCTACCTGAATTGGGGAGAGAGAGATAGTGCAGTAGTCAGAGTGCTTGCCTTCGTTGTGACTGTTTTGGTTTCCATCCTGAGCACACTGAGCCCTACCACAAGTGTTTCCTAGGCATAGAGACAAGCTTTAGCCCTGAGAATCACTAGTTGTGGTCTTTCTGAAAAATAAAACAAAACAATCCAAAAATCTGAGATCACAGGTGGGCTGTTACAGAACTTGAACTGCCTCGATGGGACTAGAGAGAAGAAATTCATGGAGTGCTGTGAATTAACTACAAGGCAGATATAATTTATGACAGATATTGATATTATCTCCAGGAGAAGCAGGGGCATCAGTAGACAGCTGGGAAGGTTCTGGGAGTCCATGCCTCTGACCAAAATTGTCTCACCAAAGAGAAAAGTGCTAGAAGGAAATCTGGAATTCTATAGTGCAGAAAGAAATAATATTTAAGAAAAATAATGTTTTCTGTTCTCAGAGTTTTTAACTATAGTGATTCAAAATTTCAGCCTAATAAAATTGCTGGATCTGAGATTCATGCCACAGAACACCTTTAACATAATGCAAATACCCAGTACTGTAAGGATACTTGTAATTACAGTTTTCATATTTCACTTACTGCATTCTATGTCCAGTAGATATAGGATTTCTAGTAAGTCCCTCGGGAAGGAGGTGAATGGGTATTTTTCAATTTTCATTTTTTTCCCAGAAAATACTGTGGTGAAGAAGACCACATTATAGAAGAAACTGTGGAATCAGAAAAAAAACCGTAAGGAAGATTCATTAAAGGTCAAACATACAAGGCGAGGCAAATTACAGCGCGTGCCAGCTAGAACAGTACATGTGACCAAGAGAATCCCAAATGCTGCTAGCCCAGAAGTGAAAAAATCAATTCAATTCAGTTCAGCAGTCAAGAATGCTTCACAGAAAGTAGAAATTGAGCTCCCATTTGACCCAGCAATGCCACTTCTTGGAATATATACCAGAGATACAAAAAAATACAGTAGAAATGATGTCTGTGCTTGTATGTTCATTGCAGCACTGTTTACAATAGCCAGAATTTGGAAAAAACCCGAGTGCCCCAAAACAGATGACTGGTTAAAGAAATTTTGGTACATCTACAATGGAATTCTATGCAGCTGTTAAAAAGGATGAAGTCATGAAATTTGTGTATAAGTGGATCTACATGGAGAGCATCATGTTAAGTGAAATGAGAAAGAAAGGGAGGGACAGACATAGAAAGATTGCAATGATTTGTGGAATATAAAGAAACAGAATGGAAGAATTACACCCAAGAATAGTAGTGGTGAATACCAGGAAGATTGCTCCATGGCTTGGAAGCTGGCCTCACATGCAGGGGAAAAAGGCAGCTCAGATAGAGAAGGGAACACCAAGTATGGGGTGCTTGGAGGGCCCGCTTGGGAGAGGAGATGTGTGCTAAAAGTAGACTACAGACAGAATGATGGCAATTCAATACCTCTATTGCAAACAACACCCATAGGAGAGACAGAAAAAAAAGAAATTCCCAGCCACAGAGGCGGGGTGGGGAAGGGGGGGATAGGGTGGGAATGGTGGGAGGAATACCGGGATTATTGGTTGTGGAGAATGGGCACTGGTGAAGGGATGGGTATTTGATCATTGTATGACTGAAACGTAAGCACAAAAGTTTGTTAGTCTGGGGCTGGAGCGATAGCACAGCGGGTAGGGCGTTTGCCTTGCACGCGGCCGACCCGGGTTCGAATCCCAGCATCCCATATGGTCCCCTGAGCACCGCCAGGGGTAATTCCTGAGTGAAGAGCCAGGAGTAACCCCTGTGCATCGCCAGGTGTGACCCAAAAACCAAAAAAAAAAAAAAAGAAAGTTTGTAAGTCTGTAACTATGCCACGGTGATTCATCAAAAAATTAATTAAAAAAATGAATGCTTTGCTACGTAGTGTTTTATATTGTGAGCTGGACCTGTATTTATGACCCAAGCTGAAAGCACCCCTCTAAGGGTTTTCTGCACACACCAAAAGTACCTATTCTTTCCAATATATGAACACCTGGATCAGAGTTATTTCTGCTTTTTACACAGTAGATTCAGTCCTTAGTATGACATTAACTAGCAAAGCATTTCTGAAAAAAATCACTTTAGAACAGAGGATTTCTCTATGATAATGAAAAGGGAGGCACAGATGTCCCAGTATCACTTGGATTCTATTATATTTCATAAGCTGCTTGTTCCAGTTCATTGCATCTTCTGTCCAAAATGACTTAAGACAGTCACAAAACCTGGATGGGTCTCCATCTGTGGTATGTGTCTCTGATTGTACCATACTGGATACTTAAGTCTAACTTCTCAGGAGAAGTCATGCAGTTCGTGCATTGACCATTTTCTCATTCCTTTTTTTTTTTTTTTTTGCTTTTTTTTTTGGGTCACACCCAGCGATGCTCAGGGGTTACTCCTGGCTCTGCACTCAGGAATTACTCCTGGCGGTGCTTGGGGGACCATATGGGATGCCGGGGATCGAACCCGGGTCGGCCGCGTGCAAGGCAAACACCCTACCCGCTGTGCTATCGCTCCGGCCCCTTTCTCATTCCTTTCTCATAAACATCTTTTACTCATAAACACTGATAGTCCAACTGTGTCACCATTTCCTAAGGGCCTCTATTTCTTTCACCTAATTACCAAGTCACCAAACCAAAGGCAGGTGATAAGAAGCTGTCACTCATCTCTGTAGCAGAAGTAGGGATATCCCTGTCTCCAACTCTGATTTCCAATAAATGTCTCTTTCAACTCTAAATGTTTCAACCTCAAAGATTGATATCTTAAAATTATTCCTAAGAACTGTATGCCTTTTCATGGGGTTTCCAGATTGTCTAAGTGTCACATTACATCTGCATTGGTTGTGCCTATTCTTAGCACTGTCATCTTCAGTGTGTCTGTCCTCTAGCTTGGTCCAGAAAAAGTAATCTAGCGCCCAGGCAAGAAAAAGCTCTGATTTCCTTCATATCATGAATGACCACTGTTTGTGTGGAGCAGAAAAAATTCATTCATCTCTATTGAAGACTTTCTGAATACCCATCTATTAGTATTATCTGATTGTAAGTTCTGCTACACTATCCATAGCTACCATATCCATTGTGAAACATTTCAGTACTGTCAAAATTCATATAAATACAGGAGAACTATTGTTTATGAGTTTTGGGAAGAGGTTTACTATCTCACCAAACAGGATAATGGATCTTGTGTTGTTGATTTAGCCAGCATGGCAGATATTTCCCAAAGTTCAGGAAAGCAAATCTGGTGAGTTTTCACATCTCCCTGACTCTTATCGTATCTTAATGTATCATGCTCTTACAATTTCCTGTTATCTCAGTGAAGGTGTCTCTGAAAATCATATAGACATAAAAATTTTAATTTACAAATGGTATCCGGTTTTCTATGACCAGTGACATTTATTCAATTTTAGGAAGAGACACTTATTCTGAGAAAAAAAATGAAGAACAATTCTATGCCAAGTAACTATGAAGAATATGCATCTTAACATCAAAGGAAGAATCACTGAATGTATCCACTGGTATTCTAAGTTTGAGGCATCAGTGCTGAATCATAAAGTCCTAGTCATTAACCCAACTATAAGCGTGATTTAGGAGTGACAATTTTCATGGAACTCTACCATATATCATCACATGACTTGGTGACATGTCTTCAGCTATTGCAGCTGTGCTGATGTGTTACAGGAGTTTGGGTATTCTACTACTGTTCTTCAGAAAGTCACTGCACTAGGCTTACTTTCTTTGAGGCCGGTTTATGTTGTCAATCTTGGTGTGGTAAAGAATGGGGTGAGAAATTCATTCATATATGTCACAGAAAAAATATACTTGGAAGACCCAAAGGATCCCACTAGTAACTTTTAACCAAGGTAATGTTTATACGATTGTTTCATGAACATTTCACAAAAACTGTTGAAAAGTCTCAAAGTCATCTTGCAGTTTTCTTCTGGGGTCCTTGTAATTAATAACAATTCTGAGATGATCTGAAACAGGCTGCTTCCTCAGATAGTCCACTTCTCTGTGCAGTCAGCACCTCCATGTTGCTTACACAGCCATTGTCCCTCTTTCACCACAGAACCCCATTATAACAAAGTGAAGGGAAAAATATTAAATGTCTATTAAACAGAAATTACTGTTATGATTATGTCCTTAATCTTCCATCAACTGATCTATTGCTCTGTTTACTAATGCCATTCTTTTTTCCCCCACGAGTACTTCCATTGTCCATGATGGTCAACAGCAAGTTAAGTGATGAAGAAGACAATGAAGATATTAATGGCAGGCTTGATGAAGCCGACCTTATGTCTCCTGATAATTTTGACCTCTCAGTTCCCTATAAGACTTACATATACTCCAGAGAGACACGTTATGGATGGGAAATGTTTTCAACAATGAACAGACAGGGTGAGCAAAACAACCTCAAAGGACCTTAAAAGCTCCTGCTGAATTTCTCAGAGCCTCTTTTTTTCACTCCTACTAACTTTAGCAGCTAGAGCTGTAACCCTGATAATATATGTAGTAGTTTTCTACTGAGTGAAATTACACTTCTGGCTTAATACCTATAAATCAGAATGCAGATCAAATAAATTTCTGACTCAGTCTACCAGATTCTGATAAACCAAATCTCCTAAGTGCAAGATTTGGTAACTCTAGTAATTCCATTATAATGGTGTACAGGAACAAAGCTCAGTGAGCCAAAGATGTGGGAAACTTGCTACATGCCACCACTTCCCTATACATTGAGTGAGAAATGTACATCTTTAAACAGTTTTTTGCCACCCAGCAATGGTCAGGGGTTACTGTCAGGTCTGTGCTTAAGAGTTACTCCTGGTTAGCTCTAGAGACCCTCTGGTGTGCCATGGATGAATAACTGGGCAGACTGGTACAGTGATAGTTTCTTGCCCATTGTACTATCTCTAATCACAAAATGGTTGTTATTGAACATGACTTAATTAGAAACTGGGAGGATGGGCTGGAGTGACAGTATAGCAGTAGACACTTGCCTTTACAGGGATGAACAGGGTTGGACGCCAGGCATTCCATATGGCCCCCTGAATGACAAGTCAGATGTTAGACCTGAGCATAGCGGGATGTGGCCTGTCCACCCAAAGCAACCGAATAAAACTTAAATCAAGAGAAGAGAAAGGGAGGAAGTATGTATTCATCAGCCTGTGCAGAGTGGGAAAAGCAAGCAAAGACACACAGAGACAAATAACTTAGATATATGTTTCTCTCCATCTGGATATTTATTTATTTATTTATTTATTTATTTATTTATTTATTTGCTTTTTTGGTCACACCCAGCGATGCTCAGGGGTCACTCCTGGCTCTGCACTCAGGAATTATCCCTGGCTGTTGTCAGGGAACCATATGGGATGCTGGGAATCAAACCCGGGTCGGCCACGTGCAAGGCAAATGCCCTAGCCGCTGTGCTATCACTCCAGCCCCATCCATCTGGATTTTTAAGTATTCATTTTATTATTAATAAGATAGCTGTGTGTTGAGTTTATTGTTCTTGACATTCAATCAGTTGGTTTTGACAGTATCTATTATTATCTGTCTATTTATGTATACATCTATCTTTCTTTCGTTTGCTTTTGTGCCACATACAGTGGTGCTCCTGGCAGTTTGTTCAGGGGTCAGTTCTCCTGAGACTTAGGATAATCTCTGCTGCTAGTGGTTGAAGCGCCCATTTAAGACAACTTCCCTTCCTCCAGAACTCTCTATTGCTCCATCCGGGCATTATTTATAAAGTAGGCAGTGTGAGAAAGACCATCAGAAATAAAGAATACCAAAGTGTCTCTATCTACTTCAACTCATGCAAGGACTTAGAGATTTTTTTTTTTTTACTTTGTCTTGCACGCGCCCGACCCAGGTTTGATTCCTCCATCCGTCTCAGAGCCCTGCAAACTACCAAGAGTATCCTGCCTGCACGTCAGAGCCTGACAAGCTACCTGTAGCATATTCAATATGCCAAAAATAGTAACAACAAGTCTCACAATGGAGACGTTACAAGTGCCAGCTTGAGAAAATTGATGAACAATGGGACAACAGTGCTACAGTGCAGTGCAGTATTTTTACTTGAGGTCACTCAGGAGTAGATTAAGTCTGGAGGACCACAATGAACTTGTCATTTTATTTTCAGCAGTGGCCTTTGAAGTCACCATGAGCACACTGAACCCTGATCCGAGGCTAAAATATGCAAATTTGTTTGCCAGCAAACTACCTACTAACTCAGTGAAGAAAGCATTGCT
Organism: Sorex araneus; assembly: GCF_027595985.1. Taxonomy (NCBI): domain Eukaryota; kingdom Metazoa; phylum Chordata; class Mammalia; order Eulipotyphla; family Soricidae; genus Sorex; species Sorex araneus. The sequence continues at coordinate 87,596,442 of NC_073306.1, forward strand.
TTTGGTTCTACAAAATGGAAGATCCTGGAAAGAAAACTTCTTCGCTCTAGTAACTGGAGACTAGCCTGCTGATTCCCATGCCTCTGATATTATGGTAAGAAAGGCTTAAAAATTAGGGCTCTTAGATGGATTATTCCTTTAATCGAACTTTTTTTTTAGATTTAAGATGATCAGAGTATTTTCCTTTTTTGGGTCTATATTTGTGGCATACAGCTGTTGCTGTCTCTTTCTGGTCTTACTAGTGTTTCCCAAACGGTTGATCCCCTGCCAAGCCTTCCAACACTATCTCTTCCTTTGCACTGTAAACTCTGCTTTGTGCCTGCTATTGTCCTCACTCCTCATTTTTCCTCACAGTCACATGAAAGCACATTTTTAGGTATAAATGCCAAGTTACTGACTCCTAGATAGGTGTGAGAAATTCCTCCAAATTGCAGACAAAGTGAGACAAGTGCATCCTGAGGAAATAGTGGAAGGAATCTGGGAAACCTCTGTAGCAGCACAGTCTTATATTAGTGGGTGACTGGAAGATCAACTCCCTAGATCCTTCACCAGAGCCCGCATGTACCTTACAGAGGACCTTGTTCTAAGTAGTGCAAAAGCATTTTCTATTCACTTCCCTGATGCCTTTGTCCAAGTGCAAAGCTCTGACCTAGAGACACCTCAGGACTGGTATCCATCCATGAGGAGGGTCAGAAATGGTCAGACAGCTGAGTCAGGTAAGACACAAACATGATAAGGCACAGCCCTTCCACTCATCACTCAAACATGACCAGAAAGGCCACATTCATCCACATGGATATGCTGAGATGAACAACAGGAATGTCTTCATTTGACAGCCCAGGTCCTCTGCTTCCACGTGGCCTGGAGATTTATCTCTAGAACCCGCATACCAAGGGCCTTACTTGTGGGAGCTCTTGGTCACTGGGATTCCATCTGGAGTAGGGGGGGAGACTGCACCTGCTCCATCAGGAGTGCACTGGTGATATTGGCTCGGTATGGGGTCTGGAGAGATCTCCAGTGCTGTGGTGTATTCCGGGACTTGCCTCTTTATCTTTGGGCTAGGGCTCTTGGTATGCTAAGATGGTGCCCAGAGGCAAATTATGGGCATGACAGCCAGTCTTCCGGGCAGGCATGAACATGGGGAGGGACAGCCCAGGTCCTCTGCCGCCATGCAGCCTGGAAATTTAGTCCTGGAACCCGCATATCTGGACCTTGCTTGTGGAACTTCTGGTCACTGGGATTCCATCTGGAGTAGGTGGGGAGACTGCACCTGCTCCATCTGGGGGCCAGTGAAATTGGCTCAGTATGGGACCCAGTGTGGCTTAGTATGGGACCTCCACCACTGTGGTGTCTTCTGGGACTTGCCTCTGTGTCTCTGGGCCAGGGCTGTTGGTGCGTTAAGATCCACATTACAAAATTTTCAGCAGATTATATCTTGGTGAGGTCCATCCTGAGACGGTGGAGTCAGGCTTGGTTATGGCAACTATTTTGGATTGTGGAAGCAAGTGGCTGCCAGGGACTCTGCTTGGGCGGGCATAGGCCAACCTGCCCAATTTACTTTGGTCTGTTCAGTGATGTATGGATCTGAGCTTAACTGTGACTTTTGACCTCTTTCGAGATTTATTTAAGAGTCTATGAAGCAGGGCCAGTAGTAGAGCTTACAGGGTGGTGCTGAAGTTTGTTAGTGGGGTGACTGCCAGTGCTTCCATGAGTATTGGGAAGTGGGGGAGGTAGCCCACCCCAACTCTGAGAAAGCTGGAGATTTTAGTCACAGAACCCTCATACCAGAATTTCCAGCAGATTATATCTTGGTGAGATCCACCCTGAGACGGTGAAGTCAGGCCGGGCTATGGCAGTGATTTTGATTTGTGGAAGCAAGTGACTGCTGGGAGCTCTGCTTGGGTGGGCCACAAGGCCAACCTTGCCCCCTCCCATTCACCCCAGTCTGTTCAGCCATGCGCAGGTCTGAGATTAACTGTGGCTTTTAATCTCTTTCGAGATTTATCTATGGGTCTCTGAAATAAGGCCAATAAATGAGCTTGTATAGCTAAGCTGGAGGTGGTTTGTGGGTGTGGCTTCCACATACCTAACTATCAGCCACTTAATTTCTTGGCAAACTTGGTCCCAAGTTTTTGTGGTCTGACGAAAGGCACAGCGGCAATTTTGGGGTATCAGGAAGCCTGAAACCACCATCAGGCTGCTGATGCACTCGTCCCACAGGTACAGGTTGATTTGTTGGCAGCACCATACCCCCACAACATCCATTTTCAAATAAACCCTTTGCATTCCAGTTTTCTTTTTTTTCCAACTAATTTAATTTTGGGGGATATTCAGTGATACTCAGGTATTATTCCAGGCTCTGCACTGAAGAATTACCACTAGTGTTGCTCAGCGGACCATATAGAGAACTGGGGATCAAACCTGGTTTGGCCATATACAAGGCAAGCACCTAACCCTCTGTACTATCTCTCCAGCTCCATGCATTACAGTTTTCTTTTCTTGGAGCAGCACACCTGACTGTGTGTGGGCCTTACTCCTGTTTCTGTGCTCAGAGGATAGTCTTGGTGGAGCTCAAGAGGACATATATTATGCCAGAGATTGAACTGAGTCAGCAACATGCAAAATAAGCACCTCACCCATTACTATTTCTGCAGACCCATGTCTGGTTTTGTGGGGTTACTCCTCGTGGTGCTTGGGGGACCTGGTTTGTGCCAGAAATAGCACCTGGGACTGCTGATGCAATCAGTCCATCTTTCAGTGGGTGTTAATAGCTTTTTATTTGTTTTGTTTTTGTTTTCCTGCTGTGCAGAGCACATCTCAGGGGTTTCTCCTGATTCTGCTCTCAAGAATTAATCCTAGCAGTGTTTGGGGGTGCCAGGAATGGGACCAGAGTTCGCAATTGCAAAGCAAATGCCCGCCCTACTGTACTATTACTACAGCCCCTTTAGTGTTTTTTTACATTAATCAAACGTCAGAGTTTGTACTGATCAGAACCAGTAGGCTACTGAGAGCTATCCTCACAGTAAATACAAAAAGCAAGGAAGCTCAGGGTTTAGGGCCACAAAGTTTTCATGCGCATATGCCAAGTCCAACTCCAGATTATCATGCTCCTTGAGAACCACTGGTAGATATCTCTCAGCCATACGTGGTTGGACTTACTGGTCTCCATTTCCACTAGGTATGAGTAGCACTGCATTGCCTGACCTTAACATTGAACATTCAGGCCTGGTAGGAAGAGGACTGCCATGAGTGGTCTCTGGCTTCCCTTAGCATAATTTGAGAACATGGTGCTCCCCTGCCCCCTAAAATTGAATATGTTTTATTATACCTAAAACTGAACTCATGGAAGTCCATTTGCAGGGTTGTGAAGTCATTAGTACACACATCAGGCATGAGATTGCAAAGTCTGTCTATGGAGAAAGAGAGAGGCTCCAGGTGACAGCTGCCTGAGAGAGGTCTCGGAGCATCCATATTTCTGAAACATGTGTAGCCCATACTTGGATGGATTCAGGTACAATGGGGAGTGAAATAAAAATTTTATTTTTAAATGAAATTCTGATAGTTTTATGATTGGGATTCACTGGCTGAGAGATACACCAACTGGTGGACCATAATTCATGTCATGACAAAATGTAAAAGACAATGAATCACAGTGCAATAACTCACATATGGCTGTTTACAAGATTATGTCAAATTAGCCACAGAGGTTTTAGTATATAATTGTCTAGCTCAGAAAGAAGTTCCAGAACATTTCTGAATTTATCTATAGAATATCATGAAGACCGGGGCTGGAGTGATAGTACAGTGGATGAGGCACCTGACTTGCATGCAGCAGGCCTGGGTTCAATCTCTGGCATCCCATATGCACCCCTGAGTACTGCTTGTAGTAATTCTTGTGTGCAGAGCCAAGAGTAACCCAGAGCATTGCCGTTGTGTTCCAAAAACAAAACAATAGAATCATGAAGCTCTTAAAAAAAAAACAAACATGCACCAGAAGCACTTCCTACCAGGTAAACAAGCATACCTGAGAACAGGTATAGAGAGGGAAAATATGGAGACTGTCAACAAGCCCAGTGATGTGGTCAAACCTAAAGGAACTTTTGCTGCAGAAGCAGTTTACCGTCATGTATCACACCCAATTACTTGTTCCTATGAATAAATACCCTTTACCTTTCCTTCTCCTTTTATTTTTGCTTAAGGTTTTTTTTTTTCTGTTGCTCTTAGTGTAGTGTCTGGCTTCTTCCTCCTGGTAAGCATTGTCCCTTAGCTGGTAGTGTGCGTGCTATGGCATGAAAGTTTCAAACACAGGATGTGATAAGAGCCAATTGTTAAGAGTGAAAAAGAGCCTTGGACTAACCAGAAAATTTCCCAGGCCCAGGACTCAACGCTAAGAATAAGCCAATGACTTGTTTTCACTTCCTCCATAGGTCACTTCATTGGTCAAATGGATCCCACACTCTGGACATGGTGAGTCCCACATGTGAGAATATTTATGAATCCACTTCAGAGAAGGGAAATAGCAAAACACTAATATGTATGATACATATTGGACTTGAAATACTAGAACATGGGAGTGAAAAAGTCATTAGACTTTAGAATTTGTCACAGAGAAAATATCTTTAAAATGTCTCAAAGGACAGGTAGAGTGCTGCAAATTAAACAGAACAAGGGTATAATTTATGACAAGGGTTAAAACTATATTGGTGTGGTTGGAGAGATAGTATTGCAGGTGGGGCATTTGTCGTGTATGCAGTTGCCCTACGTTCAATCCTCAGATTCCCATATGATCCCCTGAGCACTGCCAGGAGCAATTCCTAAGTGGAGAGTCAGTAGTTACCCATGAACATGGCCGCGCATGGCCCCAACATTTTAAAATATATATTTGAGAGACGAAATGTTATACATGTGACAGTTAGATGGTTCCAAGAGTCCACATCTTTGACCACAATTGTGGCACCACAAAGAACACTGGAATTTTCAACTGCAAAAAGGAATAAAATGGGAGAAGTCTCCTTTTCTCTTAAGTTCTCAGAGTGTGGGATGATGGTGACCCACAAACTAAGAAATACAACCCAGTGGATTTCAAATTGAGGTAACAGAAGCTCTTAGAATCAGTGCAAATAACCAGTACATTATAGTCACACTTGTAATGACAATTTATATGTTCTGTTGGTGATATTTTAGGCCAGACTCAGTGGTGCTCAGGACTTACTACTTTCACTGAGCTGAGGGATCACTCCTGGAAGTGCTTAAGGGACCATAGAGGGCAACGAAATTGAGCCCAGCTCATCTGAATGCAAGGCAAATGTTCTACTCTGTGTGTTTGTGTGTTGTGGGGGCATACATGGTGATACTCAGGGCTTACTCCTGGCTCAGAGATTACTCCTTGCTCTCTGCACTGGATCATACGAGGTGTTGGAGACTTAGGCAAGGTAAGCACCCTATCTGTTGTACTGCCTTTTTTTTTTTTGCTTTTTTGGGTCACACCTGGTGATGCACAGGGGTTACTCCTGGCTCTGCACTCAGGAATTACCCCTGGCCATGCTTAGGGGACCATATGGGATGCTGGGATTTGAACTCGGGTCGGCCGCGTGCAAGGCAATCGCCCTACCCGCTGTGCTATCTCTCCAGCCCCTGTACTGCCTCTTTGACCTCTTAAAGTTCTCTCTTTTTCCCTCTTTCTTTTGTCTTTCTTTCTATTGTCTGTAATATAGTTTTATTTAAAGAAATTTAGTTAATGAAATGTGAGGGGAGAAAAAGACAGAGATACATGTTAAAGAGGGCACACAGGCTTCTCTGCAGTGGATATTCTTTCTTGACAAAATAATAAGGACCACTTTTTCAATCAAGCAGCAGAATCCCTTGCCACAAAGTGAAGCAGAATAATTAAGAGCAGGGAATAAATGGAAAAAATGTGATGAATGTGTCAGCAACAACAGGAGGTGTGACCAAGAGTGTCCCAAATGCTGCCATAAGCAAAACTGAGGAAAAGAGTCAATTCAACAACCAACCAAGAATGCCCTATTACTTTTTCTTTTAATACAGTACTCTGAACATGATCCAAGGTGAAATCTTTCTAGGGATATTCTGCACATACAAAATGTATTTATCCTCAGCTTTAGATAAACAGCTGAGTAGGAGCCATTTCTGCCTTCTACACAGTAGACTTGGGTCCTTGGTGTGAAGTTAATTAGCAAAGGAATCAGCAGAGAAATGATGAGCACATTTACAGAAAATCACTTCAGTATCATAATAATCAAAGAGGCACAGAAGGCTCAGCATCACTGGGTGTCTACAACACCTCATGAGCTGTTCACTGGTTCACTACATCTTGAATTCCAAATAGGCACTGGTAAAACTTGGTATGGTCCTCTCTCCATGGTGTGCATCCCTGGCTGTCCAATAGCAGAATCCCCGGATATATTTCCGAATATTTTCGCCTCGTGTGAGAAAGCTGTTAGTGCATTGCGCACCTGCTGTGGACTCTCTCATGACCCCTGGCAGCCACTCTCTTACCCACAAAGGAGAGCAAACTTTGGCATTTAATGCAGACTGCCACAGTGCTTTCAAATTCACTCCCTGTTTTTTAAGGTGCTGTTCAAAACCAGTAAGGATACTATGGGATTTGATCCCTCTGATTCCCTTTTGTCTTTTTCCTCTCCCACATGACAGAGCATGGAGATGCACTAGATGGAAAGGAAGGAAATCTTGGATGACACCACAGGAGCGTGCGCTGTGCTTCCCACAGATGTCCTACAGGGAGTAGCCTGTGACCAGCCCAATACTGAGGACACAATCACCTCTGATGACTTGGATGTTGGCTCTGCTCTGCTTCTGTCATCTGCAGGCTTCAATTTCAAAGGGAATGACACTTAAACTCTGTCTTCAAGGTAGTCTCTATGAGTGAACTTGGTGCAACTCCTGTCCAAAATCACTTCTCTTTCATGGGGTTCCATTGACACACATGGCCCAGTGCCTCCATGAAAAACTCACACATATTTTGACACTGAGGTGAAGATGTTGATTTTTGTCTTCTATATTTATTTATGTATCTCTTTGTTTATTTGTTAGGACATAGTGGGAATGTCCAGGGCTTACTCCTGTCTGCATTAATGGATCACTCCTGGAGGTGTTCAGCGGACCATATGGGGTATTAGGGATTGAATCTTGGTAAGACAAATGCGGGGAATATACCTCCCCCCCTGTACTATTGTTACAGCCACTGACCTCCTATGTTTAAATAAATCATAGCTTTTGTATGAAATGATCTAAGTTTATTTTATTCATTAACAATATCTAGGGGCTGGTGCAATAGCACAACGGGTAGGGCGTTTGCCTTGCATGCGGCCGACCCGGGTTCGATTCCCAGCATTCCATATGGTCTCCTGAGCACCGCCAGGGATAATTCCTGAGTGCAGAGCCAGGAATAACCCTTGTGTGTTGCCGGGTGTGACCCAAAAAGCAAAAAAACCCCACAAAACCCCAATATCTCTTGCATTTCTATGCCGAACAAAATTACTCAGCTAAACCATATTTTGGAGATACCAGCACCTTGACTCACATGTGACAACCAATGGTGTACCACCTTGAATCTGTTTTATCTAGAGGTTCCCCCCAACAAAACGCCACTGTCATGCATGCTATGTTGCACTTCCCAAGCCCAAGATAGTCACTGTCTCTTCTCTCCCTTCCCTGTCACTGCCTTTTCTTCTCTTTCTTCTTCATTATTTAGTCACCATGAAATTACTGCTATTCATGACTGGATTTCAGGCATACATATTTCAACACCAATTGCTTCACTAGTGTCCTCTTCCCTCTAATGCTCCCCCGATCCCATGCAGATCTTCCTCCCATCCACTAGGACCATTATTTCATTAATGCATGAATAGAGTTGGAGCAATAGTACAGCTGGTGGAGCATTTGCCTTGCATATACTGACCTGGGTTCAATCCAAAGCATCCCATATAGTCTCTTGAGCACTGCAAGGAATGATTCCTGAGAGCAGATCCAGGAATAACCTCTGAGCATTATGGTGTGTGTCCCCAAAAGCCAAAAATATTTAAAAGACATTAAGTATCTTTGATGATCTGTACGTTTCACTCACAAACAAAATGATAATATAATATTGTAACTGAAGAGATAGTACAATATGTAGGGTACTTGCCTTGCATGAGGTTAACATGGTTTGATCCCTGGTACCCCACATTTGGTCCTCTGAGCCCTGCCAGTAGTGATTATTCCTAAGTACAGAGCCAGGAGTAAGCCCTGAGCACCACAGGGTATGGCCTCTCAAATAAAGACAAAGTTTTTTTTTTTTTTAAAAAAAACCTCTTTTCACATGTATTAAAAGCTTAAGTGACCCCCTGTAAAGCAGCTAGTTTCCCCAGGAAGTCTTAAAGCAAAAGTCTTGTATAAGTATTCGTATAGACTAAAGATCTAGGATAAGGTGATGGTTGCCTGTCTTACTGGCGAGCTTCTTGTGGTTTAAGGGACCAACCCCATAACTTCCTAACTAAAAACTCCAAGGGGCTGGGCTATAGTTCAGTAATAGAGCACATGCCTTGAAGGGGTGAGGCTCTGATTTCAATCCCCAGTCCTGAAGCAACAGTGAAATTTTTGCAATACTTTTCTCCAAATATCCTTTATTATAGTGCATATAATTTTGTATCTAGATGGGATGTACATGCACTGGGAGATATCTAAAGGCATACATGTGTAAATGTCCTATTCTGAATTTATTTACAGAAAATCAATATGGGACTAACTGGACATGAGTCAACTGCATCCAGGTCACTAAATTCAGTGGTGACTCCTGAGACTGATGTAGGAAATACAGTGTTGGACATAAAAATATAATCCAGTCAACACAAAAATATATTTCTAAATATTTTCACTGTGGCACAAGCTAGATGCTGTGAAATCTGTGCTTTTTGTTATGATTAGACTCTTCTTATGTCAGGCTCAACACAAAGAGAATTCCTACTGCATGATATCCTCTGAGAGACATATGAGAGAAATGCTACCAGTCACGCATATTTCTGTTATACTGACAGTCTTCATAGGGGCCTTAACATCTTTTCTTGGGAGGAACTAGAAAATTTTCTGCTCTTCAAGTAGCTAGTGAGTACTCCAGCATCTATGTGAAAAACAAAAAAAATTCAAGGAGACCAGGTGGTTTAAACTACAAGACATTTCTCTAGGTTGGTCCCTGAGGAATAATTTGAGTATCTGTACATCAACATTTGGGCTATTACCCTGTCCCAGAGTTTTCATGAAGCAAAGCTGAGTTCCGTCTTCTTCCATATCATGAATAGACACTATTTCTAATATAGCACTAAAAATTCATTTTAACTGTGGTTTTGTAGATCCCCATACACTTGTCTTGTCTCCACATATAAATTCCGCTAATAATCAACAGCAAGTTTGTTTGATGAGAAGCCTCAGTATTTATTTATTTATAAATATCTTCTCCATGTGATACAGCAGAGAGATGTCTCTTAATCTACCAACTCTGGGAAGAGGACTTGTGAGAAAAATTATTGTTGTGTGAGAAATTATTCAATAAGGAGGTTATTGCCAAAAATCAGAAAAAGAAAATAAGGCTGGGCTCACATATACAATCTCTCTTTTTTCCTTTTTCTTCGTTTATTTTTCTTTGTTCAATTTTATTGATTCACTGTGAGATATAGTCATAAGATTTCGTGTTTGAATTACAATCACACAATGATCAAACACCCATCCCTCCAGTAGTGCACATTCCCCACCACTAATATCTTCAGTATACCCTGACCTTTTTGACCCTCCCACTGCCGCCATAGCAGACAATATTCCCCATACTCTCTACTTTTGGGCATTATGGTTTACAATGCAGATACTGAGAGGTTATTATGTTTGGTCCTTTTATCTACTTTTGGCACACATCTCCCACTGCAACCTGTAGGATAACATTGCCAGAGGCAGCTTAGGTTTTATTGGGTTGTTCCCATCATAGTGTTCCCTTTCCTCTGTGTTTATTTGTAAATTCTTTCTTTGTGCTCTCTTGATTTGTAAATATTGTTTTTCTCTTCTCCTTGAGTCCTTTGCATAGTTTATTCAGAGCCATGTCCTTTTGGATGGGCACAGGAGTGCTGGGGGAGAGAGATGAGAGAGAGAGAAAAGGGGAATCAGGGAGTCTCTGAAGGAGGAGCAGTCAGAGGCAGACCCAGAGGTCAGAGTAAGAATCCATAAAGGAGAGAGAGATCCTAGGCTGTGAGATGGAGTGTGGAGAGATGAGCAGGAGAGACAGGAGGAGACGGGAATGAAGGGCAGTGTGAGACTAGAATGGGGAGCTCAGAGAGACTGGACACAGGTATGTGAATATTAAGTAATGATCTGTCATCAACTGCTTTGGGAGTAATAAGAAGTCACAAGAATTTGGGTATTTGATTGTTTTCACTTTTTTCAAAGCCAGTCATGATTCAGATACAGATGACATATTTGGTTTTGTCAGAATGGGTATTACAGTTGGGACCTCCGGAATGCAGCCACAGCCATACTCAGGGCCACTCTCCACATGTTCAGTCGAGCCTCACCCATGGGGGAGCCGGCGGAGAAACCCAGGTGTGTGGGACCCAGGGCCGAGATCTCCAAAGCTGCTCAGATTGGGACTAGGCATCTTCCACCCAGATCCCCCATCTTCCAGTAGCTAGGCAGCCACACCCAGAGACTGCTGTGTAATCCCATCAATGGCCAACATCAGAGACTATAAAACCAAGCTCCCAAAAGTGTCCGGCCAAGATGCAGCTGTGAAACATCTAATAGCCTAGTTCTTCCTCTTGGAGTACCTGACAAGCTACTGAAAATCTATTGCCCACTTGGGAGAGCTTGGCAAGCTCCCCATTGTGTATTCATATCCCAAACACAGGAACAGATATATACATACCTCTCGGAGAGCCCGGCAAGCTACAGAGAGTATCCCATCCACACAGCAGAGCCTGGCAAGCTACCTGTGGTGTATTCGATATGCCAAAAACAGTAACAATAGGTCTCCTTCCCCTGACCCTTAAACAGTCTCTAATCATTGGGAAAGACGAGTAAGGAGAGGCTGCTAAAATCTCAGAGCTAGTATAATAGAGACATTACTGGTGCCCGCTCAAGTAAATCGACGAACAATGGGATGATAGTGATATAGTGATACAGTGGGTATTACATTACAATAAGAAGAGGCACTAGGAAAATGCACATAATACATTGGATGAAGGGCTGATATCCAAGATGTATAAATTACTCACAAAACTCAACAACAGCAAAAGTCTGATGGCCCTGTCCACAAATAGGTTGTGGAGACATTTTCTCAAAGAGTATATGTGATTGGCCGATAGGAATATGAAAAAGTGCTTAGCATCACATGATTAGAGAGATGCAACTCAAAACAATATTGAGAGATCATCTCATGCCAATTAGAATGGTACATATAAAAAAGTATGTAATGCAAAAAAATGGGTTTAGACCTTGACCTGACACCATGCACAAAAGTCAGATCAAAATGGATTAAAGACCTCAACATTAGACCACAAACCATAAGGTACATTGAAGACAAGGTCGGCGAAACCCTCCACGATATTGAAGATAAAGGTATCTTCAAAGGTGACACGGAACTAAGCAATCTAGTAAAATCAGAGATCAACAAATGGGACTACATTAAACTAAAAAGCTTCTGCACCGCAAGAGATACAGTGACCAGAATACAAAGACTATCCACAGAATGGGAAAGGATATTTACACAATACCCATCAGATAAGGGGTTGATATCAATGGTATATAAAGCACTGGTTGAGCTCTACAAGAAGAAAACATCCAACCCCATCAAAAAATGGGGCAAAGAAATGAACAGAAACTTTACCAAGGAAGAAATACGAATGGCCAAAAGGCACATGAAAAAGTGCTCTACATCACTAATCATCAGAGAGATGCAGATCAAAACAACCATGAGATACCACCTCACACCACAGAGACTAGCACACATCCAAAAGAACAAAAGCAACCGCTGTTGGAGAGGATGTGGGGAGAAAGGGACCCTTCTTCACTGCTGGTGGGAATGCCGACTGGTTCAGCCCTTCTGGAAAACAATTTGGACGACTCTCAAAAAATTAGATATTGAATTCCCATTTGACCCAGCAATACCACTGCTGGGAATATATCCCAGAGAGGCAAAAAAGTACAATCGAAACAACATCTGCACATGTATGTTCATCGCAGCACTGTTTACAATAGCCAGAATCTGGAAAAAACCCGAATGCCCCAGAACGAATGACTGGTTGAGGAAACTTTGGTACATCTATACAATGGAATACTATGCAGCTGTTAGAAAAAAGGAGGTCAAGAATTTTGTAGTTAAGTGGATGGGCATGAAAAGTTTCATGCTGAGTGAAATGAGTCAGAAAGAGAGAGACAGACATAGAAAGATTGCACTCATCTATGGTATATAGAATAACAGAGTGGGAGACTAACACCCAAGAACTGTAGAAATAAGTACCAGAGGGTTGACTCCATGGCTTCGAGGCTGGCCTCACGTTCCGGGGAAAGGTCAACTCAGAGAAGCGATCACCAACTACATTGTAGTCGAAGGCCATGTGGGGGAAGGGAGTTGCGGGCTGAATGAGGGCTAGAGACTGAGCACAGCGGCCACTCAACACCTTTATTGCAAACCACAACAGCTAATTAGAGAGAGAAAACAGAAGGGAATGCCTTGCCACAGTGGCAGGGTGGGGTGGGGGGGAGATGGGATTGGGGAGGGTGGGAGGGACACTGGGTTTACGGGTGGTGGAGAATGGGCACTGGCGAAGGGATGGGTTCCCAAACTTTGTATGAGGGAAGTATAAGCACAAAAGTGTATAAATCTGTAACTGTACCCTCACGGTGATTCTCTAATTAAAAATAAATAAATTAAAAAAAAAAGTATGTAAAAGCTAGATTGATGAAGTGGTGGAAAGAAATGAACCTTCCTCCACTGTTAATGGGAATGTTGTCTAGTTCAGTCTCTATGGAGAGCAATATGGTCAGTTCTTAAAAATCAGAATAGAACTCCTGAATGATCCCATGACACCACTTCTTGGAATCTACCCTGCGAAAAACAACAAAACAACCCATTACATTGAAAGGACATATGCACATCTCTCTTCATTGCAGCACTTATTACATAGCCAAAATATGAATGCAACCCAAATGGCCAACTACAGCTGAATGAATCAAGAAATTGGGGTATAAGGAGGAGTGGTCAATGGTTGTCGTCTTGTCCGAAGTGTGTGTGCCTCAAAGGGCAGTTAGGATAGAGAAGGGACCAGTATGACAATAATTGCTAGAAATGATTACTCCCGACAAGAAAGTAGGTAAAGAGTGTTGAAAGTAGGTAAAGGGATATACATGATAACTTATTAGTATCTGCATTGCAAGCCATAATGCACAAAAGGAAATAGAGAGAAACATAGCAAGATAGAGAGGAGAAAGAGGAAGGAAAGAGAGAGGGAACCGGAGGAGAGAGTGAGAGAGTGAGAGACAGAGAGAAGAAAGATGCTACCACAGAGGAAGATGGGGTGGGCTTTGGGAGAGAAATTGGGGACATTGTTGGTGGGTAATTTACACTATTGAAGGGATTGTCTTCAAACATTTTATAACTGAAACCCAAGTATGAACACCTTGTAACTGTGTATTTCACTGTGATTCAATAACAAACTTAAATAAAAAGGAGGTAGGGGGCATTGAAATCAAAGGGTATTTGGGTCCTTAGGAGACTAACACCCAAGAATAGTAGAGATGAGTACCAGGAGATTTGCTCTAAGGCTTGGAGGCTGGCCTCACGTGCTGGGGAAAAAGACAGCTCAGATAGAGAAGGGACCACCTAGTAAAGGTGCTTGGAGGGCCCGCTTGGGATGAGAGATGCAAGTCGAAAGCAGACTAAACACCGGACATGATGGCCACTCAATACCTTTATTGCAAACCACAACACCCAAAAGGAGGGAGAGAGAGCAAAATGGAATACCCTGACATAGAGGTGGGGTGGGGTGAGGGTGGTGGGAGGGATACTGAGATCATTGGTGGTGGAGAATGAGCACTGATGGAGGGATGGGTACTTGATCATTGTATGACTGAAATGAAAGCATGAAAGTTTGTAAGTCTGTAACTATCTTATGATGGTTCATTTAAAAATAAAAAAAACCAACAATCATTGTATGACTGAAATGCAAACACGAAAGTTCATAAGTTTGTAACTGTACCTCACAGTAATTCACTAATAAAAATTAAATTAAAATAAAAATTAAAAAATTTAATAAAGGAGTTGTGGTATATAGAAACTGGAATACTATGCAGCTCTAAGAAAGAACTAAATCATGTAATTTGCAGTAGATATGGATTGAACGAGAGGATATCATACTGAGTGAAGTCTGTCAGCACAAAAGGGATAGACACAGAATGATCTATCTGATGGTGGGACTTAAGACACACACCAAGGTAGCAAAAAAAGGTCAACAGCAAGAGAATGGGAGAAATGATCCACACAATTGAGTTTGGAGATAAGGAGGATTGAAATCAAAGGGTGTTTCGGTCCTTGGGTTAGGGAGGTGGGCATATTGGTGATGGGTAGTGTACAGGAATTTTGTACATAATCAATGGCATTGAAAATCAAAGAACTGCAATAAATAAAGTAGTATTTTTTCAGGTTTTTTTTTTTTTTGCCTCGATTTGGCAATACTTAGGGACCACTTTGGGATGAACCAACCCAGGTTGGTCGCATGTAAGAAATAAAATCTACTCATATACTATCACTTCAGTTCCTCAATAAAATAGGTTTTTTAAAAAGTTGTTGGTCCAATTTTCTGTCTTGTAACCTGGCATAATGCTCAGTGTCACATGATCATGCATATTTTTTCTTTTCTTTTTTTTTAGATTTTATTGATTCACCATGAGATATAGTTACAAGCTTTGATGTCTGAGTTACAATCATACAATGATCAAACACCGATCCCTCCACCAGTGCACATTCCTCACCATCAATATACCCAGTATACCCCCACCTTTCCCACCCTCCCACTGCCTCCATGGCAGACAATATTTCCCATACTCTCTCTCTACTTTGGGGTATTATGGTTTGCAATGCAGATACTAAGAGGTTATGTTTGGTCCTTTTATCTACTTTCGGCACACATCTCCCATCCCAACTGATACCTCCAACTATCATTTTCTTAGTGATCCCTTCTCTATTCCATCTATCCTCTCCCCACCCGTTTGTGAATCAGGTTTCCAACTATGGAGCAATCTTTCAGACCCTTTTATCTACTGTCCTTGGGTGTCGGTCTTATGTTATGTCAAAAATGAATGGAGTCCTTCTATAACTGTCCCTCTCTTTCTGACTCATTTCACATTGCAGATCATGCATATTTAATCAGATATACCTTGCCATAAAGCTCTATATACATAGCTCTTGATGTCTCTAAGTCTCAAGCACACAACCTCTGGGTAGGAAAACTGTATCTTGATCCTAGTGCTGATAGAGAGCTGTGTTAAGGGATCACTCTTTAAAGCATTATGTTTCCCCTTTCAAACATACTACCAACTAGTTTTCATAGACACACTGCACAAATAACTGAGGATTATTAACCACAATGAATCAAAACATTTTACTCATGTGTAGTTGAGTTCAAGCAATACAACCACAGATCTATTCTCCGAGAATCTCTTAGAGATCTACAAGTAGTGTTTCATAAAATAATTCTTTTGATGACTGCACAAGTGTATATGAGGGTGAAATGAATAAAAAGATAAAAGTAGCATTAAGTTTCTAGTCATGTACGTAGTATAGTAAAAGTTATATAAATAAACAACTTAAGTCAAGTTTTCATTTGGATAAAGACTTTACAACTAGTATAAAATCTGTTAGTGTTAATGGGGTGGCATTAACAGTACAGCGGTTAGGGCATTTGCCATGCAAATGGCAAGTCTCTGACTGATCCCCAGCATGACAACTGTCCCCTGAGCCCTGCAAGAAGCAATCCCAGAGCCATGAGTCAGCCATGAGCAGTGTCGGATAAGACCCAAATAAAATTGTTAGTACAATGATAAAGTACCAAACTTAGTTATATTTAATAGAAAAAAATAAAAGCAAAGAAATGAAAGTCAGGGACCTCACACTTGGACTGATTTTAATAAAGTATCAATGGTATCCAGTAAGAGAACAGAATCTGAAATAACACGTAAGTGCAACAAGAATATTGTGGTTGAAAATATTTCTGAGACAAGATTGAGAGGACAGAAAACATGTTAAAAGTATTTCCTTATCACCTTAACTACTTCCAGGTAGGCCCTAGTTTTCATAAGCACTGTAAAGGTATGGTCTCAATGATTCCTGAGCACAGCAAGTTATGGTCCTAAAGCATGTTGAGCAGTGTCCAGGTATGACTCTCTTGTCCCCTAGCATAGGACCCCTAGGCTGAAATTGTGAAAATTATAAGTTGGTAGTGGCCCCAGGGTTCCCTGCCACTGAGGTGAAGGCTCAAATAAAATTTAAATGAAATAAAATAATTTTTTACTGGACTTTGGGCAACTCCCAGAGATGCTCAGGGTAGCTCTTGCTCTTCACTCAGGAATTAAAAAATTACTCGTGTTGGTACTCATATCAGGGGTATCTCTGAGATGCCGGATAATCAAACGGGTCAGACAGGTGCAGGCCAAGCTCTCTTCCCATTCAACTATTGCTTCAGACCCTAAAATAATTTTCTTACTATTGTACGTGCTTTTACTATCTTCAGAGAAATATTAAGATTCGTTGAAATTGGAAAAGTTGTTGGGTAAATGCGGAGCCTATAGGACCACACAGAGAAGGGAGGAGCCTCTCAGAGACAAAGAAACTTCAAGGGAATCTAAAGGACATGATAAGAAAATGAAAGGAGACCCTGGATGAGAAGGACCAAGTACAAGTAGGGCAATCACCTTGGACATTGCATGTACCCGACCCAGGACTGATCCTGTCACTCCATTGGGTTCCTGCACACCACCAGGAGGGATTCCTGAAAGCTGAGCCAGGAGTAAGGTCTGAGCACTGCTGGGTGTGGCCCCCAAACAAAGCAAACAATTCAGTCCCCCTGAAAAGAAAAACAATAAAACACAACACCACTATTTTACTTCACTAAAACAAAACAAAGAAATTCAGAAAGTCTTTGAGTGACAAAATGACTCTGATTAGGAAAATAAAATTTACCATATTATCTGCTGTCTACAGCTACAAGGTGTGCCATGTACCTTTTTTTATTTGGCTTTCCTTACATTTTCCAAATAAGCTCATTTCCTTCACTTAAAGAGTCATGAAATGCTGCAGAAAATTGTTATTTCCACCTATTTTTATATAAAGCTAAGAACGAATCATGAAAGCCTTATTTAGAGAGTTTAGGAAGGGTTCTTCGGTGTAGTGTCAACATAAAGAGAGACAACATGTTTTTTATTTAACCCTCAGAATGAATCATGAAAGCCATGTTTAGAGAGTTTAGGAAGGGGTGATACATGTGGTGTCAACATAGAGAGAGACAACTAGACAAAATGGCTACCATGCAGGTGCTGTCCACTGATTGGGCCCTGCAGAGGAGAGAATGTGCTTTGGGCATAGTAGCACCTAGGCAACTGGAAGGGTGGGCTTCCTGGATTCTGTCCCCACTCAAGATTCCAAGTCTGTTACTGGACTCTAGCTTGCCAGTCGGCACACTGGGTCCTCATTCTGCTGGAGTCTGAGTACAGACAGTGTCTGTGACTAGCCTCTGGCAACTTGAACCTTGTTCTGGTTGTTTCTCTCAAGTCTTGTGGTGTTAGCTGGTCTTTTCCAACAGTAAGTAGAAATTACTGACTGTTCACCGTCTCAGTCCTGAGAAAATCCATTTCACTCCTGTTTCTGGGTTTTAACCAGTCATGTCTGGGGTTTCATTCCACAGTCCTGCAACTAACATCTCTGCCACAGAACAGCATGGCAGTGCACCTTAGCCCTCTGTGTGAGCCGAGGGCAGAATCGACCCTCCTGGATATGAACCAGGAGCTTCGTTCCCAGCTGGCACAATGCAAGCAGGACTTGAGAGATCTCAAACAGAAATTGCTTGTTTCGGAAGCTACCGCCTACTTTCTGGCCAACCACCTGCAGAAAACCAGTAAGTGTCACAGGGTCCTGGTCAGGAGAGTTGATGGGCTGTCTTCCTTCTGAGAAACCAAAACATCTCCATGATTTTTCTTTACTCCCTTTATCAAAGTCAATGTAACTGTGACTATATTCCAGAAAAGATATAAGTGAGTGTTTGACTCCATTTCACGGATGATAGGAAGCTTTCACATTTCCATTTACTGGTTTACAAAGGGTAGAGACACAGAAACATTTAAGGGATGGAATATTCATGGTATTTCAAAGTTGAGGGAGAATTTTGGGGTGGTCATTTCCCAGAGACAATGCGTCACCCAGTCTATATCTTAAGTATTACAGCATGTGTGTAATAAAGTTGGAAGACATTAATTAGTCACCTTGTCCTCCCTCTTGGAATTTCGTAGGTTCAAACAGGACTAGAAGTCCAATAATCAGAGATGCCATTATTCTTATATTTTGAGGTGTTAAGCAACTTTAACATAGTAGTAACTTCATCCATAAAACCATTCCAAGCTTCCCAGCCATGGAAGAGAGACATGATCAAAGATGGAAGCTGATCAACTGGAAAGTGTATTTAATGTTAACATGATAAATAGAGATGTATGAATCATAGTTCTTATATAAGATAAAGATATTCATTTATGGGACAATGAAATTAAGTTACAAATTTTGAGGTACATTTATAACAGAATATATTTCACAAGAGGCTTATTTTCTAGATTCTTTCCCATCTAGATCTGTTATTTATCATATTCATACTAGGGGTGTCACTGGTCTCTACTGGTCACTCTTCATAAATGTTTCAGAGTATTTCAGAATAATCAGTATCTACACCAGCTGCTCCATCTCTCCTTAATCAGGTGAATCTTTGGCGATAAAGGATGGTCAGCATTTCCACCTATTTAGGCTTAGATGTTTGGACAAGCTGAGATATGTCAATGGAGGAATTGTGGGGTTTTGTAGAAGCCAAATCCTGTGTATGCATAGTCCCTTTCTACCCCGTCAGTCCAACAATTGAAGACCCAGTCCCTGTTTATGAAGATGGGGCTGGCTGTCACAGGAATCATGAGCAAGGGACATTAGTGAGTACTTAGAAGGAGTTATGACACTTGAACTCTGAATTTATGGTCTTTTCCTATCTCTTGGTTCAAAAAAAAATGCTGACTCAATTTTACTGAATGGGAAAGCAAATTGGAACTAGGAATACACACTAATCCTGGAAGGAACTAGCTAATTTTGATGAAATGCCAACTAACTTTTAGTTATTTATTTAGAGAAATAACACATGTATAGGGAAAAAAGGTCTTAATCTATTTCACCCATGCCACCTAGTATGTCTAATAATAGCTAAACATCTGTATCACTGTATCACTGTCATATCATTGCTCATCGATTTGCTTGAGCAGGCACCAGTAATGTCTCCATTGTGAGACTTGTTGTTACTGTTTTTAGCATATCAAATATACCACAGTTAGCTTTCCAGGCTCTGCCGTGCGGGTGAGATACTCTCGGTAGCTTGCCGGGCTCTCCGAGAGGGGCAGAGGAATCGAACCCAGCTCTGCCGAATGCAAGACAAATGCTCTTCCCGCTGTGCTATCACTCCAGCCTAACATCCACATTAAGAAAATGTATTTTATTTATTCTTTGTTTAAATATCATCAATATCACTTGGTATTTGAGTTCTCTGCCTTTGTGATTACATTATTACGTTAAATAATATATTTTATCATTTAAATATTATTTGGCTATATTCATTACATATAAGTATATATTTCACTCAATGGATAAAGAATCTGTGGCAAAAAGCAAGTTTTCATCTTCTTTTCAAAATTTTATATACTCTTTTAGGTTTTTTGAAATATAAGAACACATAAGAAGCAATGAGTATGGCCTAGTCTTGGTTCTGCATTCAGAATATACTCCTGATAGGCTCAAAGGGACATATGGGTTGCTGGTCAAAAACAGTTGGCTGTGGGCAAGGCAAGAGGCCTACCCACTGTACAAGGTCTGGAGCCCCAAGTTATCAGTTTTTAATGGTATAGAGTACTCCCAGGGTTTTACTGTAGAACCTACAAGTTTCAGTAATTTGGGTCAGGACTGTTTCCAGTGATAGAAGATGAATCTTTGCTAGAAGGTTTATCTAAATGAAGTAAATGACTCCACTGCTACTCTCTGTACTTTGGAAGAAATTCCTATATTCAGCTCCAAATACAAAGTAACCAAATGCTTTGAGTTTTTCATGGAGGAATGGAGTTGTGGAAATTCCAGTACACATTCAAAGTTGGGTTTTACTTCATTATCGAATGAATCCTGCTTCTCCCTTGAGGGGAAAACACAGTTTCAGGCACCGCTTGCCACAGAGGTAGGTCTCTCTCTCTCTCTCTCTTTCTCAGACAACAAAGGCTGTAAAGCAGTAGCTGAAGCAGAACTGGGAGAGAAGCTGCAGTGTGATGTGAAGAAGTTTGCAGATCAGCTACTTGAGCAGCACAAGTAAGGAGGGTGTGAGCAGTTGGCTGGTGGGAAAGCAAAAGAATCTCTCAAGTGGGACAGGACCAACTTTGCTGGTACAAGGGAAGAAATTTCTATGCAGAAACATCTACACATATACATCTCAATTAAAAAAACGTAACAAAAACAAGTTATAGGATTTTCATATAAATGAAAGTCAAACAGGATTTAGAATATCATGGATGAGTGTTCAATTACTGTGGTTCACTATTCTGGTCTTTAGTTGTTAGTGGATATCACCTCCTATGGGCCAGATTTGGTCTTAAAGGATACTGCAAAAAACACTCATTGAAATCTTATTCAAAATGTAATGTCTATCACTCATCTACTTTGATTCTTAACCATAGTCCAATATGTGTCCTCAGGAAATGTGATACTATAATGCAGAGCCAGAAACAACAAGTGCTCAAGTTAACTCAAAAATTACAAGATGGATGGGATGTCTCCTGCCTACTCCACCAAAGTATGCATCTTCTTCTTACCCAAGAATATCTGGACAGCTATCCGGGCCAGGCCTTAAGGCAGAAAATGGCTGAAATGCAGGGTCTGGTAGAGCATCTCATCAGCAAGCTCAGTCCCGGTGAGTCGGTCACATCATCCATTGCACTGAGCCCCAGGTTATAGTAGACTCACATCTCCAGCAATAATGCTCTCACCAGCCCTTTTGGCTTTTAAATTTCTCTTAGGGGCTAGAGCCATAATACAATTGATGGGTGTTTCCCTTGCCTGCAGTCTGCTTGGGCTTGATCCCTGGCATCCCCTATGCATCACTGAGCACTGACAGGAGTGACTCCTGTGTGCTGAGTCTGAAATTAGCACTGAGCACTGCTTGGCTGGCCCAATAACCAAAAATAAAATCATATCCCACCTCAATGGGCCAGAGAGAGAGTGCAGATGGCAGTGTTGTTGCCTTCTGTGACTGACTTGCTTCCATCCTTGGCACAAGATCCTCATCACTTAGGCATTGAGCTGAGTGTTATCCCTGAGAATCACTAGTTGTGGCCCTAAATAAATTTTCTACTCCAAAATAGAACAATAGAATGAAAAAATCTGAAGTCACATTAGGGCTGACAGAAGATGTACTGCCTTGGTGAGACTAGAGAGAATAAATTCATGAAGTGCTGTGAATTAACTAGAAGGCAGATATAATTTCTGACAGGGATAAATATTCTCTCCAGGAGAAGAACTGCTGGGAAGGTTCTGAGAGTCTACGCTTCTGACCAAAATTGTTTCACAACAGAGAAAAGTGATAGGAGGAAATATGGAATACTTATATTGCAAAAAGGAATAAAATTTAAGAAAAATAGTCTTTATCACTCTCAGAGCTTGTAATGATTTTAATTTGCAATTTCAGGCTAATATAATTGAGGGATCTGAGTTTCATGCCACAGACTACCCTTAACACAATGCAAATATCCAATACAGTAGCAATACTTGTAATTACAGTTTTCAGATTTCACTTACTCATTCTATGTTCAGTAGATACAGGGTTTCTAGTAAGTTCCATGGGAAATAGGTGAATGGGAATTTCTAACTCTTCTTTTTTTGCAGAAAATACTGAAGAGGAACAAGATGGAGAGGAAACTGTAGAGTCAATCAAAATAAGGTAAGGTAGAATCTTTAAAGGACAAACAGATAAAGAATGGGCAAATTACAGAGAGTGTGTCAGCAAGAACGCTCCATGTGGCCAAGATAGTCCCAGCTGCTGCTAGCGCAGAAGTGAGAAATCACTTCAATTCAGTCAACCAATCAAGAATGCTTGCTGCTTGGTTTTTTTATATTGTATGCTGTACCTGTATTTATGAAGGTGAAAACACCCCTGTAAGGGTTTACTTCACACACCAAAAAGTAGCTTTTCTCTCCAATAAAGAAACCACTGTGTCAGAGTCATTTCTGTCTAAATCTGCTGAATCTACACAGTAGATTCAGTCCTTAGCATGACATTAACTAGCAAAGTATTTCTGAAAAAATGGTGAATCACTTTAAAGCTGAGGACTTCTCTATGATAATGAAGAGAGGCACAGAAGTCCCAATATCACTTGGAATCTACTCTACCTCATAAGCTGCTTCATCTAGTTCTTTGCATCTTCTGTCCAAAATGACTTGAGAGTCGCAAAACCTGGGATGGATCTCCATCTGCTGTGTGTGTCTCTGGTTGTACCATACTGGATACTTAAGTCTAACTTCTCAGGGAAGTCATGGAATTAGTGCCCTGAACATTTTCTCATCTCTTTCTCATGCATCCTTTACTCATGAACTCTGACAGCCCAATGGTGCAACTTTGATAGAAGAACACTTTGAGCAGAACCACTCTGATATCCATGAAGTCACTGTGACTTAAGGCTCCCAACAGAACAAGAGAGAAAAGTGGTGAGATCCCCTGGGTTCACTCTTGTCTCTTCTATTTGTCACAGTAAGGATATGGAGGAAAAAACAGAAGTCCTGAGAGAAGAGGATGCTGTGATTCTGACAAATAATTTGGAAACACCCTTCAACTGTGAACAGTCCAACATCGAGGGTGAAATGACAACTGATGAAAATACAACTGTGCTTTCAGGTAGCCTAATCATTCTTGTTTCGTACAGCATGAAAAGGAGCAAGGTAAATTCTACCCCTATGGCTAGATCTAATACTAACCTATAAAATTAAACCATCCTCTAGGAGTGATATGAAATCATTTTTCCAAAAATTAGTGAATGTTGGAATCCTAGTCCAATATCACACAACTTTCATGTTGGCCCCTCTGTCACATGAATAGATCCAGGGCAACATTGACACACTCAAATAGACTTCTTTCATTGCTGCAGGGAACATATCTTTCAAAAGTCCTGTCTTGAATAAAGTAGTCGTGTCCCATGCTTGCTCTTATTTTCTTCTAATCCTGAAGGTCCCACTTACATTTGTTTGTCCAATGATGTTTAGCCTCTTCTGAATGTGAAGATATTACCTGCTGTGTTTATTTACATCAACCCAGAGTCTATATCTTTTAGAAATGATCCTATGTCTAAGTCCCTGATTATCAATCACTCCCAATACTAATGTGCCCCCAATCTTTCACTACTTTTTCCTTGTTCCTTCTTGTCTGCTGTTCTGTCCCCAACTCAATTCCATTCCCTGCTCCATTAAGGCCTTTCTGGTCCATGCAAAAGCCAGGTGGATTTTAAATATTCATATTTTAACCACACATCACCACAAGTTCTATGACAAGGTAATATAGCATGTATATCCTTTTCTGGTAAACCTAACAGTTATCTCTAGATGATCATTGCCCCTTTGATTCTTTTTAAAAATAATATCTTTAGTTTTTTGGGAGGATCACACCCGGCGATGCTCAGGTGGTACTGCTAGTTTTGCACTCAGGAATTACTCCTTGCGGTGCTCAGGAGACCTTATGGGATGCCAGGGATTAAACCCAGGTTGGCCAATTGCAAGGGAAATGCCCTATCCACTGCTATTTCTTTCTTCCTCCTCCTCCTTCTCCTCCTCATCCTCATCCTTCTTCTTCTCATCCTCCTCCTCCTCCTCCTTCTTCTTCTTCTTCTTCTTTTCATTTCTTCTTCTTCCTCTTCTTCTTTTCATTTCTTCTTCTTCCTCTTCTTCTTCTCCTTCCTCTTCATCCTCCTCCTTCTTCCTCTTCCTCCTCCTTCTTTCTTCTTCTTCCTCCTCCTTCTTCTCCTTCTCCTTCTTCTTCCTTCTTTTCTCCTTCTCCTCCTTCTTCTCCTTCTGCTTCTTCTTCTCTTCTTCCTCTTCCTCCTCCTCCTTTTCCTCCTCCTCCTCTTCCTCCTTCTTTTCTTCTTCTTCTTCTTCAATCTCTTCTTCCTCCTCCTCCTCCTTCTTCTTTTTTCTGGCTCTGTTTTAGTTTCTTCTTAATTTAATGTAGTCCCATTTCTTTATGTTTGTTTTTACTTGCTTGGCCAGTGGTGTTTCATCCTTAAATTCCTTAAATATGTCTTTAAGTCCAATGTCATGGAGGGTTCTGTCTACATCTTACTCCATGTACTTTACAGATTCAGGTCTGATATTGGGGTCTTTAATCACTTTGATCTGACTTTTGTCCTATACCCCTTCTAAATGATGGTATTTGCTTTTACAATTGGGGTTCATAGAATTGCTTGGTATTTTGCCATGCTTAGTTTGTTTCAATAGTTATCGCACATTTTGTTGTGACCTTTGGATCACAAACAACAGTTCATCTGGGAATATTGGGGCATTGGAGTGAGCATGAAGTCCTTTTGATCTTTTAAAGAGAGACATAATATGATGAGCTAGTTTCCCTATTTCCTAAGGGTCTCTATTCCTTTTGCCTAAATACCAAGTCATTGGACCAAAGGCAGGTGATAAGAAGGTGACACTCATCTTTGTAGCAGGGTGGGGATATCGTTGTCTCCAACTCCAATTTCCAATACATGTCTCTTTCAACTCGAAGTGTCTCTCTCAACCTCAAAAATTGATATGTCAACATTATTCCTTAGAAGTGTATGCCTTTTCATGGGATCATCACATTATCTACATGTGACTCCACCTCTGCATTGGTTGCATCCTATTCTTAGAGCTACCATCTTCAGTGTGTCTATCCTCCAGCATGGTCCAGAAGGAGTAATCTAGTGTCCAGGCACCATTTCATAGTCCATTACTTTGCTCAAGATTTTCCATGAAGAGGTCAAATCTCTGACCTCCCTTATACCATGAATGGCCAGTTTCTGTGGAGCAGCAAAAATTTATTAATTTTTATTCTGTGCTTTCTGAATACACATCCATTAGTCTTACCTGATGGTAAGTTATGCTACACTATCCATAGCTAACATATCCAATATGAAACAGTTCAGTACTGCCAAAATTAATATGAGTACAGGAGAACTATCGCTCATGGATTTTGGAAAGAGGTTTAGTATTTCCCTAAACTGTAGAATCAATATTGTATAGTTTTGTTAGCCAGCATGGCAGATACTTCCAAAAGTTCAGGAAAGCAAATCAAGTGAGTTCTTATATTCCCTTGTCTCTTACAATATCTTATTGTCTTGTGATAATACAATATCCTGTTCTCTCAGTGAAGGTGTCTCTAAGATCATATAGATACAAAAGTTGTAATTTATAAAAGGTATCTGGCTTTATATGACCAGTGACATTTATTCAATTTTAGGAAAAGACACTTATCCTGAGCAAAGAGGTGAAGAACAATTCTATGCCAGGTGACTATGAAGAATATGGATCTTAAAATCAAAGGAAGAATCACTGAATGTATCCAGTGGTAACAGTGAAACTCTCAGCTCTAGGCATATGTGCTGAATATTTCTAGTCATTAGCCCAACTATGAATATAAGTTACGAGTGATAATATTTATGTAACCCTAGCACAGACCATTACATGACTTAGTGACATGTCTTCAGTTACTGCAGCAGTGCTGATGAGTCCAGGAGTTTGGGCACTGGATTACTGTTTTTCAAATAGTCACTGCATTAGGCTTACTTTATTTCGGAAAGTTTTGTATTGTCAACCTGGAAGTGGTTAACAAATGGGACCAGAAATTCATTCATATATGTCACAGGGGAAAATGTACTTGGAAAACTGAAAGGATCCCACTAGTAATTTTTAAACAAGGCGATGTTCATGTGGTTGTTAAATGAACATTTTACAAAAACTATTGAAAAGTTTCGAAGTCATCTTGCAGTTTTCTGCTGGAGCCCATGTAATTAATAACAATTCTGAGATGAGATGAAACATGTTTCTTCCTCAGAAATCCACTCTTCTCTGTGCACTCAGTACCTCCATGTTGCTTAAACACCCTTTGTACCTCTCTCATCACAGAACCCAAATAGAGCATAGTGGATAATATTTAATGTCTATTTAAGAGAAGTTACCATTATGATTATATACTTAATCTTCCATCAAACTGAAATAATTCTCTGTTTACTAATTCCATTCTGTTTTTTTTTCCTGCACCAGTCCTCCATTATCCATAGTGGACAAGAGCTCGTTGAGTGATGAAGAAGACAATGAAGATACAAAATACAGGCTTGATGAAGTATACCTTACGCCTTCTGATAATTATGACCTCTCTGTTTCCTATAAGCCTTCCATATACTCTAGAGACACACATTATGAACGGAAAGTCTTTTCACCAGTGAACAGACAGGGTGAGCAGAACCACCTCAAAGCACCTAAAAGCTCCTGCTGAATTTCTCAGAGCCTCTTTTCTTTAACTCCACAAACTTTAGCAGTGACAGCTGCAACACTGAAAACATATAGAGTAGATTCCTTCTTGGTGAAATTACATTTCTGGTCTAATATTTTTAAGTAAGACAGTAGATCAAATAAATTTCTGTCTCTGGTTACCTCATATGGTGAAACCCCATATCTCAACTGCAAACTTTGGTAATTGTTAAAGCTTTATAGTAGAATGGTGTGGAGGGACAAAGTTCAGTGGAGGCAAAGGTGTTGAAACTTTGCAACTTGCTACAATTTCTCTGCATTGAATGAGAAATGTGCATTTTTAAGAAGGTATTTTTTCCACACCCAGTGATGCTCAGGGCTTACTATAGACTTTATGCTCATCAATTACTCCAGGTGAGCTAGAGACCCTCTGGGATGCTGTGTGTGAATACCTCACCAGACTGGCACAAGATTAGCTCCTTACCAACCCTGTGTCTCCAATCACAATATTTTGTTATTGAAAATGACTTAATGAGAAATTGAGAGGATGGCTGTAGTGACAGTACAGCAGACAGACTCTTGCCTTTACATGGATGTACAGGGTTGATACCAGGCATTCCATATGGCTCCCTGAGAGCCGAGTCGGATATTAGCCCTGAGCACTGTGGGAAGTGGCTTGCACCCACAAAACAACCGAAAAAAATTGAATCAAGAAAAGAGAAAGGAAGTATGTGTTCACCCACCTGTCCAAAGTGGAAAAAGCAAGCAAAGTGTCTCTATCTACTTCACCCTACACATAGATTTAGAGATTGATTTTCTTATATTTTTACTTGAGGTCACTCATGAGTAGATCAGTAAGACTGTAAGACCACAATGAAGTTGTCATTTTATTTTCAACAGTGGCCTTCGAAGTCACCGTCAGCATACTGAACCCTGATCCCAGGCTGGAAATTGCAGATTTGTTTGCCAGCAAGCCTACCTGCCAGCTAAGTGAGGAAAGCATCGCTTTTGGTTCCATGAAATGGAAGGAGATGAAAAGAAAATTTCGCTTTAGTAACCGGAGACTAGCCTGCCGATTCCCAGGCCTCCAAACAGAGGGTAAGAAAGACTCTAAGACAAATGCTCATAGATGGAGTCTTCCTTAGAGCTGCCTTTTGGAAATTTAAGTGGATCAGAGTTTTTCCCTAGTTTGGGTCTATTGACTTGACTGCTGTTGCTACCTCTGTCTGGTCTTACTAGTGATTCTCACACGGGTGACCCTCTGCCAAGCCTTCCAACCCTATCTCTTCCTTTGCACCCTGAACTCTGCTTATGCCTGCTATTGTCCTCACTCCCTCTCATTTTTCCTCAACGCACATGAAAGCACATTTTTAGCTATAGATACCAATTTACTGACTCCTGGATAGATATGTGAAAACCCTCCATAGTCAGAGAAATAAAGAGAAATGTGTGCTGAGGAAAGAGCAGAGGGATCTGGGAAAACCTCTGTAGTAGCACAGCCGTCTGCAGTGGGTGACTACAAGATCAGCTCCCTAGTTCCTTCACCAGAGCCTGCATGTAGCTTACAGAGGACCTTCTCCTAACAAGTGCTTAAGGGCTTTCCATTCACTTCCCTGATGCCTTTGCTAGTTGCAAAGCTCTGTCCAAGAGACACGTCAGGACTGGTATCCACGAGGAGGGTCAGAAATGTCAAACAGGTATGTCCGGTAAGCCATAGATGTGATGAGGTACAGAGTTTCCACTCATCAATCCAAACATTACACGAAAGGTCACATTCATCCACATGAATCTGCTGAGATCGAGAGCAGGAATGTCTTCAATCAACAGTACATACTTTGAGTATGTATGTTCTTTGCAGTGAAATGGTGAATAGCATGCAGATGGGAAGAAAGTTTAAAACTTTCTTAATGAAATTACTTGGAAACTTTATTCCAACTATCTGTGAAATAAGTAGATGTTCAGTTTGAATAAATGTTCTGCAAGATCCAAATGAAGAGTTTACACCAAATCCATTACTGTCAGTGAATGGTGCCAGGGATGAAGCATCAGGCTGGACTGGACTGAGGGATGGGAGGAGGGTCAGGAGCGCTGTTGCAGCAGGGCTGAACACTGTATCTGCACATCCATACCCAGATCTTGAACATCACTGTAGTCCTATCATTTACACTATATATATGTGCATATATATGTATATGTACATATGTTTCTGTATATATGTATCTATATATATATATGTACATTCAAACATGTCCATGAGGACCACTGAAGAACGTGTAGTCACACCTCTTTTATCTGAGTGATAGAATGAACAAATGATGGTCAACGGCTCTGTAGCAGCCCTTTTCCTTTGGAGTAACAATGGGTTGGAGTCAAGGTCAGGTGTCTAGTTCCACTCCCTGAGGGTACCTTAGATTCCAAGGTGTTTCTTCTACCTGACTTTCTTCTCTACCTGCTGTGAAACCCCTTCACTTTTCCTCAAGAGAAAATTGAATCAGTATCTCCTGACAAATTCTCCACTTAGTCACCCCTCCACTTAACCATCCTTCTAGACTCAGTAATCAATAGCACATCAAAGACTAATATTTGATTTCTTTCTCTCCTCTTTCAGATGACAAGAAGTCTGAAATGAATTGTGGTGTCTCTCAGAACACACCTTACCATAGTATTAAGAAATTTAGTGACAGTTAGTTTGATATTGTTTGCATATATACTTTCTAATTATACTTTTTGTAACCATTTGCCATTGTCTCAGGATACCCTGCCATTTACAGTATCTGATTTACATTTGTACAGAGGAAATTTCCTATTACCCATGGCCCATATTGAATGTGCCAGCACTGTGCTATGGAAAGAAACATACTGTTTTCCTTTAGTACCAATAAAATGGTATCAAAACCAATAAAAACTATAAATTCCTTAATCAAATTATTCATCAAATGTCGGTTTTCATTCATCTCATTGACTTTCATAATTTGGCATTTTATCCCAGAACATCATAGATTGGGGAGTGTATTCCAATATGATGCTTGAGAGGGAGGGCATCCAAACATCTGAACTCGTTTACCGCTATACTACATTAGTCTGTTCTAATGATTGAGTGATGGCTGGTATGTGCCAGTATCAAGTAATTTGCTATAGTAATTACTTTATTTACAATAATTAAATTAATTGGCCATAACTCATCTTGATGATTGGTGCTAATCAATCCACCTTTAATATGGAAATAGAATTTTATCACATATATGTATAGATAGCTATCACACTGTAGCACTGTAGAACTGTCATCCCACTGTTCATTGATTTGCTTGAGCAGGCACCAGTAACATCTCCATTGTGAGACTTGTTGATACTGTTTTTAGGGATATCTAATATGCCACAGTAGCTTGCCAGGCTCTGCCGTACAGGTGAGATACTCTCAGTAGCTTGCCGGGCTCTCCGAGAGGGGCAGAGGAATCGAACCATGGTCAGCCTCGTTCAAGGCAAATGCCCTACCCACCATGCTATTGCTCCAGCCTATCACACTGTATATAAAATAACATATGCAGCTTCACGCTAGAGAAGTTAACACCTAGTAGAGGATGTTGGTAGGACCCACTCGGGTTGAAAGCTGCGTGCCGAAAGTAGACTATAGACCTAACATGATGGCCAGTCAATACCTCTATTTCAAACTACAACATCCAACAGGAGAGAGATCAAAAGAGAATGCCCTGCCGCAGAGGCACGGTGGGGTGGTGGGGGTTGCGGTGGGGGTGGTGGGAGGGATACTGGGAACATTGTTGGAGGAGAATGGGCACTGGTGGAGGGATGTAAACAATCACTGTATGACGGAAATGCAAACATGAAAGTTCATAAGTTTGTAACTGTATCTCATTTTGATTCACTAATAAAAAATTTAAAAAATATATAATATATATACAGCTTCTACATCCACTGGGAGTGTTGGAATTGATGCCCAGGGGAAAGGGAGGACAGCTGTTTCCAGGTCTCAGTGCAGCTCTAGCAAATAAATTAATCTCAGGGAGGGGATTTTGAGATCAGTCCATTCATGGTCAGTAAGGCAAAACTTCTGGTTCTTTGAATAAATAACATCTGTCATTGTCCTCTTAAGGTGACAGAAAAAAATCTTTAGAGACCAACATTGTCCCTCCCTCCCATGTTTCTTCCTTCTCTCCTTTCTTTTTGTCTTTGTGTCACACCTGCCCATGCTCAAGAGTCACTCTTGGCTCTGCACTAGGAATAATTCCTGGTGGTGATCGGGGAATCTTCTAGAACCTATAAACACCACTAAAAGGTCCTGCACTGAACTTCTTATTTGCTGTACATTCAGACATGATCATATGCGCAGGGGCACACATACACAGACACATAAACACACATGCGCGCGCGCACACACACACACACACACACACCTGTGCTCAGCTGCTGCTGTGACTCTTCTCCTCTGTCAGCTTACTCCAAACCAGCACTGGAGTCCACTGATCCTCTCCTGGGACCCCTTAAGCTCTTTCAGATTCCTGACCTCATTATCCTCTGGCGTGAGGGAAGTTTCATATGGATCCCAGCATCCTGCACTGACCCCCAATGGTGTCTGCCAGGTGGCCTGTGTCTAAAACCACACCTGGTCCCATCATAATGGAGTCACTCATACCAAGGGACAAAGAATCCATCTGCAAATTGGTCAGATGAAGAGGCAGCACACACAGAGAGCATAAGTGTACTGTCTCATTTCTCATCAGAGTTTTTGGGTGCAATGAGGAGGGGGACGGCCTATGGACTTGTGCCTCCTCCACTGTAAATGCTGTGCATTGAAGGTCCATAGTGATGTCAGCAGACATACATGTTAATAGAATCCAGCATCCACAGACTCAGGCCAAGGCAACTGCCAGAGACATCCTGGAGAATATGATGCTCCTGGCGTGGATATCTAAATGTAGATCAAGAAATGATAATCTGACCACGAAAGAGTCAATCTTCTTCTCAGTAGTTAAGTCTCTTATCAAACACTGGAAAGTCATTTTTTGGCTTTTTTTGGGGTCACAGTCAACACAGCTCAGTGGCTATTCATGGTTATGCACTCAGAAACTGCCCTGGTGCTGCTTGGGGCCCATATGGCATGCCTGGGATCGACCTCAGGTTGCTAAAGTACAAGGCAAACACCCTAATCGCTATATACTATCACTCTGGTTTCTACATTGGACAACCTTAAGTAAAAGGAATAGTGATGGATCAGGGATTGTAAACACACACCAAGTGTGAGAAGACATAGAAGTAATGGGAATAAGAACCAGAACCAAACCTCCAATGCAATTAAGATTCTGAAATCATGAAAATGAGTTAAGTGAAAAATTGCAGGTAAAGTGCACCTCGATTTGTGGAAATGGTGTTAGAAAGAGCAAAACCCTCTGTGAAACTCCCCCTCTGATTTTTCACTGTCAAAGGTGGTGGTGTGTGTGATGTGGGCCAGGGTGGACACAGTACAGGGCTGACCAGGGCTGGATCCTCAGTATGAAACTGGGTCCCCAGTCCTTCAGTTGTGATCCCTGAGGGTAGAGTCAGGAGTAATCCCTGAACACCACTGGTTGTGGCACCTCAGCCACCCACTGCTGCTCTCTACCTCACCAAAAAAACATATGCAATACATCCCTATATGGGATTGAACCACAACTTTACAATGAACAATGGAATACACAAACCAATTGCACTTCAGGGATTAGTGGCTTTTTCAGAGCTTCTCTCAACTGTCTTTGAGCATCCTGCAGAATGGGCTCTGGGACCCTGAATCACAGCCTTGAGATGGCAGCCTCGTAAGAGGCATTTATGCCTTCTACACAGTAGACTTGGGGCCTTGGGTGTAAAGTTTACTAGGAAAGGAAACAGCAGAGAAATAATGAGTACATTTACACACTATCACTTCTCTTGCATACTAATGAAAGAGCACAGAAGTCTCAATATCACTGGGGAGTCTACAACACCTCATGAGCTGTTCAATATATTTGCTACCAGTTCACTGTATTGTGAATTCCAAATAGGCATTGGTAAATCTTGGTACAGTCCTCTCTCCATCATGTGCATCCCTAGCTGTCCAATACCGGAAGATGATATTGTGTGAGGAATTACCCAATAAGGGAAGTGGTAAAAGATCAGGAGAGCAAGTTAAGTCTCTCTTATACAACCTGAAACAACAAAATCCTGTGATAGATTAAATGTGAATTTCTAGCTATGCAAGTATAGGCGATGGGTTATTTACTTGTATCACTTATTATCCTGTTGCTCATCAATTTGCTCAAACAGGCACCAGTAATGTCTCCATTCGTCCCTGTCACGTGCTAGGGTAGCCCAATGGTGTGTGCTTGCTCTAGGAACAAGAAGATCCTCAAGCCTTATGTTCAGGGTTTTGATGAAGAAGTCTGACCATCTTGCAGGTGGGCAGCCAAGCATTCTTTTGACGTCCCGTGGAATCCAGTCAGTAACAGCTCTAGTCCAGTTGTCATCTATAAATCTCATTACGTGTCTGGCCCATCTGATTTTTGATGTCTTGACAAAAAAGACAGTGTCCCCGACTCTTGATTGTCAAAGGAGGTTGGAACTCTGGATTCCTTCTCTCACTTGAGTGAAACATGATATTCCAAGCATAGCTCTTTTGATTCCTCTTTGGGATACCCGATTAGCGTTCTCATCCTGTTTGCGTAGGGCCCAAGTCTCTGAGGCATATGTTCGTGCAGGAAGAATGATGGAGTTGAACAGATGTGCCTGGAGCTGGAGGTTCATCATTCTCTTAACCACTTCTTCGATGCTCTTGAAGGCTTTCCACGCCATTCTCTTCCTCCTGCGCAGTTCTGGCGCCAAGGTCATTCCTCGTGTTGAGTTCTTGACCCAGGTACACATAGCTGCTGCATTCTGAGATGTTCGTTCCATTGAGAGCAAACGAAACGTCAGGGACTAGTTCATTTTCCATGAAAAAATGACGTTATATATCAGATGTTACTGATATACAAAGTGAGCAATAAAAAATAAATGATTTTTTCTTTTTTAAATTTTTTATCTGCCCCTGTCTAAAACTAGAGAGAGAGCAGTGACATGCAGGGCCACTCGGGGGGAGGGGGGTCGGCCCCTCTCCCTGCTCTGATGAGGTGCTGAGTTGCTGGCCACAAACGGCTCCTGACTCCTGAATGGCCATGATCCCAGGGACACAAAGACCAATCTCGAAACCCAGCAGCTTCTGGCAGAAATGCATCTGGACTGAGCACTAAACTATGATGCCGTGCCACCCCGGGAGAGGAAAGGTGTTTGTCCCTTCCACCTTTTCTCCCCGGTGGCGCAGTGGGTGCCACCTTTTCAGAGCCTATTGGACAGCCAGGTATGATACCGCAGTGACATGACACATGGAACCTCAGGTGATGGGGTGTGGAAATGACCCCTCTCCCGGCCCCAATGAGGCCCCAAGTTGCCGCCCACAAATGCCTCCTGGCTCCTGAACGGTCATGATCCCAGAGGCACAAAGACCAATCTCAGAACCCAGTGGCGTTTGGCAAAAATCCCTCCAGACTTATTGTGAAAGTACCAGAAATCCAAAATGCTCTTCATATCAGCAATAGAAAACAAATTATCTAATGATGCCTTTTTGGCAGGTCTGAATGTTGGGGAAAATACCCAATAATAATGGTGGATCTTTTGTCAAAATATTCATTGTGATCAAAGCAGAGAGAGAATAAGGTGGAAATCATCTGCCACATAGGTTGGGGGAGGGGTGGGTTGGAGGTATACTGGGGTACTTGGTGGTGGAGGGTGCGCACTGGTGAGGGCATGGGTGTTTGATCATTGTATGACCGAGACTTACACTGGAAAGCTTTGTAACTGTTCTCACAGTGATTCAATAAATAAATAAAATAAATAAATGAATAAATAAATAAAATAAAAGAAAAGAAAAAGAATGCCGACTGGTCCAGCCTTTTTGGAAATCAATATGGATGTTTCTCAAAAAACTAGAAGTCGAGCTCCCATTTGACCCAGCAATACCACTTCTGGGAATATACCAGAGATGCAAAAAAGTACATTAGAAATGATATATGCACCTGTATATTTCCTGCAGCACTATTTACAATAGCCACAATCTGGAAAAAACCCGAGTGCCCAAGCACAGATGACTGGTTAGAGAAACTGTGGTATATCTACACAGTGGACTATACTATGCAGCTGTTAGAAAAAATGAAGTCATGAAATTTGCATATAAGTGGATCAACATGGGAAGTATCATGCTAAGTGAAATAAGTCAGAAAGAGAGGGACAGGCATAAAAGGACTGCACTAGTTTTTGGAGTATAAAGTAAATAAATAAATAAATAAATAAATAAATAAATAAATAAATGTTTGCAAGGCAAACACCCTACCTGCTGTACTATCTCTCTGGCACCCAAGGTCAGACTATTTGGGAAACTGCAAGCATTTATCTCCAAAATCTAGTAAAATGAGCTGAAAGAATCTTATGGCTTAAGCTAGAAACTTTAATCCATGTCTCAAGAGTTTTTTGGAGAAAAATAGATGTTTGACCAAGTTCATTGTGACTGTGCTGTAGAGTGAATTAGACTTGGGGCACTTTCAGAGAAAAATGACAGTGACAAACTCAGTGGCAGTAAGCACAAGGGGGACAAAGTAGAGAGACACCTCACAGGGACTTTCACAGGGATTCCTGTTGGGGGTGGACTGAGCTACCAGGGCGAGCCATGTAGCCTGTACTACAGACAGGAACATTTTCCCCCTTCAAGCTGCCTTCAGAAAATAATTTCAGTATATTGAGAGAGGCAGTTTTTCCTTATTTCACAAAAGCCTGGCTGGTCTTTGACATGCAGATCTCAGGTACTAGCCAGGCCTGATCTTTGACATTGTAGATTCCTGGCTCTGGGCAAGCCTAGTCTTTGGGATATAGATTTCAGGTGCTGCCTAGTTTGCAATTGACATGTAGATTTCATGTGGCAGCCCGCCTTATCTTTGGGGTGTAAATCCAAGTGCTTTTAGCTCAAGAAAGGTTTCAGTTTTGGTTTTGTATCTTCTTTCGGAGGCCAAGATTACTGGCCTGCAGATGCAAGGTAATAATGCTGCCTTAATGTTCTTCCTGTAATATCTTTTGTTGCCTTTGGTGACTTCACTGTATTGCGCCCTTTAGAGGTACCATGATCAATAAAAGGAGATCCATGGGGCTCTCTGCTTTTGCCAAGAGCCAGAGAGAGCCTTGGACCTCCATAAAACACATTTCTTTCACGTTTCTTATCTCAGCACCTCCGACCTCAGGAATGATCACGCAACAGACTTCCAGATTGCAGCCCCGAGGCAAGAGCCTGTAGTTCAGGGCCCAGAAATAGCATTGCACATATGGTATGGGGTGGAGCGAAAGGCAGAAGTCAGGATGACACCAGATTTCTGGCTTGGGCCATCAAATATTGATTTGAAATGGCATAAGCACACCTATGTTTATTACAGAAGCATATATAATAATCAAAATCTAGACACAACCCAAATGTGTGATGACAGATGAGTGGGTACAGAAATTAATTCCAATATACTTTCAGGGGCAGGTGAACCTGGGCTCAATTCCAAACCCCATATGATCCCCCCAAAGTCTGCCAGGAGTGGTCCCTGAGTTCAGAGCCAGGAGTAAGCCCTTAGCATCATCAGGTGTGGGCCCCATAATTCTGGTATACACACATATGTATATACATAAAATTCTGGTGTATACACAAAAGCACATCGGAATACTAGCTATAAGAAAAAATGAAATTTCACTTTTTGCTACACATTGACTAAAACTAGAGAGTTAAGTGAAATAAGTCAGAGGAAAGACAAATGCCAGGTGATCTCACTCATATGTGGTATATAAAGAGACAAAGCAAGGGGGTGAGTGGTATGAAATATCAACAAACCCTTGAAATCTGACAATAGACTGAAGCGACCAAATTGGGGGCACAAGAGAGACCCAGGAGAGGGACTGAGGTGGGGAGAAAAGGAGCTGATAAGAAGCTACTTTTTAAGACAGAGGCAGAGACTCTTATGCACGTTGTTGGTGGTGGCAGTGTGGTACAGTTCTACATCCAAAAAATTAACGGTAACACTAATGTACAATAATAAAAACGGTAACACTAACTCAATAATAAAAAGAATTCTTTATGAAATAGGGGAACAATAAAATAAGTTGCTTGCTCAGAACAACTGGCTTTGAAGAGGCTTAAAAAGAGAAGTACTCTGCTAATGTATTTTAGCCTTAGTAATTACCTAAATAACTATGAATGACATTTACTCACAATAGTCATATTTATATTAATTCTTCTTACTCAAATAATATATTGACATCTATTGAAACAATCTTCCTGGTGGACCCCAGTTAAAAATAAGATAAAAAAATGATATGGGAGAATTAGAATTTTTAGACCAGAGTCTGAAAATGAGAGGGTGTGGAGAATGAAAGAAGGAAAAGGGAGGGAGATTCAGAGTAAACCAGAGAGGGAAAATGCCAACAAAGACTAACAAAAATAACTCTAAGGAGAGCAAATTTTTGCTGGGGGACTTTTTATATAGAGAATTTCATTTAATCTTCACAAGACTTTCTGAGTATAATGACGCTCTGTGATGGCTGATGGAGTAGACTTTGCATTTGGAAATATGTCTGGAAGAGTGTAAATATTCCACACATTACATTTTAGTCTAAGATAGATGTTACTGTTATTATATTTCATACTAAGGGAACCGATTCCTCTGCCCCTCTCAGAGAGCCCAGCAAGCTATCAAGAGTATCTCACCCACACAACAGAGCCTGGGAAGCTACCTGTGGCATATTTGATAAACCAAAAACAGTAACAACAAGTCTCACAATGGAGACGTTACTGGTGCCCGCTCAAGCAAATTGATGAGCAAGGGGAAGGGGACAGGTTTAGAAAGGCTAAGTACAGTCATGTGTTAATATTTGAGTCAATGAAAAATTATAGCGAAACAATGTGTCACTTTAAACAATGGTGCTCCAATCAATTGCACCATTTAGCTGAGGCTACTTCATATAGGTATGTGTAATTACGTGAGATGACAGTGTACAACACATTACTCAGACCAGATACTTTTTAAGTGGTGCATAACTATAGATTTATTGGAGGGGGGAAATTAGGAGAGAGAAGTAACAATGCCAGTTACATTCAGACCATAGTTGTCACAAATGACTGCTTTTTTTCATATCCAGATCTATAGCTTTGGTGCTACAGAGTGGAGTCTCTTTAGATGAATATCAAAACTGCTTCTCAACAGTTTTGAAGAATGGAACAAAATTACAGAGGAAAAAATTATAGAGGAAAGGAAACAAGTAAAGAGAGTAGTCTGTGCAAAAACAGCAACTCTTTGCCAGTTAAACCCAGAGTACGGATTTAATTTCTCACCCTCCCTTTTTATGTAACTTCATTTGGGTTTTGATTTTGTATAACATAGTTTATCCTAGGTGATTACTAAATATAACCTGTTTGCACACCCATTCTCTCCCAACCCTTTCTCTCTTCTTCAATCTTCTCTCTGGACCAGATCACTCCTACCTACTCACTAGTCAAGTGTAGAAATGAAATGAATTCAAGATCTCAGGTATGCATATGAATGAGAGACTTTAACTCAGTGGAAATTAACAACACAGGGGCTAAGGGTGTTTATTTCAGAACATTCATTGTGCTCCCCTGCAACCACACTGAAAGTGCCTTAACTCCTGTCCTATCTCTTGAGACTTTTATGAAAATTTTCTTCACAGTTTCTCTGACTTTAATAGTTTTGTTGGTTTCCACTATTGTTTTTTCAGACTCAAACTCTATCTCAGACTCAAACTCATCTCCTTCTTATACTAACCTATTCTCTTGTTTCCTCCATGCCCATTAATGCCCAGGGAAATACCTTTCTGTATTTTCTTAATTCTCTTAATTTCCCATATCAAGTCTCTATCCAAATCCCATAAATTTGTCTCAGTGAAGGTGTTACTCTTATAGAAACCCTTTTCCTACCAACACTGTCTTCCTCCAGATTCAGAAAATCTGTCCACCATTCTATCTTTAATCAATCCCAGGTTTTCCTATCAAATAATACCTTTCAATGCCTAAAATCACATCATAGTTTTAATAAAAATAAATCTCATTCTGCATCAGTAAATCACTGCCAAAATGAGCTTACTAGATCTGAATTCGAGGTTCCTATCTCTGAACTCCACTTGCCACACCCACTCCAACCTCGTATGATAACCCTGTTGGACACTTAATTCAACTACAATGATCACAGACGTCATGCTTTTAAAAGATTAGGAAGAAGTTTTCTCAGAGCAAATTCTTTCTTCCCTAAGGTAGGATCTGGGGTGAACCTAGTAGGTTAGTTGTGGTTAGGGTCATCAAATTGAATTACTTACAACAAGCACGTGCATATCAAGGGTTAGGAAAAGCTCCTATTGAAAAAATAGTGGAACCCAACAAAGCCATTAAAGACAGAGAAACAATGAAGATAATAGGCCATAAAAGACTTGAGAGATAAGATAAGTGTTTAGGCACTATGGTTATATACAGTCAACACTAGATCTATCCCTGGAAACACATGTGAACCCCTGATCACCCCAAGTCTGACTCCTGAGCACAGAATCAGGAATATACCCAAAACATCATTATGTGTTCCACTCATCCGAAAAGTTAGGTATTATTCCTGTCTTGGTCTACAGAGTGTGAGTGATAAAGGCAATGGAATCAAGGTTGAATGGGTTAGGAAGAAAGCTGTGCACACACACAGAGTTTTCCACCAATTAACTTCCCTATAGTATAGTTCAGGAGGGGAAAGAAAAGGAATTAATTTGTCATAATCTATTCTCCTATTCAAAGCTGTGAGTTGAGAGTCATACAACAATCGCTTTTCAATGATGCAATAATGACATCACAAGTAGGGGGTCCCCTCTCTCCAACCTTTGGCTTTCTCAGAACCAGGCAGAGGAACCAAAGGGAAAAATCTTCCCAAGCATAGTCATCCAACTTGTTCATATGCTTGTCAAGTTCACTACAAACACAAAGGGGTAAGTTGCATTTGAATGACCAGGAACAGCTTTTACCTTTCCTTTCGTGGACTGACCTATAGCATCCTGGGTCTAGAGGATGTGTATGTTTGTCTAAAAGTTTCCTCTGATTCTAGCTAGCAAGAACTGAGATATATCATAGAAAAGAGTCTAAACAATTCTGGAGTTCAATTTAATGATCTGCCTTTCCAGAGAAACTAATAATTTTGTGAGGGAGCATTCTAAGCAGTGTTCAAGGGGCCAGGGGCCCTTTTACCAGTGATAGTCTGGTTGTGCAGGGCCAGATCGTTCAATGTTAGAACCAGACAATATGGTGCTCAGCCAGAAATGATGACACTACCTGGGAAACACTGGGAGTGCTCAGGGTACCACATAGTACTTAGCATTAAATTTTCAATCTCTGGACAAAGGCATGCATTCTTGCCTTTTGACTTGTCTCTCATATTGCGAGTCAACAATAAAAATAAATAAATTTAAATAACTATTTTAAAACTACATTAGGGATCTGAGACATAGTAGAGCAGGTAGGGTGCTTGCTTTGTATGTGGCTGACCGGGGTTCAATCCCTGGCATGTCCAATGGTCCCCGGAGTACCTCCAAGAGTGATTCCTGAGTGCAGAGTCAAGAGTAATCCCTGAGCATCACATATCTAGCCCCCAAACCGAACAAAACAAAGAACAAGAGGAAGAAAAAAAAGAAAAGAAACTATATTCGATGTACTTCATTTGTTTATTTTTAAAGGAAATCAAAGTTGTCAGTTAGATAAAACTTGAGCGAATTGTCAGGAACTGATAAGCCCTGTCTGCTTCTTGAAGTTAGAGGCCGTCGAGGAATACCTAGCTCTTGGAAAATGTAGTAGTGGGGGTGGAATATGGAGAAAGAAATTCCTTTTTGAAATGACATTCAAATAATATTCATTGCTCTGAACACATACTTCAGATAAATTAGAATTTCACATCCCGTCTCCTCTTCTGAATTCTTCCCTTAACCTGATCACTGGATAGACAGTGGATAGGGGTTCATCAACCTCTCGTCTTCCAGTTTTTTAGTGAAGATCCAGTCCTCAAAATTTGAAGACTTCTGCAGGACACAAGATTAACAAAAGTCCTGGGGACCCACTCCCACTCTACATCCCATTCTCTCCCCAGAGGTATGGAGGAGTGCCCAGGCCATAAAGGAGTTCTTTGGAACTCTATTATGGAAGCAATTTTCTTTCTTTTGTTTTGTTTCATCTTAGCTTTTGTATCAGACCCAGCAACGCTTAGGTGCTACTGCAAGACCAGTACTTAGATATCAAAACTCCTGGTGTGTTATTGATCCATTCCAAGCTTTCAGCATGTACAGACCTTTCAGGTATCTCCCTGGACCCCCTAGGTGCATGGCCAAACTTATGCGCCCTTCAGATCAATGCTTTCATATTTTACCTTTAAACATACAACACAATAATGAGAATGAATAACGATATCTGTAAAGTGTTCGGATCAGAAATATGAGAACGGGAGGAAAAAATCTACAAAAAAGTAAGCTGAACCTAAAGGCGCACCAGTTTGGAAAATTTTTGGGAGGCAATAGTGGTTAATGAATTATGAGCAAATGGAGAATGGAGCAAATATATTATGAGTTGGAGTAAGTATGGAGTAAGTTGGAGTATGTTGGAGTAAGATTTTGACAGTTCTTACACATTATGTAAAGAATTTCTATTTTAAATTTTCACTTTTTCTATTCCTTTTTGTTTTAAATATTTTTTGTGGGTACACATGGTGTTGCTCAGGGCTCACTCTTGTTCTGCACTCAGGGATCACTTCTGGTGGGCTCAGGGGACCACATGGGGTACCGAAATCAAACCAGGGTCTGCTGCAAGCCAGGCAAGGTTTGTGGTTTATTTGATTGCCACCTCATGGTGATATAAGTTCTTGTTGCTTTATACTCTCACAGAACAACTATAAACGATACAAAATATAAATTAAAAACCTGCATCTTAAGTATCAGGAGTGTGCATAATGTAATCAGAATTGAAAAGGATGTCAAGACTTACGAAGAATACGATCCACTGGTTCAGGACTGTGCGAAGAATGCCGAGTGGGAAAGCTACAAACAGACACCTATCTTTGGAAACTCTCGAGCTCATTCACCAACGTGGTGTGGCATGAGCCTCAGGCAACCACAAGCTAATGCCCGAGCTTGCAAAGCTGTGAAGAGAATCGATATAAGAAGATCTCAAAGAGAGAAGAGCAGCAATGTTGGCCGATGTGGCAGAAGCCAGAAATATTTGCAACACTCGCCTGTCCTTCGCTAACTACAAGACCAAGATGACTGCCCTCTGATGTCCTGATGGAACTATCACATCTTCCAGAAGGGCAATGGAGAGGATTATTCACGACTTCTACTCGGATCTCTTCGACATCCACGTTCACCTGCTCACATACCAAATTCTGCAGGATGGATATGTTGTTCCCAACGTCCTCCCTTCTGAAATCCGACATGCCATTTCATCGGTAAAGACGCATGCAGCACCCAGTCCAGATAAGGTCAGACCTGAACACCTAAAGAATCTGCTGCCAGTACTCGTCAACACACTGGCTCAGCTCTTCCCATGCTACCTGTCCATATGCAAGTGGACAGTGGAAAACCATCCCAATGGAAAACCAGCAGGACTATTCTGTTGTACAAGAAGGGAGACATCCGGGGCTGGAGCGATAGCACAGCAGGTAGGGCATTTGCCTTGCACGCGACCAACCCAGGTTCGGTTCCCAGCATCCCATATGGTCCCCTGAGCACCGCTAGGAGTAATTCCTGAGTGCAGAGCCAGGAGTAACCCCTGAGCATTGCTGGGTGTGACCCAAAAACCAAAAAAAAAAAAAAGGGAGACATCCATGACATTGGAAACTATCGCGCAATCTGCCTGTTGTCCATTGTCTACAAGTTGTTCACGCGAGTCATTCTGAATAGAATAGGCAGAACACTAGATGAAGGACAACCATGCGAGCAAGCCTGGTTCCGAAAAGAATTCAGCACGATTGACCATATCCACACAGTGACCAAACTCATTGAAGTTTTGAGAGAGTTCAAGATGCTGCTCTGTCTGACGTTCATTGATTTAAAGGAGGCCTTTGATTCTGCTGAGACTGAAGCAGTCATTGATGCCGTAGTCAAATAGGGTGTTCAAACTCAGTACATCAAGATCCTCCATGAGCTAGTTAAAGAAACTATGGTACATCTACACAATGAAATACTATGCAGGTGTTAAGAGAGATGAAGTCATGAAATTTGCTTATAAATGGATAAACATGGAGAGTGTCATGCTAAGTGAAATGAGTCAGAAAGAGAGGGACAGACATAGAGGGACTGCACTCATTTGTGGAGTATAAAATAACATCACATGAGGCTGACATCCAAGGACAGTTGAGACAAGGGCCAGGGGGATTGCCCCATAGCTGGAAGACTGCTTCATGAGCGGAGGGGAGAAGGCAGATGGAATAGAGAAGGAATCACTGAGAAAATGATGGCTGAAGGAACCAGTTGGGATGGGAGATGCATGATGAGAGTAGATAATGGACCAAACATGATGACCTCTCAGTGTCTGTGTTGCAAGCTATAATGCCCAAAAGTAGAGAAAGAGTATGGGGAATATTGTCTGCCATTGAGGCAGGGGGAGGATGGGAAAGGGGGAAGTATACCAGGGATATTGGTGGTGGGGAATATTCACTGGTGGAGGGATGAGTGTTTGATCATTGTGAGATTGTAACCCAAACATCAAAGCTATAACTATCTCATGGTGATTCAATAAAATTTAAAAAATTTAAAAAAAAGATCCTCCATGAGCTGTATTACGGATTTATCACCAGGATCTCACCATTCTACAAGGAAGTGATCATTGACATAAAGAGAGGGGTTCTGTAGGGTGATACCATTTCACCAAAACTCTTCAGTGCCACCCTTGAGAATGTCATGCGACGACTAGAACGGAAAGGAATGGGAGTGAAGATAGACGGTCAGCAACTACACCACCTCTGCTTCGCTGAAGGCATCGTTCTCATATGACCAAACATTAGCCAAGCAGCACAAATGCTGGACGACTTTGACCACGAGTGTGGAAAGGTCAGACTGCAGCTGAATCTCAGCAAAACAATGTTCATGAAAAATGAACAAGTCCCTGACGTTCCATTTGCTCTCAACGGAACGAACATCTCTGAATGCAGCAGCTATGTGTACCTGGATGGAGAACTCAACATGAGGAACTACTTGGCGCCAGAACTGCACAGGAGTAAGAGAGCAACGTTGGAACACCTTTAAGAGCATCGAAGAGGTGGTTAAGAGGACAAAAAATCTCCAGCTCAGACACATCTTTTCAACTCCACCATTCTTCCTGCACTAACATATGCCTCAGAGACCTGGGCCCTACAAAAACAAGATGAGAATGCTAATGGGGTATCCTAAAGAGGAATCGAAAGAGCTATGCTTGGAGTATCACGTTTCACTCAAGTGAGAGAAGGAATCCGAATTTCCAACTTCCGTCGACGATCAAGAATCAGGGACACTGTCTCATTTACCAACGCACAAAAATCAGATGAGCTGGACACGTAATGCAATTCAGAGACGATCACTGGACTAGAGCTGTTACCGACTGGATTCCATGGGACATCAAAAGATTGCATGGCTGCCCACCTACGAGATGGTCAGACTTCTTCGTCAAAACCCTGAACAAATGGTTTGAGGCTCTTCCTGTTCCTGGAACGAGCAGATACCATTCGGCTACACTAGCACGCGATAGGAAAAAATGGAGATGTTACTGGTGTTCGTTCGAGCAAATCGAAGATCAACGGGATGACAAGTGATAAGTGACAAGTCAAGACTTCGAATGGGAAGTGATATTGATGGG
Organism: Sorex araneus; assembly: GCF_027595985.1. NCBI lineage: Eukaryota > Metazoa > Chordata > Mammalia > Eulipotyphla > Soricidae > Sorex > Sorex araneus. Next base: position 87,641,183 of record NC_073306.1, read on the forward strand.
CTTTGCATTTCATACACAAGTGACCCAAGGACAGGAAACATTTAGCACAAAGAGTGGCTAAAATTCCAGTAGAAAATTAAATAATGTCTTCTTGATTATTGAAAATCAGAAGAAAGTTTGAGACAAAGTTTGAGACAACTGAAAATTCAGTAGACTACTTCAGTAATTAAAAAGCTAGAATGTAGTTTTGGTGAGAATGTTATACAAAAATTTGTGTATGAACTATGCCTACATATCTTATTGACCACTCGAGTACATAAAATATCCCAATGGAAGACACTGGGCAGACACTTGAACTTCCCAACAGACTTGATTTCTTTATTTAAATTGAATCACCATGAGATACACAGTTATAAGGCAGTTCATGATCAGGTTTCAGTCATACAATGTTCCAACACCTATCTCTCCACCAGTGTACATTTCCCCCCACTAATGTTGCCAGTATCCTTCCTGCCACACCCACCCACCCAGCTTGTCTCTAAAGCACAGAGATGGGCTGGAATGACAGTACAGCAGAAGAGACTTGCCTTTTACAGAATGAACAGTGTTGGATGCCAGGCATTCCATACGGGCCCTGAATTCTAAGTCGGATGTTAGCCCTGAGCACAGCAGAATGTGGCCTGCCCAAAGCAACGAAAAAACATTGAATCAAGAGAAGTGGAAAAAGCAAACAATGGCACATAGAGACAAACAAGTGAGATATATGTTCCTCTCCATCTGGTTTTTAAATGTTCATTTTATTTATTGATTGATATTCATTTAAGTTTTTTAAATAATGTAGGTGTACTGCTATTTGTTCAGCCATTGATTAAGCTGATTGAATGGGGAAATGAACTACACATTACTTTTATTTTAATTGTATCACTGTGAGATAGATTACAAAGCTTTCATGTTTGAGATTCAGTCACACAATGATGAAACACCCATCCCTCCACCAGTGCACATTTTCCACCACCCACATCCCAGTCCTCACCCTGCCTCTATGGCAGACAATTTCCCTAATACTCTCTCTTTAATTTTGGCCATTATGTTTTGCTCAAAATTCCCCACCACCATTCAAGCCTACCTGCCAGGGGCAGACGCTAGATAATTTAATTTTGATTGCTGATTTTGAATATCATGAGAGCTTGCATGGCCACGATTGTAAATGTAAATTTCGAGATTGTAAATGGTTGGGTTCTAGAGACATCTCTGTATGGCACTAATCCATTTTGGGATTCAATTGGGAGTCTCTGGGCCAGAGGTGCTGTTGCCCTAAGATGGCACCCAGAGGCAAAATTTGGGCATGACAGCCAGTCTACTGGGCAGCTGAGGACCTAAGGAGGAGCAGCCCAGGTCCTCTGCCACCATAGAGCCTGGAGATTTGGTCCTGGAACCCACATACGGGGGAGGGAGGAGGCTTTTAGAAACTCTTGGTCACTGGGATTCCATTTGGAGTAGGCAGAGATAGTGCACCTGCTCCATCTGGGGTGCCCTGGTGAAATTGGCTCAGTATGGGGCCTGGGGAGATCTTCAGTACTGTGGTGTCTTCTGGGACTTGCTGCTGTGTCTCTGGGCCAGGGTTGTTGGTGTGCTAAGATCCACATTACAAACTTTTCAGCAGATTATATCTTGGTGAGGTCCATCCTGAGACGGTGGAGTCAGGCTGGGGGTGTGGCAGAAACTTTGGTTTGTGGAAGCTAGTGGCTGCCGGGGGGCTCTGCTTGGTCGGGCACAAGCTAATCCACCCCTTCTGATTTACTCCAGTCTGTTCAGCCACACACGCGTCCGCACTTTTCTGTGGCTTTTGATCTCTTTTGAGATCTATTTGAAGCAAGGCTGGCAGTAGAGCTTACATGGTGGTGCTGGACTGGGTTTATGGGGGTGACTACCAGTGCTTCCATGTGTACTGGGAAGTGGGGGGCAGTAGTTCACCCCAACTTTGAGAAAGCCTGGAGATTTTAGTCACAAAACCCGCATGCCAGAATTTTCAGCAGATTATATCTTGGTGAGGTCTGTCCTGGGACAGTGGAGTCAGGCCAGGGATATGGCGACAATTCTGGATTGTGGAAGCAAGTGGCTGCTGGGGGCTCTGCTCAGGTGGGCTATCAGAACAACCCGTTCCCCTCCGATTTACCCCAGTCTGTTCAGTCATGTATGGGTCTGAGATTAACTTTGGCTTTTGATCTCTTTCGAAATTTATCTATGGGTCTCTGAAATAAGGCCAAAAATGATCTTGTATAGCTGAGCCGGAGGTGGTTTGTTGATGTGGCTCCTATATACCTAACTTGTGGCCATTTAATTTCTTGGTAAACTTGGTCCCAACTTGTTGGTTTCTGGCCATAGGCACAGTGGCAATTCGGGGGTATCAGGAAGCTTGAAAGCACTAACAGGCTGCTGATGCACTCACCCCACAGGTACAGGTAGACCTGCTGGCGACACCATACCCTGGTTCATTTTATTATTAATAAGATAGTAGTGTGTTAAGTTTATTGTTCTTGACATTCAATCATTTGGTCTTGGCATTATCTATCATTTTCTGTATGTCTATTTATCTATCCATCTTTCTTTTTTTTTGCTTTTGTGCCACACGCAGTAGTGCTCCTGGCTGTTTTTTCAGGGATCATTTCTCCTGAAGCTTAGGCTTGTCTGTGGTGCTAGTGATTGAAGCTACCATTAAGACAACTTCCCTTCCCCCAGAACTCTCTATTGCTCCATGAAGGCATTGTTTATAAAGAAGGCAGTGTGAGAAAGACCATCAGAAATAAAGAAGACCAAGGTGTCTCTATCTACCTCAACTCACACATGAACTTAGAGATTGATTTTCTTGAATTTTTACTTGAGGTAACTCAGGAGTAGATCAGTAAGTCTGGAAGACCACAATGAAGTTGTCATTTTAATTTCAGCTGTGGCCTTCGAAGTAACCATCAGCACACTGAACCCTGATCCCAAGTTGAAATACGCAGATCTTTCTCCCAGCAAGTCTACCTGCCAACTCACTGAGGAAAGAACTGGTTTTGGTTCTACGAAACGAAAGATCATGGAAAGAAAACTTTCGCTCTAGTAAATGGAGACTAGCCTGCCAATTCCCAGGTCTCCAATCTTAGGGTAAAAAGACTCAAAGACTAAGGCTCTTAGAAGGATTATTAATTTAAGCAACCTTTCAGAAATTTAAGTTTTATTGTTTTTTTAATTTGAGTAGATCAGTCTATTGACTCCACAACTGTTGCTGCCTCTTTCTGGTCTTACTAGTGTTTCCCAAATGGTTGATGCCCTGCTAATCCTTCCAACTCTCTCTCTTCCTTTGCACCCTGACTCTGCTTTGTCCCTGCTATTGCCCTCACTCCTCGTTTTTCCTAGCAGTCACATGAAAGCACATTTTTAGGTATAGATGCCAAATTACTGACTCCTGGATAGGTCTGAGAAATCCGTCCAAACTGCAGGCAAAGTGAGAGAAGTGGGTGCTGAGAAAGATTGGCAGAAATCTGGGAAATCTCTGTAGCAGCACAGCCTTCTACTAGTGGGTGACTGGAAGATCAGCTCCCTAGATCCTTCACCAGATCTCGCATGTACCTTACAGAGGATCTTCTTCTAAGTAGTGCAAAAGCACTTTCTATTCACTTCCCTGTTGCTTTTGTCCAAGTGCAAAGCTCTGACCTAGAAACATCTCAGGACTGGTATCCATGACGAGGGTCAGAAATGGTCAGACAGCTGAGTCAGGTAAGACACAGATATGATAAGGCACAACCCTTCCACTCATCACTCAAACATGACCAGAAAGGCCACATTCATCCACATGGATGTGCTGAGATGAACAACAGGAATGTCTTCATTTGACAGCCCAGGTCCTCTGCTTCCACGTGGCCTGGAGATTTAGCTCTAGAATCTGCATGCAAAGGGCCTTACTTGGGGATAAAGCATCAGAGAGGAGACGACTGAGGCATGCAGGATGGTCAGAGGCACCATGGTGACAGATCTGAGTGTTGTAGAAGCACATCCATAAATGAATATTAAATACCACAGTACTCTTGTCATCTAAACAATATATACATGATTGTATGTATGTCTGTATATATATGTTTGTGTATATATACACACACATACATAAGTGTATGTTCAAACAATGTGTGTGAGGCCCACTAAGGTACTGTATTCACACCTATGTTAAGAATGACATAATGAACAAATGATGGCCAAAACTTTGGAAATGGCCTTTCTTTGGAATACCAATTGGTTAATGTCAAGATCTACTTCCTTCTCCAGAGGGTCTTTGTAAGTTCCAGGGGGATTTCTTTTACCTGATTATCTCCTCAGTCAATCTGGGGAAATGCCTCAGCTCTTCTGCTAGAAAAATTTGAATCATTATATCTTAACCACCCCTCCACTTAGCCATTCTTCCAGACTCAGCTATCAGTAGCACCTAAAAGACTAACATTTGATTTCTTTCTCTTTCCCTTTTAGATGACAAGAAGTCTGAAATGAATGTGGTGTCTCTGAAGATACCTTCTCATAGAAGTACTAAAAAAATTAGTGACAAATAGTTTGATATTGTTTGAATAAACTCTTTGTAATTATTCTTCTTTGTAACCATTTTGCTGTTGTTTAATGATATCCCTGAAATAATTGGTACATAGGAAATTTCCTATTTCTCATACCCTGTATTGAATGTACCAGCACTGTGACCTCTCTTCCTTTCCTTAGAGTCTGGGCAGGAAGCCCCAGGAGGCCTAAGCCCAGGCCTGAGGCCAGGGATGGAGCCCTGCATGCAGATCAGGATGCTTCCTTGCACTGGTGATCTGGCAGGTGATGTGGGGCCTGGAACAGGTACCCGCCAGTGTTTAGAGCTCTGCGAGGTGAACTCAGGCATCTGGTCCCAGTCAGGCTCCTGGTACTTGGGGCAGTCCAGGTCTAGGCACCTTCAGGGGTCTTGTTTCTGTTGTTTTGACATGTGGGACTAACTCCCTATGGAGGTCCTAGGGGGCCTTTTCCTCTGTGGGTCTGCCAATCTCCTGCCTATAGAACTAGGGAAAAGAACCATCTGCTACAGCCTGAGGATGGAAATGAGTGCCCCCTCCCTCAGCAGTCCCCCACCAGGCACCCACCCAAACAACAATGCAAAAGCCTTTCTCTGTCATACAGAGGTCAATATTTGGAGCCTTTGGGGGCAATTAGGAGGATAAGCCTCTTTATAAAGGGCTTTATAATAAACTACCAGATGTTTCTCAAGGTCCGAAAGGGCAGTGGCCTGTCCCCCAATTCTGAGGACAGAGGGAAAGGAGCACATCTTCAGTGTATGAAAGGTCACAAGCGTTACCAGAACACAGATCACCTTGGAGAAAGCCTTGCATCCCCTCAGTGAGCACCCCCTTTGCAGACAATCATTGCCTGTCCTCCTTAGCCTAGTTGTCATCACTGTGACAATCATATCCTCCTGATGTCCCTGAAGATGACTATGATCTCCTCCTCAAAGCCATGTTATGAATTCAGATACATAACTTTGATGTGTGTGAGTGTGTGTTTGTGGCTTCTGTGCTCTATCCCATTGCTACTTTAATCATACCTTTCATCTGTTGAGCTGTGAAAATGGGTCCAAAGCCTGAAAGCAACCCCCAATTCTGGACAACTGAATTATGTCTAGGTGTGTGCGGCGAGAAGACTCTGCCATGTACGGGAATGGCTGGGTCACTGACTAAGTGTAACTTTAATTTTAATTTTATTAGGAACTTCCAAGCAGTTTTCCAGAGTAGGTTTTCATGAGAGGTACAGTTGCTGGACATTCCTGAGCTTTCTGGGTTCTGGGCTTTGTTAGTGTAACCTGTTTGAAGCAGATGGATAATGCTTCTGGTGGCTTATATCGGTGGTGATGTTGAGCACATTGTCTAATAGTGAGGAGATTCTAAGTAGGCCTTTTGCTTATTTTTTAATTGGTGTGACTTTTATTCACTTCAAAGATTTACCTGTTCTCTATTTCCGATTTGCTTCATTTGCATTATGTAGAATCTCTTGTGGCTCCCCCCCCTCCCGTGCCTGGCTGTCTTCAATGGGGCCCCTTGAAAGGGGTTGGTTGAGTTTCCCTCCCTGCCCCAAGCAGAACTCCAGTAGCCGAAGATCTCCAGAACCCAGCCACAGCCATGCTCAAGGCCACTCTTCACATGCTCGGACAAGCCTCGTGAATGAAGGAACCAGCAGAAGAACCCAGGTGTGCTGGATCTGGGGCTGAGATATCCAAGCCTGCTCAGATCACGACTGGACCTCTTCCATCCACATCCCCCATTTCCCAGTAACTAGGCAGTCACAGCCACAAACTGCCCACGGCACATCCCATCAATGGCCAAGATCCAGAGACTATAAAACAAAGCTCCTGGACCTCTTCTAGCTTAGTTCTCCCTCTCAGAAAACCTGGCAAGCTACCGAGAGTATCCTGACTGCATGGCAGAGACTGGCAAGCTCCCCATGGCGTATTCTATATGTCAAAAATAGTAACAATGATGGGTCTCATTCCCCTGACACTAAAAGAACCTCCAATGCAGCACCGTTGGGAAGGACAAGTAAAGAGAGGCTGCTAAAATCTCAGGGCTAGGATCAATGGAGACGTTACTGGCTCCCACTTGAGCAAATCGATGAACAACGGGATGACAGTGATACAGTGATACAGTGCATTATGCAGTATCCCTAGACGAAGGAGGCACACACCACAAATCCTTCCCATCCACTGAGGGTGTGGTTCCAGTGACAGACTTTTGTGGCCAACTGAGATCTCAAGAAGTTGTATCACTCTTCTCTTCTCTTGGCCCTCAAATATTTTCCACCAACCCAACAACAAGAGAAGATTTACAGCTTGTCATTGTATTCAGGTGCTCCGGAGGGAGGAAGATCAAAGGGCGAACTGGTTGTTCAGGAATCCAAGTGTCCCTGCTGTCTGTCTGGGCATGTCTGGAGTTGAGGGAAATAAGTTTGAGCTGGAGAATGGGCAACGCCAGAACTTCAGGCACCCAAGTGTAGGCAGAGCCAGTGGGGGCAGGGTTGGTCCTGGACAGCTGCAGTATGGCAGGCTGGGATCCACAGCAGGGGCCAGTGTTGCTGCAAAGGATTCGTCCATGTCATCTGTCTGGGTCCTCATAGGCCAGAGTGGTGCCTGATGGGGCTGCTCTGTACATTGCGGGGTCCCTTTCTGGATGCCCCTCAGCTGCTGGGTTGCTTCAGCAGAGACGTGCTGGGTGCTAACACCAGGGGAGAGCGTTTGCCCCCCAAAACAATGAAGGCTGGGCTGAGCGATGGTGTGAATCATGTCAGTAGATGGAAGGGTGTGACTAAACAGTATATGCTCCCTGGTGGTCTAGAGGTTAGGATTTGGTGCTTTCACCTCCATTGCCCGTGTTCAATTCCCCGTCAGGGAAGTCTTTTGGCATTTTTCTCTGGGATGCAACTAATCATGCTCTGCTTGTCACAAGTGTCTAGGCAGCAGAAAGGAACAGACTTTGTGGGGTTTAGGGCTGGGACAGGATATGGCACTCTGGGTTTTTTTCTGTCTCAGCATCCTAATGAGTCAGGTCACTAGTGCACCCTGGTCTGGGCAGAATGTGGGGTGTCTGTTCCTCATGTTGAATCTCATTTCCATCCCACTGAATTGAGAGCTCCAGCAGAAAAACTACAAAACAGTAGAATTTCAAATGCCACTAGGAACACTTTGTTTTTATTTTATTTTGGGGTCAGAACATCTAGGCGCTCTGGATCATGCAGGGCAAGGATGGAACAGGGGCCTCCAGTAGGCAAAGCATGGAAGGAGCCCTTTCACCAACCAATCAACTGACCTGAACATGCCTGTTTTTATGAACCGCAGTGAAACACTTCATTTTAAGCCATGAAATAATGTCATGTCACCATATTTATCCTGAAAATGTTTAAGGTGGGGGTCAAAGAGGCAGCTCAACAAGTGGAACAAAAGCTTTATAAGTTGGAGGCCTGGGTTCAGTCCTTGGCATCGCATGGATCACAGCTAGTCATGAGTAGTGAGCTTGGAACAATGTGACTCCAAACACTGCCAGATGTTGTCCCAAACAAACAAAAACCTGATTCCAGGGACTTTGAGACTAACAGGAAGTTTCTTTATTTACAGAATGCTATCATCAACATCTACCACACCCCTGATGAGACAACCTCTACTTTCAAGTAAATCCTTCGCATTGCACTTTTTTTTTCCTTTTCTTTTCAAATTAGTTTAAGTTTTGGGGTTACATCCAGCGATACTCAGGGCTTACTGCTGGCCCTGCACTCAGGAATTAAGGGGACCATACAGAGAACTGGGGAGCAAACCCAGGTCAGGCGTATGCAAGGCAAGGACCCTACCCTCTGTACCATCTCTCCAGCTCCATGCATTACAGTTTTATTTTCTTGAGGTAGCACATCTAACTGTGTGTAGGCATTACTGACGTAGGCAGGTAGACAGGGAAGGCCCTTGGCAATAAAATTCAGGTCTACAGAACTTCTGGGAGGAAAATCCCAAGACTGATCCACCCGGTGGATACAGAGAACAGATCTGATAAAACCTTTAGCGGACTCTGAGGACATTGAACCCCCTCCCCATGAAGTTCCTCTCCTAGAAAATCCTCCTTGGACCTCTCCCTTAATCTGATTAAAATGTGATGCAGCCCCCGAGAAGACTCCAGAACTTCCGGATCAAGACAATCTGAGAAGAGCCTATAAAAGACACCTTGAACAAAGAGAGGGCGTGCATATGCTGCCTGGGCCCATGTGTTGCATGTGCCCGCGTGCCGAGCACACGTGGTGCCTGAGCACATGTGTCGCCCGCATCTCCCCTCTTGACACGTGTACTTTTATGCTTTCCTATCCAATGCTGGGATTTGTGTAGGGGCTCTCTCCACCCTTGGAGAAGCCCACGTTTTCTCTTGAGCGCATTACTCTGTCTCTCTTTACTCTCCACTTGCTCCTACTTTTCTCTTCGTCCCTCCTTTCAAAAATCCTCCAAATAAAATGTTTTATTTCACTGCTTGTCTACTCCTGAAATTCTTTTCTGCAAGTGAGACAAGAACCCTGGAAACCTTGGGTAAGGCCTGGGACTGGTTTCTCCTTTCTTGCACAGAGCAAGACCCCGCTCCAGCCTGAGTCCGTGGCTCCCCAAGAAATCGGGTGGCGGGGTAGACTCCTATGCCAAGAAGACCAAGCAGACTTCAGGTGTGGCCTGACGGCCACCTTGTGGTACTGTCAGGGCTCAGGCCCGTACCGAGCAGGGGCTCATCGCAGACTTTACTGGTCCTAGTCTTCCCGACGGGTCCCAGGCGGCAGAGGCAGAGTCGGAGAAGGTGATTGTCTTTCTCTACCCTGACTCTCGTGAGCCACCCGTAGAGTCCACTGGCATCAGTACTCCTGCTCCTGTGCTCAAGGGACACTCCTCGTAGGCTTCAAGAGGACACATATTATGCCAGCAATTGAACCAGGTCAGCAACATGCAAACTAAGCACCTCACCCATTACTATTTCTCCAGACCCATGTTTGGTTTTGTGGGGTTACTCCTGTGGTGCTGGGGGGACCTGGCTTGTGCCAGGAATAGCACCTGGGGCTCACCAATCAGCCTATTCTCTTAGTGGCCTTTAATACTTGTTTGTTTGTTGGTTTTGTTTTTGTTTTCCTGCCATGCCGAGCACTGCTCAGGGATTTATCCTGGTTCGGCTCTCAGGAATTAATCCTAGCAGAGTTGGAGATGCCAGGGATGAAGCCAGAGTTGGCGATGTGCAAAGCAAATGCCCTCCCTACTGTACTACTACTACAGCTCCTTTAGTGGTCTTTCACGTTAATCAAATTTCAGAGGTTGTGCTGATAAGAGCCTGTAGGCCACTGAGAGCTATTCCCACAACAAACACAAGGAGCCAAGGAAGCTCAGGGTTTAGGGCCACAAACTTTTCATGCACAGAATCCAAGTCCAACTCCAGATTATCATCCTGCTTGAGCAGCACTGATAAATATCTCTGAGCCATACATGGGCGGAACTACTGGTCTCCATTACCACTATGTCTGAGGAGCACTGTATTGCTTGACCTTAACATTGAACATTCAGGCCTGGTAGGAAGAGGACTGCCATGAGTGGTCTCTGGGTTCCCTTAACATCACTTGAGAATGTGGCTCTCCCCAACCCCCTTCAAATACACCTAAAACTGAAGTCATGGAAGTTCACTTGCTGTACACACATCAGGCATGAGATTGCAAAGTATGTCTATGGAGAAAGAGAAGCTCCAGGTGACAGCTACCTGAGACAGGTCTAGGAGAATCCATATTTTTAAAACGTGTGGCCCATACCTGAATGGATTCAGGTACAGTGGGGAGTAAAATAAAAATTTAAGTTTTTAATTTTTTTGTTTTATTTTATTGAATCGCCATAAGATATAGTTACAAACTTTCATGTTTGAATTACAATCACACAATGATCAAATACCCATCCCTCCACCAGTGCACATTCCCCACCACCAATATCTCCACTATACCCCCCTTTCCTATCCTCCCACTGCCTCCATGGCAGACAATATTTCCCCATACTCTACTTTTGGGCAATATGGTTTGCAATACAGATACTGAGAGGTTATCATGTTCGGTTCTTTATCTACTTTCAGCACACATCTCCCACCCGACTGATTCCTCCAACCATCATTTTCTTAGTGATCCCTTCTCTATTCCAGCTGCTTTCACCCTCACCCTCTGGCTCATGAGGCAGGCTTCCAACTATGGAGCAATCTTTCTGGCCCTTGTATCTACTTTCCTTGGGTGTCAGTCTCATGTTATGTTATTTTATATTCCACAAATGAGTGCAAGCCTTTCTATAATCTGTCCCTCTCTTTCTGACTCATTTCACTTAGCATGATACTCTCCATGTCCATCCATTTATAAGCAAATTTCATGACTTCATCTCTCCTAAGAGCTGCATAGTATTCCATTGTGCAGATGTACCAACGTTTCTTTAACCAGTCGTCTATTCTCGGGCACTAGGGTTGTTTCCAGATTCTGGCTATTGTGAACAGTGGTGCAATGAACATATAGGTGTAGATGTCATTTCTACTATGCTTTTTGGCACCCTCGGGATATATTCCCAGATGTGGTATTGCGGGATCCTATGGAAGCTCACTTCTAGTTTTTGAAGGCATGTCCATATTGTTCTCCAGAAAGGCTGGGCCAGTTAGCATTCCCACCAACAGTGAAAAAGCGTCCCTTTTCCCCCACATCCACACCAGAACTGGTTGCTTTTGTTCTTTTGACTGTGTGTCAGTCTCTTTGGTATGAGATGATATCTCATTGTTGTTTTGATTTGCATTTCCCTGATCATTAGCGATGTGGAGCAGTTTTTCATGTGCCTTTTGGCCAGTTGTATTTCTTTTTTGAGGAATCTTCTGTTCCTTTATTCTCCCCAGTTTTTGATGGTTTGGAGGTTTTTCTTGTACAATTCTACTAGTGTCTAGTATACCCTTACTATAGTCCCTTATCAGATGGACTTTGGGTAAATATTCTTTCCCATTCTGTGGCTCTCTCTGTATTTTGGTCACTGTCTCTTTTGAAGTGCAGAACTTTCTTAGTTTGATGGTGTTCCACTTGTTTATGTTTATTTCCACTTGCTGGTCAGTGATGTTTCATCCTTAAAGATGCTTTTAGCTTCAATGTCATGAAGGGTTCTGCCTACATTTTCCTCTATGTATCTTATGGATTCATGTCGGATATTGAGATGTTTAAACCACTTTGATCTGACTTTTGTGCCTGGCATTATATAGAGGTCAGAATTTATTTTTTTGCAGTTAGTTATCCAGTTTTCCCAGCACTACTTGTTGAAGAGGCTTTCCTTGTTCCGTTTCTTGTTCTTTGTCAAAGATTGAGTGGTTTCCAAAAAAATATTTCCAAAAAAATATTTGGGAATCTGTGACAGAATATTCAACTCTGTTTCAGTATTCTGCACATCTGTTTCTAGCCCAATACCATGCTGTTTTAATTACTACTGCTTTGTTGTACAGTTTGAAGTTGGGGAAGGTGGTGCAACCCATCTTCTTCTTCCCAAGGATTGCTTTAGTTATTTCTGGGGGTTTATTGTGAATCAAATTCACATATGAATTTCAGGAGTGTTTTGTCTATTTCTTTGAAAAATGTCATGGGTTTCCTGATAGGGACCACATTCAATTTGTATAGTGCTTTGGGGAGTGTTGCCATTTTGATGACGTTAATCCTCCCTATCCATGAGCAGGGGATGTGTCTCCATTTCCTAGTGGAGGACCACTTTTTCAATCAAGCAGCAGAATCCCTCCCCACAAAGTGAAGCAGAATAATTAAGAGCAGGGAATGAATGGGCAAAATGTCAAGAGTGTGTCAACAACAAAAGAGTGTTCTAAATGCTGCCATAAGCAAAACTGAGGAAGAGAGTCAATTCAATAACCAACCAAGAATGCCTTGTGACTTTTTTTTGGTCACACCCGGCAGTGATGCACAGGGGTTACTCCTGGCTCATGCACTCAGGAATTACTACTGAAGGTGCTCGGGGGACCATATGGGATGCTGGGATTCGAGCCTGGGTTGGCCTCATGCAAGGCAAACGCCCTACCGGCTGTGCTATTTCTCCATCCCCGTGACTTTTAAAAAAAATACAGTACTCTGTACATGAACCAAGGTGAAATCTTACTAGGGATGTTCTGCACACACAAAATGTATTTATTCTCAGCTGCAAATGAACACCTGAGTGAGAGTCATTCCTGCTTTCTACACAATAGACATGGGTCCTTGGTGTGAAGTTAACTAGCAAAGGAATCAGCAGAGAAATGATGAACACATTTGTAGAAAATAACTTCTGTAATAAACAAAGAGGCACAGAAGGATAAGCATAACGGGGTGTCTACAACACCTCATGAGCTGTTCACTATATTTGGTACTGGTCCACTACATCTTGAATTCCAAATAGGCACTGGTAAAATTGATATGGTCCTCTCTCCATGGTGTGCATCCCTGGCTGTTCAATAGTAGAATTCCCCGGGTCTATTCTCAAGTCTATTCCCTTAGTGTGAGAAAGCTGTTAGTGCACTGCACATCTGCTGTGGACTCTCTAATGACCTCTGGCACCCACACTCTTAGCCACAAAGGAGGCCAAACTTTGGCACTTTATGTAGACTACCACAGTGCTTTCAAAACTCACTCCCCCTTTCTTTAAGGTGCTGTTCAAAACTAGTAAGTAAGGATGCTGTGGGATTTGATTCCCCTAATTCCCTTTTGTCTTTTCCTCTCCCACATGGCAGAGCAAGGAGGTGTACTAGGTGGAAAGGAAGGAAATCCTGTATAAAAACATGGGAATATGTGCTGCAGTTCCCACAAATGTCCTAGTGGGAGTAGCCTGTGACCAGCCCACAGTGAAGGCACATTCACTTCTGATGACTTGGATGTTGGCTCTGCTCTGCTTCTATGCCCTGAAGCCTTCAATTTCAAAGGGAATGATACTTCAACTCTGTCTTCAAGGTAGTCTCCATGAGGAAACTTGGTGCAATTCTTTCCAAAGTCACATCTCTTTCATGGATTCCCTTTGGTACAACACTGGGACCAGTGCCTCCATGATAAACTCACACATACTTCACCAGTGAGGTGCAGGTGGTGATTTTTCTGATCTTCTTTCTTTCTTTCTTTCTTTCTTTCTTTCTTTCTTTCTTTCTTTCTTTCTTTCTTTCTTTCTTTCTTTCTTTCTTTCTTTCTTTCTTTCTTTCTTCTCTCTCTCTCTCTCTCTCTCTCTCTCTCCCTTCCTTCCTTCCTTCCTTCCTTCCTTCCTTCCTTCCTTCCTTCCTTTCTTTCTTTCTTTCTTTCTTTCTTTCTTTCTTTCTTTCTTGACAGTGACAAATGTCCAGGGCTTACTCATGTCTCTGTGTTAATGGATCACTTCTAGAGGTGTTCAGAGGACCATTTGGGGTACTTGGTATTGGGTACTGAGTAAAACAAATGAAGGGAAAATGCCTTACCCCATTGAAGTATTGTTTTGTTATACTCGGGTTTATGGATGAAGAGATGAAGTGAAGAGAGGAACAGAGGCACACACAAGAAAATGCAAAGGCAAAAGGAGTCTTATTCCAGTTAACTGGGGTCAACTATCTCACCCACAAAGTGGTCTCTTGATAGTGACTCTGACCTTCAAGTGCAAGCAGTTTATATAGATTGATTACATAAGCAGTACATGCCTTATTATTTCAGAAAAATCTGACATAGTTACTTAAAGGTATTTTGGCAAGTGTCTAGGGTATGTGTTGGACTCTGATAGGCTGTGGTTGCTGGGTATATTCTCTATGGTTTCTGGCACATTGTGATTGATTGAGCCTATTTTCACACTTGCTTGGCCCAGGAACATTCCAGGGCGGGGGGCAGGGATTGGGGGATGGAGGTGAAGGGGTTCAGGTTGGCTAGTTACGCATTGTTTTATTGCTGGGAAAGTGAAACTGTTTTATTTCCTTTAAGTGAACATAAGGCCTAGCTGATTTTGCTGATTTCTGCTGCCTGTCATGGTTAGTTTTGCCTTTATAGTTTCAGCCACTGACCTCCTATGTTTAAACAAATCATAGCTTTATTTATTTATTTATTTATTTATTTGCTTTTTGGGTCACACCCAGAGATGCTCAGGGGTTACTCCTGGCTCTGCACTCAGGAATTACTCCTGGCAGTGCTTGGGGGACCATATGGGATGCCGGGGATCGAACCTGGGTCGGCCGCGTGCAAGGCAAACGCCCTACCCGCTGTGCTATCGCTCCGGCCCCATAGCTTTATTTAGAAATGACCAAAGTTTGACTGCTTTGACTTCTGCTGCCTGTGCCTGCCCCACTACCTCCCCTCTCCCCCTCTACTTAACAGTTCTGTGAATCCCCTTGCACGTCTCCTCCCCGTCCAGCCCTGCGACCCCCAACTTCAATAACCGGGACCAGCCGTGGGGGCACTTGCCTTGACTTCTACCACCAGCACCTGCCCAACTACCCACCGCTCTTCTCAACAGGTCTGTGGACCCGGGGATTAGCATCTGGACCTGCGGGGGTGTGACCTCCAATGCGGGGGGCGTGGTATCCTCAAAAGTGGGCGTGGCCTTCTGTGTGGCCGCAGTTATATTTCCCATTCCCAGCACTCTCGACTCACATCCCAACCTTTATTACCTAATTCTGTGGAAAACGTCCTGGCCACCTCAAACACAATGTGACACTAATCCACTGGCCTACTCCAATTCCACCAAAGACCAGTATACACAAGAAGCTATACCAAGCCCAATATAAAAGAACACCACCTCCAATGCTTCACTAGATACCTATCATAAGTCACAGATTAATGTCTGAGAGGAAGGACGTACTCGAGAAGGGGAGAAGGTTGACCACCATCGACTGAGCTTGTTCAGAATCCTTTCCCTCAATAAGAGGGAACAGTGCTAGTGAATTTGAAGGTTTTACCTCATACAACCACAACAGCATGAAGAAACAGCCCTACGATGAGAGGATGAAGGAAAGAGTCCCGAATCCTCAACAGAGGTTACCCACATATATGATCTCCCCGACAAAGAATTCTGAGATGAAATGCTGAGGATGTTCAAGGAACTCAAAGAATCAATAGAGCAGACATCCAGAAAACTAAAGGAAGAAATGAAAAAATAATGGAATGGATAGGCGAAGAAATACAGGAAGAAATGAGAGCAGAAATAAGAAAGCTACAAAAAGAAATGTCACAAATAAAGGATTCGGTAGATGAAATAAAAAACTCAGTGGGTGCCCTCAACAGTAGAATGTCTACAGCTGAAGACAGAATCAGTGAACTTGACGATGAGCAGCAGAAATCATATGGGCAACAACAAACAATGGGAAAAGACCTCAAAATAGCTCTAAGGCAAATCAGAGACTTAGGGGATGACTCCAAGAAGAACAACAATAGAAGCATCGGAGTACCAGAAGAACAGGGAGGCAACCCCAGTGAAAAAGCCACAGTTAAAGAAATCATTGCTGAGAATTTCCCAGAGTTAGAGAATGCAGGCATCCAGATCCCAGGAGCCAGAAGGGTGCCAGCTAAAAGAAACCCTAATAAAAGCACTCCAAGGCATAGCATACTCAGAATGATGGATGGCATGGGTAGAGACACAATACTGCAAGCGGCGAGATCAAAGAAGGAAATCACATACAAAGGAGCACCCCTTAGATTTACAGCAGACCTATCAGAGGAAACCCTTCAAGCCCAAAGACAATGTTGGGATATAGTGAAAAAACTCAATGAAATGAACGCCTCACCAAGAATACTTTATCCAGCTAAACTCTCACTCAAACTTGATGGAATGATACACCATTTTATAGATACACAGCTCAGGAACTTCACAGACAGAAAATCAAACTAAAAAGAAAGACTAAAAGGGCTCCTGTAAGGCAAGAAAGAAAACACCCATACGCACAACAAACCCTTACAGAAAGATGGCACAAAACCCCATGACAATAATCTCTCTCGATGTCAGTGGTCTAAATGCACCAATCAAGAGACACAGAGTGGCAAAATGGATCCAGAAACTGAAACCAACATTCTGCTGCCTACAAGAAACACATTTGAACAATCAAAACAAACAGACTCAAAGTTAAAGGATGGAAAACAATCTTGCAAGCAAACAACTCCCTCAAAAAAGCTGAGGTGGCCATACTAGTATCCAACAACATAAATTTCAGGTTGAAAAAGATTAGAGGGGACAGAAAAGGCCATTTTCTATTTATGGAGGGAGATTTACAACAGGAAGAAATCATACTCCTAAATGTATACACACCAAATGAGGGAACAGCTAAATACTTAAAACAACTGCTAACCGATTTTAAGGAGGACATTGCTAGCAATATGATAATAGTCGGAGACTTCAACAGTGCTTTGACACCTCTGGATATATCAACAAGAACAAAACTCAGCAGGAAACACTGGCTTTGAAGGAAGAAATAGAAGAGAGTAGGCTAACATACCTATATAAGGCCTTAACCCCAAAATGAAAGAATACACATTCTTTTCCAGTGCACACGGAACATTTTCTAAAATAGACCAGGTGCTGGGTCACAAAACATACCACAATAGAATCAAGAAGATAGAAATTGTATCATCTATATTTTCAGACCACGATGCACTGACGATAGAAGCTAATCACACACAGACACAGAGACCCAAATCAGACACCTGGAAATTTAACAACTCAATGTTGAACAATGAGTAGGTCAGGAAGGAAGTCAAGGAAGAAATCAAAAGATACCTGGAAACAAATAATAATGAAGACATGAGCTATCAAAACCTATGGGATGCAGCTAAAGCTATGTTAAGCGAAAATCTATAGCTTTGCAAGCATTCCTCAGAAAGAAAGAAAGAAAGGGCCTACATAGATAACTTGACTTCACAGCTCAAGATCTTAGAAAAAGATCAACAAAAGGAACCCAAACACAGCCGAAGGACTGTAACTGTCACTGTCATTCCATTGCTCATCGATTTGCTTGATTGGGCACAAGTAACGTCTCCATCGTGAGACTTGTTACTGTTTTTGGCATGTTGAATATGCCACGGGTAGTTTGCCAGACTCTGCCGTGCGGGTGAAATACTCTCGGTAGCTTGCCAGGCTCTCCTAGAGGGGCGGAGGAATCTGTCCTGGATCGGCTGTGTGCAAGGCAACACCCTACTGCTGTGTTATCACTCCGGCCTACAGCCGAAGGAAAGAAATAATAAAACTTAGAGCAGAAATTAACGACATGGAAACCCAAAAAACAACCCAAAAGGTCAATGAAACCGAGAGCTGTTTCTTTGAGGAAATAAACAAGATTGATAAACCACTAGCAAGACTCACAAAGAAGACAGAGATAGAGAGAGAGAACCCTAATAAACCGAATCAGAAATGAAAAATGAGACATCACAACAGAAATGAAATTCAAAAGATCATCAGAGACTACTCTGAGAGTCTGTATGCCACGAAACAAGAGAACCTAGAAGAATTGGATAAATTCCTGGATTCCTATCATCTCCTAAGACTGAACCAAGAAGACTTGGAATACCTGAAAAGACCCATTAATATCAAGGAAATTAAAACTGTAATCAAAAGTCTTCCCAAAAACAAAAGCCCAGGCACAGATGGATTCACTAGCAAATTGTTCCAAACATTTAAAGAGGACCTGACTTTCCAAACATTTAAAATCTCCTCAAGCTTTTCCAGGAAATTGAAGAAACAGGAGCTCTCCCAAACAGTTTCTATGAGGCTCATTTCTCCATGTAGGCACATACTATATCTAGAGAATCCTAAAACCCCTCCCAAGAAACTCTTGAAACAATACACTTGTAAAGTCGCAGGCTATAAAATCAATACCAAAAGCAAACAAAGACACCACTAACAAGGAAAACTACAAGCCAATATCCCTAATGAACACGGATGTGAAGATCCTCAACAAAATATTAGCAAATAGAATCCAAAAACTCATTAAAATGATCATACATCACAACCAAGTGGGATTCATCCCGGGGATGCAAGGATGGTTTAACATTCGGAAATCAATCAACATAATCCATCATATGAATAAAAGTAAAGATAAAAGCCATATGATCATATCAAGAGATTCAGGGAAAGCATTTGACAAAATCCAACACACATTTGTGATGATGAAAACTCTCACCAAAATGGGTTTAGAAGGAACTTTCCTCAAGATAGTCAAAGCCATCTACCACAAACCTATGGCAAACATTATCCTCAATGGGGAAAAACTAAGAACTTTCCCTCAAAGATCCAGGCAAGACAAGGATGCCCATTCTCACAACTTCTGTTAAATATAGTACTGGAAGTACTTGCAATACCAGTGAGCCAAGAAAAAGACATTAAGGGCATCCAAGAAAGGAAGAAATCAAGCTCTCACTATTTGCTGATGATATGATACTATATCTAGAGAATCCTAAAACCCCTACCAAGAAACTCCTAGAAACAATACACTTGTAGAGTAAAGTCGCAGGCTATAAAATCAATACCCCAAAATCCACGACCTTCTTATATGCAAATAACGAGACAGAGCAAAGTGACATGAAAAAAAATATCCCGTTCACAATTGTTCCCCAGAAAATCAAGTACCTCGGAATCAACCTAAGTAAGGAGGTAAAGGACCTCTACAAAGAAAGCTACAAAACGCTACTCCACAAAATAAAAGAGGACATGAGGAAATGCAAACATATCCCCTGCTCATGGATAGGAAGAATTAACATTGTCAAAATGGCAATACTCCCCAAAGTACTATACAGATTCAATGTGATCCCTATAAGGACACCCATGAAATTCTTCAAAGAATGGATCAAGCACTCCTGAAATTCATATGGAACAACAAACGCCCACGAATAGCTAAAGCAATTCTTGGGAAAAAGACAATGGGAGGCATCACCCTCTCCAACCTCAAACTCTACTACAAAGTGGTAACAATTAAAACAGCATGGTACCAGAACAAAGGCAGAGCTGTAGATCAATGGAACAGGGTGGAATATCCCTACACACAACCCTAAATGTATGAACATGTAATCTTTGATATCACTGTATCACTGTCATCCTATTGTTTGTCAATTTACTCAAGCGGGCACCAGTAACGTCTCTATTCCTCTCAGCCCTGAGATTTTTTAAAAAATTTATTTATTTTTAATTAGTGAATCACCATGAGGGTACAGTTACAGATTTATACATTTTTGTGCTCATGTTTCCCCCATACAAAGTTTGAGAACCCATCCCTTCACCAGTGCCCATTCTCCACCACCGGTACACCCAACATCCCTCCTACCCTCCCCAATCTCATCTCCCCCCACCCCACCCTGCCACTGTGGCAGGGCATTTCCTTTTGTTCTCTCTCTCTCATTAGGTGTTGTGGTTTGCAAGGACGTGTTGAATGGCCACTGTGTTCAGTCTCTAGACCACATTCAGCCCGCCTCACCCTACCCCCGCATGGCCTCCCACCACATTATTCTTGGTGATCCCTTCTCTGAGTTGCCCTCTCCCCAGAATGTGAGGCCAGCTTCCAAGCCATGGAGTCAACCTCCTGGTACTTATTTCTACTATTCTTCTATTCTTGGGTGTTAGTCTCCTACTCTGTTATTCTATATTCCACAGATGAGTGCAATCTTTCTATGTCTGTCTTTCTCTTTCGGACTCATTTCACTTAGCATGATACTTTCCATGCCCATTCACTTATACGCAAATTTCATGACCTCCTTTTTTCTAACAGCTGCATAGTATTCCATTGTATAGATGTACCAAATTTCTTCAACCAGTCATCTGTTCTAGGGCACTCGGGTTTTTTCCAGATTCTGGCTATTGTAAACAGTGCTGCAATGAACATATAAGTGCAGATGTCATTTCGACTATACTTTTTTAGCCTCTCTGGGATATATTCCCAGCAGTGGTATTGCTGGGTCAAATGGGAGCCAAATATCTAATTTTTTGAGAATCGCCCATATTGTTTTCCAAAAGGTCAGCCCTGAGATTTTAGCAGCTTCTCCTTACTCATCTTTCCCAGTGATTGGAGGCTCTTTCAGGGCCAGGGAATGAGATCTATCATTACTGTTTTTGGAATATTGAATATGCCACGGGTAGCTTGCCATTGCTCTGCCCGTGTGGGCGGGATACTCTTGGTACCTTGCTGTGCTCTCCAAGAGGTACGTATATATCTGTTACTGTATTTGGGATATGAATATGCCACGGGGAGCTTGCCAGGCTCTCCCGTGCATGCAATAAATTCTCGGAAGCTTGTCAGGTTCTCCAAGAGGGAGAAGTTGGCTAGAAGATGGCAGGTGGCCGCATTGCGCCACTTGGTTTTATAGTCTCTGGATGTTGGCCATTGAGGGGATTACCCGGCGCCGGGAGCAGTTTCTGGGTGTGACTGCCTAGCTACTGGAAAACGGGGAATCTGGGTGGAAGAGGCCCAGTCCTGATCTCAGGAGCCTTGGAAATCTTGATAAGGGAGCAAGAAATGTGAAGTGGAGCAAAGAAAGCCTCATTAACAAATGGTGCTGGCATAATTGGACAACCACATGCCAAAAAAAAATGGGCTTAGACCTCGACCTAATACCATGCACAAAAATCAGATCAAAATGGATTAAAGACCTCAACATCAGACCAAAATCCATAAGGTACATTGAAGACAAGGTCGGCAAAACCCTCCACGACATTGAGGCTAACCGTAACTTTAAAGATGACACGCCAGTGACCAACCAACTGGAAACAGAGATAAACATATGGGACTATATTAAACTAAGAAGCTCTTGCATTACAACAGTTACAGTGACCAAAATACAAAGACAATCTACAGAATGGGAAAGAATATATACCCAATACCCATCTGATAAGGGGTTGGTATCAAGGGTATACAAAGCACTGGTTGGAATCTGAAAGAAGAAAATATCCAACCCCAACAAAAATTGGAGTGATGAAATGAACAGAAACTTTCTCAAGAAAGAAATATGAATGGCAAAAAGGCACATGAAAAATCACTAATCATCAGAGAGATGCAGATCAAAACAACTATGAGATACTACCTCACATCACAGAGACTGGCATACATCCAAAAGAACAAAAGCAACCGCTGTTGGCGTGGATGTGGGGAGAAAAGGACTCTCCTACACTGCTGGTGGGAATGCCAACTGGTTCAGCTCTTTTGGAAAACAGTATGGATGCTTCTCAAAAAATTAGAAATTGAGCTCCCATTTGACCTAGCAATATCACTCCTGGGAATATGTCCCGGAGAGGCAAAAAAGTATAGTTGAAATGACATCTGCACTTGAATGTTCATTGCAGCACTGTTTACAATAGCCAGGATCTGGAAAAAACCAGAGTGCCCAAGAATAGATGACTGGTTAAAGAAACTTTGGTACATCTATACAATGGAATACTATGCAGCTGTTAGAAAAGATGAAGTCATGACCTTTGCATATAAGTGGATCAACATGCAAGTATCATGCTATGTGAAATGAGTCAAAAAGAGAGAGACAGACATAGAAAAACTGCACTCATCTGTGGAATATAAAGTAACAGAATGGGAGACTAGCACCCAAGAGTAGTAGAGATAAGTACCAGGAGGTTGGCTCCATGGCTTGGAAGCTGGCCTCACATGCGGGAGGAAAAGGCAGCTCAGATCGAGAAGGGAACACCAGGTAAAGTGTGGTTTGACGACCGCTGGGGATGGGAGATGCGCGCCTAAAGTAGACTATAGATCAAACACAATAGCCACTCAAAATCTCTGTTGCAAACCACAACACCCAAAATGAGAGAGAGAACAAAAGGGAATGCCCTGCCACAGAGGCTGGGTGGGGGGGATAGAGTGAGGGGGCTGGCAGGGATACTGGTATCATTGGTGGTGGAGAATGGGCACTGGTGGAGGGATGGGTACTTGAGCATTGTATGACTGAAACACAAGCATGAAAAGTTGTAAGTCTCTAATTGTACCTCACAGTGATTCACTAATAAAACAATTGAAAAAAAAAGAAATGATCTAAGTTTATTTTATTCATTAACAATATCTCTTGCATTTCTATGCCAATCAAGACTGTTCAGCTGAACCAAATTTTGGAAATATCAGCACCCTGACTCACCTGTGCCAACCAATAGTGTACCATCTTGAATCTGTTTTATCTAGAGGCTCCCCCCAACAAAACACCACTGTCGTGCATGCTATGTTGCACTTCCCAAGCCCAAGATGGTCACTGTCTCTTCTCTCTTCTCCCCTCCCTGTCCTTGCCTTCTCTTCTATTTCTTTTTCAGTATGTAGTCACCATGAAATTACAGAGTTAGTCATAATTGGGTTTCAGGCATACATATGTCAACATCAATTCCTTCACTAGTGTCCTCTTCCCCAAGAATGCTCCCCTGACCACACCCCGATTTTATTCCCACCCACCAGGCGCATTGTTTCCTTAAAGACATTAAGAGGGTAGGAGCAATAATAATGCTGGTGGAGCATTTGCCTTGCATGCAGCCGACTTGGATTCAATCCACAGCATCCCATATGGTCTCCTAAATACCACAAGGAATGAATCCGAGTGTAGAGCCAGGAATAACCTCTGAGCATCGCAGGGTCAGATACGACCCAAAAAGCCAAAAAAAAAGACATTAAGTATCTTCAATGATCTGCATATTTCACTCATGAAGAAAATGATAATATAATATTTGGACTGGAGAGATAGTACAATGTGTAGGGTACTTGCCTTTCAAGACACAACATGGTTTGACCCCTGGCACCCCATACTATCCTCTAAGCCCTGCCAGTAGTGATTATTCCTAAGTACAGAGTCAAGAGTAAGCCCTAAGAACCATGGGGTATGGCCTTTCAAACCAAAATACATGTTTTTTAAAAGAAACCTCTTCTCACATGTCTTAAAAGCTGAAGCAACCCTCTATAAAGCAGCTTTTTTCCCCAGGATGTGTTGTATAAGAAAAAAAATTGTATAACTATTAACACAGACTAAAGGTCTAGGATACAGTGATGGTTTCTTATCTTACCAGCGAGCTTCTTGTGGTTTAAGAGACCCAACCCCATAACTTCCTAATTAAAAACTCCCAGGGGATGGGGCTATAGCTCAGTAATAGAGCACGTGCCTTGAAGGGGTGAGGCTCTGGTTTCAATCCCCAGTCCTGAAGCAAAATAAATTCTTGCAATACTTTGTTCCAAATATTCTATATTACAGTGCATATAATTTTGTATCAGATGGAATGTACAAGCCGTGGGAGATATCTAAAGGCATACATGTGTAAGTGTCCTACTCTGAATTTATTCGCAGAAAATCAATATGGGACTAACTGGAAAGGAGCCAACTGCACCAGGTCATTAAATTCAGTGGTGATTCCTCAGACATAGGGACCACAGTGCTGGACATAAAAATATAATCCACTCAACACAGAAAATATATTTTCACTGTGGCACTAGCTAGGTGCTGTGAAATATGTCCTCTTTGTTTTGATTAGAATCTTCTTATACCAGGTTCAGCACAAAGCTTTTAGAATTCCTACTGCATGATATCCTCTGAGAGACATGTGAGAAAAATACTACCAATCACATGTATTTGTATGATACTGACAGTCTTTGCAGGGGTCATAACATCTACTCTTGGGAGAACTGGAAATCTGTTCTGCTCTGCAAGTAGTTAGTGAGTACTCCACAGTCTATGTGAAAAACAATAGTATTTCAAGAAGACCAGGTGGTTTAAACTGCAAAGCATATCTCAAGGATGGTCCCTCCGGAATTGGTGTCTAGAGTGTCTAGACGTCAACATTTGGGCTATTACCCTGTCCGGAGTTTTCATAAAGCAAAGCTGAGTTCTGTCTTCTTCCCCATCACAAATGGACAATGTTGCTAATGTAGCAACAATGATTCATTTTCAGTGTGGTTTTGTAACCCCCATCCCCTTGTCTTGTCCCCATACATAAATTTCACTAAACAATCAACAGCAAGGATATCTGATGAGAAGTTTTTAGTATTTATTTATTTATACATATCTTCTCCCTGTGATTAAGGCTGGGCTCACATATACAATCTGAGACTCTAACAGTATCCTATGGCAGAGTCAATACAAATTTCTACCTGTGAAAGTTCGGGCCTTGGGTTATTAACTTATGAAATATCTTTTGAATATGACCTGTGTTATCTGAATTCACATTTAAAAATTAATACCAACCCTAGACAGAAGACAAAAATGAACTCACCCTAGGTAACAATGAAGAATCACATATCTCAAATCAGCAGTGACACTGGTGCCGTTGTTCTGGGGTCAGTGTCCCGTGGTAACATGGGGGTCTGCTGGTGCACTTGGGGTCGATCATCATTCCTGGCTGGTGATGATGGACAAAGCAAGAAATGGGGGCCACAGGCTGGTTGTTAGTTAATGGATGTTTACTTAAGTCTCAAAAGGTTAGTAGAGAGAAATTATGCAGGGTTGCATGGTTACAATTACCCATAGGAGTGGTTGAACATTATTCTAAACAAGGAAATGATGTAAACTCTTCCTTCAGTGGAAGTCCTAGGAGATCCACCAGAGGACAGAACCTTATCTAGGGGTTCCAGCACTCTAGATTCCTACTAGGAGATGCACTAAAGGGCAGAGTTCCACCTCAGGGTGTATTGCTTTCACCTTTTCTTTTCTAGTAATCCATTTAAATAATTTTATTAAATTTACTTGTTTATAATATTTCTAGTTATTTTGTATGAATGCAGTAGCACTGTAGCACTGTTGTCCCATTGTTTATTGATTTGCTCGAGTGGGCACAAGAAACATCTCCATTGTGAGACTTCTTGCTTTGGCATACTGAATATGCCACGGGTAGCTTGCCAGGCTTTGCCATGAGGGCGGGATACTCTTGGTAGCTTGCACGGCTCTCCAAGAGGGGCGGAGGAATCAAACCTGGGTCCACTGCGTGCAAGGCAAATGCCCTACACACTGTGCTATCACTCCAGCCTACTAAAAAAAGATATATTAAGCTAAAAGATGGCTCTTCTGGGGATATCTCACTTATATGCCAGACTACAGTCCTCAGGACAGGTTAGTTTTTCCTAGTTCTAACAGGGTCTTATTCAGTCACTTCTTTTTGGGTCATGTCAGAGTTTATTTCATGACTGTGCAATTATGGCACTTTACCTATCCCTTTTCAATGTCAGGGTATCTAAAGGCTTGCCCTGGGTCCATCATTGCTTTACGGTGGGACCCCTTTTAAGTGGTGTTAGGAACTAAGGGCAACAGAAGCTTAAGTCAAGTAAATAGGACAGATATCCAGGAGTAAATAATATTCAGAATGCATTAACTCCATGTTACAAAAACATAGCATTAATTACTTCCTCTGTGTCTATACAAAAGGACACGTCTCTAAAATAAACTATGCAAAGGACATACAAGAAGGAGAAGAGCAAAATTTTTCTTACACAGACAAAACCAGACCCCTCAGAATACTTGACCTACAGGTTACAGGGTCTGATATTGGGATATTGTGATAAACTGATAGGGGAAGGAGAGCACTAGGGAAAGATTAAAGAAAAACACAGAAATTGGGAGTGCCTGGTGGAACTGGCTGTGCCTCTGTTTTGGGTAGAACTCAAAGAATCTAAGTTCCCTGCCTGGGGTGGGGAGAACGGACAGACTAACATTACTTCTAAAAATTCTTAAAACTATAATCCAACACACTGGTATCATGGGATCTAGGAATCAGTACTGAATAATCCTGTTTATTAAGACTGTAAACAAGCGTTCTTCTCAAATATTTATTTTCACTGTGACACTTGTATTGAACTGCATACTAAGTAATGACCTGTCATCAACTGCTTCAGGATTAATGAGGAGTCACAAGAATTTGGGTATTTGATTATTTTCACTTTTTTCTGATAAAGGATGACATATTTGGTTTTGTCAGAATGGGTATTCCATTACAATAAGAAGAGGTACTAGGAAAATGCACATAGTACATCGGATAAAGGGCTGATATCCAAGATCTATAAATCACTCAAAAAACTCAAAAACAGCAAAAATCTGATGGACCTATCCACAAATAGGTTGAGCACACATTTCCCCAAAGAATATATATGATTGGCCAATTGGAATATGAAAAAGTGCTTAGCATCACATGATTAGGGAGATGCAAATCAAAACAATATTGAGAGATCATCTCATGCCAATGAGAATGGTACCTATCAAAAAGTCTCGAAAAGCTAGATTGATGAAGTGGTGGAAGGAAATCAACCTTCGTCCACTGTTAGTGGGAATATTGTCTAGTTCAGTCTCTATGGAGAGCAATATGATCAGTTCTTAAAAATCAGAATAGAACTCCTGAATGATCCAGTAACACCACTTCTTGGAATCTACCCTCCAAACAATAACAACAAAACAACCCATTACATGGAAAGGACATATGCATATCTGTGTTCACTGCAGCACTTGGTACACAATAAAATATGAAAACAACCCAAATGTCCAACTACAGATGAATCAAGAATCAAGAAATTGGGTATAAGGAGGACTGGTTAAAGGGTGGGGGTTGCCTAAAGTGTGTGTGCCTCAAAGGGCAGTAAGGATAGAGAAGGGACCAGTATGACAATAACTGCTAGAAATGACTACTCCGGACAAGAACTGAGTGTTGAAAGTAGGTAAAGGGATACACATGATAACATATTAGTATCCGTATCACAAACTATAATGCCCAAAAGGAAATAGAGAGAAACAGAAAAATAGAGAAAGAGAGATAGGAAAAAGAGGAAGGAGAGAGAGAGAAGGAAAGAGGGGTAGAGGGAGAGAGAGAGAGAAGAAAAATGCTTGCCAAAAAGGAAGGCAGGGGTGGGGGTTGGGAGGGAAATGGGACATTATTGGTGGGAAATTTATACTGTTAAAGGGATGGTGTTCAAACATCATTATATAACTAAAACCCAAGCATGAACAACCTTGTAACTATGTATTTCACTGTGATTCAATAACAATTTTTTAAAAAAAGTTGTTGTATACAGAAACTGTGGACTACCATGCAGTTCTAAGAACCAAATAATGTAATTTGAGTAGGTATGCATGGAACTGGAGGCTATCATGGCGAGTGTAGTCGGCACAAAAGGGATAGACACAAAATGACCTATCTGATATAAACATACACAGCAAGGTATCAACAAAGGGCCAACAGCAAGAGAACAAGAGAACTCACCCACACAAATGAGTTTGGAGGTATGGGGAGGTAGAAGCCAAAGGGTGTCTATGTCCTTGGGGTAGGGAGGTGGGCATATTGATGATGGGTAGTGTACAGGAGTTTTGTACATAATCAATGGCACTGAAAATCAACGAACTGCAATAAATAAAATAGTATTTGGGTTTTTTTTGTGCCTCATTCGGCAGTACTTGGGGGGACCATTTGGGATTGGACCCAGGCATGTTGCATGCAGAAAAAAAACTCTACCAATATACTATCACTTCAGTCCCTCAATAAAATAGGTCTTAAAAATGTAGCTGTAAACGAAATGCAAACATGAAAGTTCACAAGGTTGTAACGGTATATCTCATGGAGATTCACTAATAAAAATTTAAAAAATAAAGAAAATTAAAAAACTATTGTTGGTCCAATTTTCTGTCTTATAACCTGGCATAATTCTTAGTGTCACATGATCACTCATATTTGATCAGATATACTTTGCTGCATAGCTCTACATACATACATAACTCTAGAGGTCTCTAAGTCTCAAGCACTCAACCTCTGATTAGAATTCTATCTTGTTCCTAGTGCTGATATAGACCTGTATTAGGTGACCACTCTTCCAAGCATTATATTTCCCCTTCCAAACACAGGACCAAGCTACTTCTCATAGATCTATTGCACATAATACAGGATTATTAACCACCATGAATCAAAACATTTTACTCATGTGTAGTTCAGTTTAAGTAATTCTATTTAAGTAATAGAAGTTCGATTTAAGTAATAAACAAACTATTCCCTGAGAATCAGAGATCTACATGCAATGTTTCATAAAATATCTCTTGATGACTGCACTAGTCTATATGCGGGTGAAATGAATGAACAGATAAAAGTAGCTTTAGGCTTCTAAGTCATTATATATAGTATAGTGAAGGTTATATACATAAACAATTTAAATCAAGTTTGTCACTTGGATAAAGCCTTTAGAACACTAATATAAAATTGTTAGTGTTAATGTTGTGGCAATAATAGTACAGTAGCCATGCGCAGGCTGATCTGGATCTGATGCCCAGCATCACAACTGTCCCCTGAGCCCTGCCAGGAGTGATCCCAGAGCCATGAGTCAGCCATGAGCACTGTCAGATATGGCCCAAATATTTTTTTTTTTTGGTTTTTGGGTCACACCCGGCGATGCACAGGGGTTACTCTTGGCTCATGCACTCAGGAATTACTCCTGGCGGGGCTCGGGGGACCATATGGGATGCTGGGAATCGAACCCGGGTCGGCTGCGTGCAAGGCAAACGCCCTACCCGCTGTGCTATTGCTCCAGCCCCTATGGCCCAAATATTTTTAAAAATGTTTTAAAATTAGGAAATATGAAATTTAGTTACATTAAATGAAAAAAATAATAAAAACGGTTGTGCCCAAGCTTCAGGTTCCCAATTGCAGAGAGATCAAGTCCTCGCACGATAAAAGCAAAGGAATTTTATTACTAGCCCGAGCCAGCACTAGCTCAAGCCAGGGTCCAAGTCTCATCCAATGCAGTGGAGTCTTAATAAGGACCCCGACTCCTAACCACAAGCAGTTTCTATAGGACTCAGAGTTAAGAGTCAATTTATATGCTGGTTTGTTTTTAGTATCGGCCCTATTACAATGGTGGTCAGCAATTAGGCAATGGTTAGCAACAGTTTGTAAGGAGGGTACAGTGACCCTTCATGACCGGCCAGAGCCAACTGCCCAATTCCTTATCTAGGCACGTTACTCAACTGGGAGTCTACCAGAAACTGCAAGTCCTGTTTTGGGGAAACGAAAACTGAAGCCTAGCAGAAACATAATGTTAGCTGCACTTTGTCATGGTATCAGTTTCACCCTCACAAAGCAAAGAAATGAAAGTCTGGGACCTCTCACTTGAACTGATTTTAATAAAGTACCAATGATATCCAGTAAGAGAACAGAATCAAAAATAACACGTGAATGCAGCAAGAATATTGGGGGTTGAAAATACTTCTGAGACATGATTGAGAGGATAGAAAACATGATAAAAATATTTCCTTATCACCCGGACTACTGCCAGGTAAGACCCTAGTTTTCATAAGCACTGTTAAGGTATGGTCTCAGTCATCCCTGAGCACAGCAAGTTAAGGTCTAAAGTCTCCTGAGCAGTGTCCAGGTATGGTTCTGTTGTCCCCTAACAGACAACCCCTCGGCTGAAATTTGGAAAATTATAAGTGGTAGTGGCCCCAGGGTTTCCAGGCATTGAGGTGAAGACTCAAATGAAATTTTAATGAAATAAAATAATTTTTTTACTGACTCTGGGCAATTCCCGATGATGCTCAAATTCCTGGCTCTACACTCAGGAATTACTCATGTTGGTACTCATATGAGGGGTTTCATCTGAGTTGCCGGGAATTGAAACTGGTCAGACAGGTGCCGGCCAAGCTCTCTACTCATTCTACTGTTGCTCAAGCCCCTAAAATAATTTTCTTACAATGACGTAGTGCTTTTATTTTCTTCTGGAGAAATACTAAGGTTTGTTGAAATGTGAAAAGTTGTTGGGTCAAGGTGGAGTGTAAGGGACCACAGAGAAGGGAGGACCCTTTCAGAGACAAAGAAACTTCAAGGGACTCTAAAGGACATGATGACAAAATGAAAGGAAGTCCTGGGTGAGAAGAAACAAGTGCAGGTAGGGAGGTAGCCTTGGACCATGCACACAGCCGACCCAGGTTTGATCCCTGTCACTCCATAGGGTCCCTAAGCACCGCCAGGAGGGCTCCTTGAGCACTGTTTGGTGTGTCCTCCCCAAAAAAAGCAAACATATCCATCCCCCAAAAGGAAAAAAAACCCTCTAAAACAAAACAGCTCTATTTTACTTCACTAAAACAAAACAAAGAAATTCAGAAAGTCAGTGAGTGATGAAATGACTGTGGTTAAGAAAATAAAATTTAACACATTCTCTGCTGCCTACAGGTACAAGGTGTGCCGTGCACTCTCTTTTTTCCTGGCTCTCCTTACATTTTCCATATCAGCTAATTTTCTTCACTTCAAGAAACACTAGTTTCTACAGAAAATTTTTCTTCCACATGTTTTTTATTTAACCCTCAGAATGAATCATGAAAGCCATGTTTAGAGAGTTTAGGTAGGGATGATTTATGTGGTGTCAACATAGAGAGAGACAACTAGACAAAATGGCTACCATGCAGGTGCTGTCCACTGATTGGGCCCTGCAGAGGAGAGAATGCGCTTTGGGCATAGTAGCACCTAGGCAACTGGAAGGGTGGGCTTCCTGGATTCTGTCCCCTCTCAAGATTCCAAGTCTGTTACTGGACTCTAGCTTGCCAGTCGGCACACTGGGTCCTCATTCTGCTGGAGTCTGAGTACAGACAGTGTCTGTGACTAGCCTCTGGCAACTTGAACTTTCCTCTGGTTGTTTCTCTCAATCTTGTGGTGTTAGCTGGTCTTTTCCAACGGTAAGTAGAAAAATCCTGACTGTTCACCCCCTCAGTCCTGAGAAAATCCATTTCATTCCTGTTTCTGGGTTTTAACCAGTCATGTCTGCGGTTTCATTCCACAGTCACAGCACTAACATCTCTGCCACAGAACAGCATGGCAGTGCACCTTAGCCCTCTGTGTGAGCCGAGGGCAGAATCGACCCTCCTGGATATGAACCAGGAGCTTCGTTCCCAGCTGGCACAATGCAAGCAGGACTTGAGAGATCTCAAACAGAAATTGCTTGTTTCAGAAGCTACCGCCTACATTCTGGCTAACCACCTGCAGAAAACCAGTAAGTGTCACAGGGTGGGTCCTGGTCACAAGTTGATGTGCTGTTCCCTCTGAGAAACCAAAACCTCTCCAGAGTTTTCTTTTTCCTCCCTTTATCAAAGTCAATGCTACTCTGACAATATTTCAGAAGAGATGCAGATGAGTGTTTGACTCCATTTCACGGAGGATGGGAAACTTTCACATTTCCAGTCACTAGTTTACAAGAGATATATGTATATATATATATACATATATATATATATATTTATTCCTCTCGGAGACCCCGGCAAGCTACTGAGAGTATCCTGCTCGCACAGCAGAACCTGGCAAGCTACCCATGGCATATTCGATATGCCAAAAACAGTAACAATAATGGGTCTCATTCCCCTGACCCTGAAAGAGCCTCCAATATGGCAACGTTGGGAAAGATGAGTAAGGAGAGGCTCCTAAAATCTTCAGGCTGAAACGAATGGAGACAGTACTGATACCCACTTGAGTAAATTGATGAACAATGGGATGACAGTGACAGTGAGAGTTTACAAGGGTTTAGACACAGGAATACTTAAAGAGTGGAATATTCACAGTATTTAAAGTTAAGGTAGACTAACACCCAAGAATAGTAGAGATAAGGACAATGAGTATTGCTCCACGGCTTGGTAGCTGGCCTCACAGCTGGGGGAAAAGGCAGTTCACATAGAGAAGGGAGAACCAAGTAAAGATTGCTTGGAGGACACGCTCGGGATGGGAGCTGTGTACCGAAAGTAGGGTATAGACCGAACATAATGGCCACATTGCAGACCACAACACCCTAAAGGAGAGAGAGAGAAAAAGGGAATCTGCTCACCACAGAGGTGGGGGGGGGCGCGGAGATGGGGGTGGTGGTGGGATGAATATTGGGAATATTGATGGTGGAGAATGGGCACTGATGGAGGGATGGGTACTCGATCATTGTATGAATGAAAAATAAGCACAAAAGTTTGTAAGTCTAACCATATCTCATGATGATTCATTAAAAAATAAAAAAATTTAAAAACAGCCCTTATTGTAACAACCTAAAAATAATAATATAATTTTTTTAACTTAAAAATGTATAGGATCGTGTGTGTTTGTGCATCTTCTTCACCAGAAATCACTTTTTAAAAGGGAATTAATCTTTTGATAAAACTAAAAATAATAAATAAATAAATAAAGTTAAGGGAGAATTTTTGGGTGGTGATTTCTCATAGACAATGTGCCACACAGTTCTAACCACCATTGGTCAGCACATAATGCCATGGTATGGTGGGTATGATTTTAAGCATAGGGTGAAGGTATTACAGCATGTAATAAAGTTATTACAGTATATAATAAAGTTGGAAGGCATACATTGGAACTAGAAAACACACTAATCCTTGAAGTAACTAGCTAATTTTGATGAAATGCTAAACCAAGTTTATTTACTTATTTATTTAAAGTAATAACACATGTATAGGAAAAAACGTCTTAATCTACTTCATCTATGTCACCTAATAAGTCTAATAAAAGCCTAATATCTATATTAAGAAATCACCATCACTGTCATCCGTTGTTCATGGATTTGCGCGGGCAGGCACCAGTAACGTCTCCATTGTGAGACTTGTTTATTATGTTTTTGGCATGTTGAATATGCCACGGATACCTTGCCAGGCTCTGCCATGCAGGCGAGATACTCTCGGTAGCTTTCCAAACTCTCCGAGAGTGGCGGATGAATCAAACCCTGGTCAATAGCACAGTGGTAGGGCATTTGCCTTGCATGCGGACTACCCAGGTTCGATTCCTATATTAAGAAAATGTATTTTATTTATTCTTTATTTACATATCATTGATATCACTTACTATTAGATTTCTCTGCCTCTGTGATCACATTGTTACATTAAACTATATATTTTATCATTGAAACAATATTTGATTATAGTTATTACATTAAAGCATACATGACTCAATGTATAAGAAGCTGTGGCAAATAGCAAGTTTTCATCTTCTACTTTTAAAAAGTTTATACACTGTTTTAGGTTTTTGGGCCATATGAAACAATGCTTAGGGCCTAGCCTTGGCTCTTCAGAAAATACTCTTCAGAAAATACTCCTGTTAGGCTCAGGGGGACATATGGGTTGCTGGGGATCAAACCCAGTTGGCTGTGTGCAAGGCAAGAGGCCTCCCCACTGTACTATGTCTGGAGCCCCAAATTACTGGGTTTTTAATGGTAGAATGTACTCCCAGGGCTTTACTAATGAACCGACAAGGTTCAGTAGTTTGGGCCATGATTCAGTTTCATGAGTCATGATAATAGAAATTATCATGAAATTATTGGGCCATGATAATAAAAATTCAGTCTTTGCTTGAAAACTCATCTAACTGAAGTAAATGGCTTCACTGCTACTGTCTGTGCATTGGAAGCATTTCCTATATTCAGCTCCATATGAAGAGTAATCAAATGCTTTGAGATTGGTGGAATGGAGCTGTGTAAATTCCAGAACACAGTCAATGTTGGGGTTACCTTATTATTGGATGAACCCTGCTCTTCCCTTGAGGGAAAAGAGCAGTTTCACTCACAGCTTGCCACAAAGGTAGGTCTCTCTCTCTTTTTCTCAGACAGCCAAGACTACAAGGCAGTAATTGAATCAGTGTTGGGAGAGAAGCTGCAGTGTGAAGAGAATGAGTTGGCAGATCAGGCAGCCCTACCTGAGCAGCTCAAGTAAGAAGGGTGTGAGCGGGTTGGCTGGTTGGAAAGCATAAGAATTTCTGAAGTGGGACAGGACCAACTTTGTTGGTACAAGGGAAGAAATTTCTATGCAAGAATATCTACACAAATATGTCTCAATGAAAAAATCTTTAAAACAATTCATAGGATTTTTATAAAAATGAAAGTCAAACAGGATTTAGAATGTCATCAATGAGTATCTAATACTGTGGTGCACTATTCTGGTCTTTATTTGCTAATGGATGTCACTCCCTATGGGCCAGATTGGGTCTTAAAGGATACTGCAAAATATACTCATTGAAATCTTATAAAAATGTAACGTCTATCACTCATTTACTTTGATTCTTAACCATACTCCAATATGTGTCCTCAGGAAATGCGATACTATAATGCAGAGCCAGAAACAACAAGTGCTCAACTTAACCCAAAAGTTACAGGATGGGTGGGATGTCTCCTGCCTACTCCACCAAAGTATCCATCTCTTTCTTACACAAGAAGACCTGGACAGCTATCCGGGCCAGGCCTTAAGGCAGAAAATGGCTGAAATGCAGGGTCTGGTAGAGCATCTCATCAGCAAGCTCAATCCCGGTGAGTTGGTCACATCGCACACTGAACTGAGCCCCAAGTCACCTGCTCATACTGGACTCACATTTCCAGCAGAAATTATCTCACAAGCCCCTTTGGCTTTCAAATTTCTCTTAGGGGCTAGAGCCATAATATAATTGGTGGACGTTTCCCTTGCCTGCCCCCTGCTTGGGCTTGATCCCTGGCATCCCCTATGCACCACTGAGTACTGACAGGAGTGATTCCTGAGTTCTGAGTCTGAAATAAGCATTGAGCACTGCTTGGTTGGCCCAGTAATCAAAAATAAAATCATATCCCACCTCAATGGGCCAGAGAGAGAGAGTGCAGCAGGCAGAGTGCTTGCCTTCTGTGTCTGACTTGGTTTCCATTCTTGGTACAAGAGCCCCACCACCAGTGTATCCTAGGCATTGAGCTGAGGGTTAGCCCTGAGAATCCCTAGTTGTGGCCCAAAAATAAAACAAAAGAATGCAAAAATCTGAAATCACATTTGGGCTGTGACAGAAGATGACCAACCTGGGTGGGACTAGAGAGAATAACTTCATGGAATGCTGTGAATTAACTAGAAGGCAGATATAATTTATGACAGGGATCAATATTCTCTCCAGGAGAAGAAGGGGCATCAGTAGTCCATGACTCTGCCAAAATTTCACAACAGAGAAAAGTGGTAGAAAGAAATCTGGAATTCTTATATAGCAAAAAAGTATACAATTTAAGAAAAATAGTCATTACTATCCTCAGAGCTTATAATGATTGTGATTTGCAATTTCAAGTTAATAAAATTGATGGATCTGAGATTCATGCCACAGACTACCCTTAACACAATGCAAATAATCAGCACAGAAATGATACTTGTAATTACAGCTTTCAGATTTCACTTACTGCATTCTATGTCCAGTAGATATAGGATTTCTAATAAGTTCCATGTGAAATAGGTGAATGGGTATTTCTGAATTTTCTCTTTTGCAGAAAATAAAAAAGAAGAAAAAGATGGAGAGAAAACTGTAGATTCAAGCAAAATAAGGTAAGGAAGATTCATTAAACAACAAACAGGTAAAGAATGAGTAAATTACAGAGTCTGTCAGCAAGAACGTTCTATGTGACCAAGAGAGTCCCAAATGATGCCAGCGAAGAAGGAAGAAACCACATCAATTCAGTCAACCAATCAATGCCTTGCTATTTAATTTTTTATAGAGTGTGCCTGTACCTGTAGTTATGAATGTGAAGCACCCCCTCTAAGGGGTTTCTGCACACACCAAAAGTACCTATTCTCTCCAATAAATAAACCGCTGGGTCAGAGCCATGTCTCCCTTTTACACAGAAGATCCATTTCTTAATGTGACATTAATTAATTAGCAAAGTATTTCTGAAAAGAAAAACCTTTAGAGCAGTGGACTTCTCTATGATAATGAAGAGAGGCACAGAAGTCCCAATATCACATGGAATCTACTCTACTTCATGAGCTGCTTCATATAACGCCTTGCATCTTCTGTCCAAAATGACTTAAGACAGCCACAAAACCTGGGATGGATCTACATCTGTGGTGGGTATCTCTGGTGTACCATACTGGATACTTAAGTCTAACTTCTAAGTAACACGGAGTTAGTGCACTGATCATTTTATCATCTCTTTCTTATGCATCTTTTACACATGAACTCTGATAGCCCAACAGTGCAAATTCGATAGAACACTGAGCAGAACTACTGTGATGTCCATGAAGTCACTGTGATTTAAGTTTTCAATAAGAACAAGTGAGAAAAGTAAGTGGTGAGATCCCCTGGATTCACTCTTGTCTCTTCTATTTGGCACAGTATCAATTTGGAGGAGAAGAAACCAGAAGTCCTGAGTGAGGAGGATGCTGTGATTCTGACAAATAATTTGGAAACATCCTTCAAGTGTGAACAGTCCAATATCGAGGGTGAAATGACAACCAATGAAAATACAACTATGCTTTCAGGTAGCCTAATCATTCTTGTTTCCTACAGCATGAAAAGAAGCAAGGTAAATCCTACTCCTTATGGCTAGATCCAATACTAAACTATAAAATTAAACCAGCCTCTAAGAGTGACATAAAATAGTTTTTCCAAAAGTCAGTGAATGTTGGAATCCTACTCCAATATCACACACCTTTCATGTTGGTCCCTCTGTCACATGAATAGATCTAAGGCAACATTGACACACTCAGGTAGACTTCTTTCACTGATGCAGGGAACATTATCTTTCAGGGAACATAATCTTTATCCTGTCTTGAATAAAGTATTCATGTACCACGCATGCTCTCATTGTCTTCTAATCTTGAAGGTGCCCCTTATAATTGTTTACCCAAGGAAGATGAACTTCTTTGTAATTTGAAGATATTACTTGCTGTGTTTGTTTACATCTAACAAGTCTATATCTTGTAGAAATGACCCTATGTCTAAAGTCTCTGAATATCAATCACCACGAGCACTAATGTGCCCACAATCTTCCACCACTATCTTCCTGCCCCTTCTTGTCTGCTGTTCCGTCCCTAAGTCAATTCCATTCAGTGCTCTTTAATGCCTTTCTGGTCCACGCAAAAGCCAGGTGCCGTTTTATTTATCTATTTTTTTTAAATTTATTTTATTGAATCACCATGTGGAAAGTTACAAAGTTCTCAGGCTTATGTCTCAGTTATACAATGCTCAAACACCCATCCCCTCACCAGTGACCATATTCCCCAGGTGCCGTTTTAAATATCTATATTCTAATCACATCACCAGAAGTGCTATGACAAAGTAGCACAGCATGTAGAACCTTTTCTGGTGTGCCTATTAACAATTGTCTCTAGATAACCACTGCCCCTTCTTTTCTTTTAGAAAATAATATCTTTATTATTTATTTTGGGGGGATCAAACCCAGTGGGGCTCAGGAGTTACTCCTGCTTTGCACTCACGAAGTACTCCTTGTGGTGCTCGGGCCACATGGGATGCCAGGGTTTGAACCCAGGTCAGCAAATACCTTCCCCACTGTACTATCGTTCCTGCTCCGTTTGCCCTTTCATTTTTTACATTGCATCACCATGAGATATAGTTATATAGCTTTAACGATTGAGTTTCAGTTATACAATGATCAAACACCCACCCTTCCACCAGTGTACATTTTCTAACATCTATGTCCCCAAGATTCCTCCCACCCCACCCCATCCCTACCACTATGGCAGACAATTTCCTTCTTACTCTCATTCTAATTTTTGACATTATGGTTTGCAGAACAGATACTGAGAGGCCATCATGTTTGGGTTTTTATCTACTTTCAGCACACATCTCCCATCCTGAGCAATCCCTCCCATCATCATTGACTTAGTGATCTCTTGTCTATCCCAGCTGCCTTCTCCCTCAGCTCATGACAGGCTTCCAATCATGGAGCAATCTTCCAGGACCTTATCTCTACAGTCCTTGGTTGTTTTTTCATATTATGTCCTTTTTTATTCCACAAATGAGTGCAGTCCTATGTCTGTCACTCTCTTTCTGACTCATTTCACTTAGCATGATACTCTCCATGACCACCCACTTATAAGCAAATTTCATGACTTCATCGTCCCTAATAGCTGCATAATATTCCATTGTTTAGATGTACCAAAGTTTCTTCAATCAGTCATCTGTTCTCAGGCACTCGGGTTGTTTCCAGATTCTGGCTATTGTGAACTGTGCTGCACTGAACATACAGGTGCAGATGTCATTTCTTCTGTGCTCTTTTGCATCCCCAGGATATACTCATGGAAGTTGTACTTCTGGGTCATATGTAAGCTCAATTTCTACTTTTCTGAGGAAATGCCCTTATTGCTTTCCAGGAGTGCTGTACCAGTTGGCATTCCCACCAACAATGATAGAGAGTCCCATTCTCGCTTCATCCAAGCCAGCATTACTGCTCTTGTTCTTTGTGATATGCGCCAGTCTCTGTAGTGGAAGATGACTTTTCATTTGTTTTGATTTGCATCTCCCTGATGATTAGTGGTGTACAACATTTTTCTCATGTGCTGTTTTGCCATTGCATTTCTATTTTGAGGATATTTCTATTCATTTCTTCTCCCTACTTTTGATGGGTTTGGTTTCTTTTTTCCTTGCTACTCTTGTTTTGTATATACTGGATATTAAGCCCATATCTGATAGATATTGGGTAAGTAATTTTTTCCATTCCGTGGACTTTCTCTGTATTTTATTTTCACTCTTATTTTTGGCTTTTTTTTTTGGTCACACTGGTGATGCTCAGGGGTTTCACCTGACTCTGCACTCAGTAATCACTCCTGGCAATGCTCGGGGGACCTTATGGGATGCTGGAGATTGAACTCAGTCAGCCGCTTGTAAGGTAGTCGCCTTCCCCGCTGTACTATTGTACTATTGCTCCAGCCCACCACAATCTTTCTTTCTTTCTCTTTCTTTCTTTCTTTCTTTCTTTCTTTCTTTCTTTCTTTCTTTCTTTCTTTCTTTCTTTCTTTCTTTCTTTCTTTCTTTCTTTCTTTCTTTCTTTCTTTCTTTCTTTCTTTCTTTCTTTCTTTCTTTCTTTCTTTCTTTTTCTGACAGTCTTTTATCTTCCAGTCTTAGTCATGGCTTTATTTATTTATTTTTATTCATATTATTATTATTTTTTATTAATGAGTCACTATGAGGGTGCAGTTACAGAGTTTCGTGCCTGTACAGTTATACAATACTGTGTAGCTGTACCTATCCCTCCACCAGTGCCTATTCTCTTCCACTGATGGCCTCAGGGTATTTCCCCACTTCCCTGCCACCCTCCCCCCCCCGCCCGTGATGGAATTCCTTATTGTTCTCTCTCTCTCTCTCTCCTTTTGGGTGTTATGGTTTGCAATGGAGATACTGGGTGGCTATCGTGTTCAATTTATAGTCTGTTTTCAACCCACCTCTCCTATCTTGAGTGGATCCTCCACTACACTTTAGTTGGTGTTCCCTTCTTTATCTGAGCTGCCCTTTCCCCCATCATGTGAGCCCCCAATCTTTCTCTCTGTGTGTATTTTGGTCACTGTTTCTTCTGTGGTGCAGAAGCTTCTTAATTTAATGTAATCCCATTTGCTTATGTTTGTTTCCACTTGCTTGTTCCCTGGTGTTTCATCCTTAAAGATGCCTTTAACTTCAGGGTTATGGAAGGTTCTGTCTACATTTTTCTCCATGTACCTTATGAATTCACTCTGATATTGAGGTCTTTAAACCACTTTGATCTGACTTTTGTCCTTAACCCCTGCTTTATTTTAAGTTTTTTATTTTATAAAGTAGTTCACAATATTTGAATACATTTAATATTCACACACCAATCCCACCATCATTACACCTTCTCACCACCATATTTTAGATCTTTCCATCCAGGACCCCAATGCCTGCCCCAAAGCAAACCAAAATAATATCTTTTGCATTGTTTGTTATGAAAAAACGCTGATAATGTTTCAAAAAGTTTCCTTAGAGGAAAGAGTGTGAAGATTATTGTATTTAGATGAGGGGCCATTAAGCCCTTCTATAAGAGATTCCTAACATGTTGTTTAAAGTTGAGCCTTCTGCCTACATACCAAGTGATTGAACCAAAGAGAGGTGATAAGAAGCTGACACTCATCTCTGTAGCAGAGGTGGGGATATTCTTGTCTCCAACCCTGATTTCCAATATATCTCTCTCAACTCTAGCTGTCTCTTTCAACCTCTAAGTTTGGTAGCTCCACATTATTCCTGGGAAGTTTATGCCTTTTCCTGGGACTGCCAGATTGTCTAAGTGTTATTCTACCTCTGCATTAGTTGTGTCCTATTCTTAGCACAACCATCTTCAGTGTGTCTATCCTCGAATTTGGTCCAGAAGGAGTAATCTAGTGTCCAGGAACTACTACATAAGCCATTATTTGCTCAGATTTTCCATTAAGCAAAACTCTGACCTCCTTCATACCATGAATGGCCAGTTTCTGTGGAGCAGCAAAAATTTATTCCTTTTTATTCTGGGCTTTCTGAATACCCATCCATTAGTCTTATCTGATGGTAAGTTCTGTTACACTATCCATAGCTAGCATATCCAATGTGAAAATGGAAATTTAAAGTGGAATTTTAACCACTACTGGGCATTTACCCCAAAGAAGCAAAAAATTATAGTCGAGATGACATCTGCACTTATATGTTCATCGCAGCACTATTTACAATAGCCAGAATGTGGAAAAAGCCCGAGTGCCTGAAAACAGATGACTGGTTAAAGAAACTCTGGTACATCTATACAATAGAATACTATGAGCTGTTAGAAAAAATGAAGTCATGAACTATGCATATAAGTGGATCAACATGGAAAGTATCATGCTAAGTGAAATGAGTCAGAAAGAGAGAGACAAACATAGAAAGATTGCACTCATCTGTGGAATATAAAATAACAGAATAGAAGACTAATATCCAAGAATAGTAGAAATAAGTACCAGTAGGTTGGATCCATGGCTTGGAAGCTGGTCTCACTTGCTGGGGAAAAAGGCAGCTCAGATACAGAAGGGAACACCAAGTAAAATGTGGTTGGAGATCCCGCTCGGGAAGGGAGATGTGTGCTGAAAGTAGACTAGAGACTGAACACAATGGCCACTCAATACCCCTATTGCAAACCACAACACCCAATTGGAGACTGAGAGAGATCAAAAGAGAATACCCTGCCACAGAGGCAGGGTGGGGTGGGGGGGAGATGGGATTGGTTGGGGAGGGGTACTGGGTTTATTGGTGGTGGAGAATAGGCACTGGTGGAGAGATATGTTTGCGAACATTGTATGAGGGAAAAACAAGTTCTAAAATGTGTGAATCTGTATCTGTACCCTCGTGGTGATTCACTAATTAAAGAATAAAATAAAAAATTTTTAAAAAAGTGGAATTTTAGTACTGCCAAAATTCATATAAATACAGGAGAACTATTGCTCATGGATTTTGGAAAGAGTTTTACCATTTCACCAAACTGCAGAATGGATATTGTTTTTCTGGGTTAGCCAGCATGGCAGATACTTCCCAAAGTTCAGGAAAGAAAACCAGGTGAGTTTTCACATCTCCCTGACTCTTAAAATATTTTATTGTATCATGCTCTTATAATATATCGTTCTCTCAGTGAAGGGATCTCTGTGATCATAGAGACACAAAAATTTTAATTTATAAAAGATATCTAACTTTATATGACCAGTGACATTTATTCAATTTTAGGAAAAGACACTTATCTTGAGAAAAGAGATGAAGAACAATTCTATGCCAGGTAACTATGAAGAATATGGGTCTTAAAATCAAAGGAAGAATCACTGAATGTATACAATGATAACACTGCTATCCTGAGTCCTAAGCATCTGTGCTGAATATTCCTAGTCATTAACCCAAGTATGAATGTGAGTTAGGAGTGACAATATTTATGTAACCCTAGCATAGACCATTACATGACTTAGCGACATGTCCTCAGCTACTGCAGCAGTGCTGATGTGTCACAGGAGTTTGGGCGTTGTACTACTGTTTTTCAAAAACTCACTGCACTAGGCTTACTTTCTTTGAGGCCAGTTTTGTGTTGTCCACGTAGGTGTGGTAAAGGATGGGACCAGAAATTAATTCATATATGTCACAGGGAAAACTGTTACTTGGAAAACCCAAAGAATCCCAGTTGTAACTTTAAACCAAGGGGATGTTCTTGTAGTTCCTGTGTGAACATTCAAAAATAGTGTTCAAAAGTCTCAAAGTCATCTTTCAGTTTTCTGCTGGAGTCCAAGTAAACACAATTCTGAGATTAGCTGAAACAGGCTGATTCCTCAGAAAATCCATTTCTTCTCTGTGCACTCAGCTCCTCCATGTTGCTTATATATCCTTTGTTCCTCTCTCATCACAGAACCCAAATTGAGCACAGTAAAGTGGAAAATAGTAAATGTCTATTAAGAGAATTTACATTATCATTATGTACTTAACCTTCCACCAAACTGACCTATTGTTCTGTTTACTAATTCCATTCTCTCTTATTTTTTTTGGAACCAGTCCTCCGTTATCTATAATAGACAAAAGCAAGTTGAGTGATGAAGAAGACAATGAAGATACAAAATACAGGCTTGATGAAGCCTACCTTATGCCTTCGGATAATTATGACCACTCACTTCCCTATAAGCCTCACAAATACTCTAGAGAGACATGTTATGAATGGGAAGTCTTTTTACCAGTAAAGAGACAAGGTGAGCAAAACCACCTTAAAGCTCCTGCTGAATTTCTCAGAGCCTCTTTTCTTTCACTCCTACAAACTTTAGCACCTAGAGCTGCAACTCTGATAACATACATAGTAGTTTCCTGTCACTGTATCACTGTCACTGTCATCCGGTTGCTCATTGATTTGCTCAAGTGGGCACCAGTAACGTCTTCATTGTGAGACTTGTTACTGTTTTTGGCATATCGAATA
This sequence comes from Sorex araneus, assembly GCF_027595985.1. Lineage (NCBI taxonomy): Eukaryota > Metazoa > Chordata > Mammalia > Eulipotyphla > Soricidae > Sorex > Sorex araneus. The sequence goes on from NC_073306.1 coordinate 87,684,256, forward strand.
CACCACAGGTAGCTTGCCAGGCTCTGCCGTGCAGGCAAGATACTCTCGGTAGCTTGCTGGACTCTCTGAGATGGATGGAGGAATCAACCCTGGGTCAGCTGCGTGCAAGGCAAATGCCCTATCCGCTGTGCTATCACTCCAGCCCTACTGGGTGAAATTACATTCCTGGTGTAATATTTATAAGTCAGAACATACATCAAATAAATTCTTATCTGAGGCTACTCTATTTTGTGAAAATCCATCACTCAAGTGCAGGAGTTGGTAACTGTTAAGGCTTTATAGTAGAATGGTGTCTAGGAACAAAGCTCAGTGGAGGCAAAAATGTTGAAAATTTGCTAGTTGCCACAACTTCTCTATACATTGAGTGAAAGATGTACATATTTAAAAAGTTTTATTTTTTTGCCATAACCCCAGCAATACTCAGGAATTACTCTCGACTATCTCTTCAGCAATTACTCCGGTGAGCTGGAAAATCCCTCTGGGATTCTATGGATGAATACCTTGCCATACTGGCTCAATGATAGCTACACACAGACTTACTATCTCCAGTCAAAATATGGTTGTTATTGAACATGACTTAGTTAGAAATTGGGAGGATGGCTGGAGTGACAGCACAACAGGCAGACACTAGCCTTTTACAGGGATGAATAGGGTTGGATGCCAGGCATTCCATATTGCCCCCTGAAAGCTGAGTCAGATGGTAGCCCTAAGCACAGAGGTATGTGGCCTGACTACCCAAGAAAACGGAAAAATATTGAATCAAGAAAAGAGAAAGGGAGGAAGTATGTGTTCCCCAGCCTGTGCAGAGTGGAAAAATCAAGCAAAGGCACATAGAGACAAATGATTTAGGTATATGTTCCTCTCCATCTGGATTTTTAAATATTCATTTTATTATTAGTAAAATAATGGTTTCTATGGTTATTGTCTTGACGTTCAATCAGTTGGTCCTGGCAACATGTATGTCTATCTATCTGTCTGTCTGTCTGTCTGTCTGTCTACCTTTCATTGTTTTGCTTTTTTGCCACATGCAGTGGTGCTCCTGGCTATTTGTTCAGGGTCACTTCTGCTGAGCCTTAGGATTGTATGTGGTGCTAGTCACTGAAGCTCCCATTTAATGCAATTTTCCTTCTCCAGTACACCCTATAGCCCAATCCTAGCATTATTTATAAAGTAGGCAATATGTGAAAGACATTCAGATGTAAATTGACAAAAGTGTCTCTATCTGTTTCACCTCACCCACGGACATAGAGATTGATTTTCTTATATTATTACATGAGGGCACTCATGAATAAATCAGTAAGACTGTAAGACCACAATGAAGTTGTCATTTTATTTTTAGCAGTGGTCTTTGAAGTCAGCGTCAGCACACTGAACCCTGATCCCAGGCTGGAAATTGCAGATATGTTTGCCAGCAAGTCTACCTGCCAACTCAGTGAGGAAAGCACCGCTTTTGGTTCCATGAAATGGAAGGAAATGAAAAGAAAAGTTTGCTCTAGTAAACGGAGACTAGCCTGCCGATTCCCAGGCCTCCAAACTTAGGGTAAGGAAGACTCTAAGACAAGTGCTCATAGATGGATTATTTCTTATAGCTGCGTTTTGGAAATTTAAGTCGATCAACCTTTTTTCCTTTCTTTTGGTCTCTTGATTCCACAGCTCTTGCTGCTTCTTTCTGGTCTTACTAGTGTTTCCCACACAGTTGACCCCTGCCAAGTCTTCCAACCTTCTTCCAAATCTCTTCTTTGCACCCTGAACTATACTGTATACCTGCTATTGTCCTCATTCCCTCTCATTTTTCCTCACAATCACATGAAAGTACATTTTTACGTATAGATGCCAACTTACTGACTGCTAGATAGGTGTGAGAAAATCCTCCATAGTGCAGACAAAGAAAGACACGTGCATACTGAGGAGAGAATGTAGGGATCTGGGAAATCTCTGTAGCAGCATGGCTTCCTACTAGTGGGAGATGACAAGATCAGCTCCCTAGTTTCTACCCCAGAGCCTGCATGCAGCTCACAGAGGACCTTCTTCTATCTAGTGCATAAGGGCTTTCTGTTCACTTCCCTGATGCCTTTGTTAAAGGCTCTGTAGCAGCCCTTTTCCTTTGGAGTAACAATGGATTGAAGCCATTGTGAGGCGTCTAGTTCCACTTCCTGTGGGTCTATTTAGGATCCAGAGGTATTTCTTCTCCCTGACTTTCACCTTTGCCCACCGCAAAACCCCTTCAGCTTTTCCTCGAGAAAAAATGGAATCAGTGTCTCCTGACTCATTCTACACTTAGCCATGCCTCCCCTTAGCCATCCTTCCAGACTCAGCAATAAGAAGCACCTAAAAGACTAATATTTGATTTCTTTCTCTCCTTCTTTTAGATGACAAGATGTCTGAAATGAATCGTGGTGTCTCTCCGAACACACCTTATCATAGAAGTGCTAAGAAATTTAGTGACAGTTAGTTTGATATTGTTTGAATATACACTTTCTAATTAAACTTTTTGAAACCAGTTTGCCGTTCTTTAGTGATACCCTGATATTTTAAGTATCTGACTTGCATCTGTACATAGGAAACTCCTTATTCCCCATGCCCTGTATTGAATGTGCCAGCATTGTGCTATGGAAAGAAACATTCCATTCTCTTCAATACCAATAAAATGTTTATCAAAAACAATAAAAACTACAAATTCCTTCATCAACTTCTTCAAATGTCTGTTGTCATTCATCTCATTGACTTTCACAATTAGGTATTTTATCCTAGAACATCATATGAAGGTGAGTGAATTCCGACATGATAGTTAGAGGGAGGGTATCCAAACATCTGAACACATTTACCTGTATACTACTGTGCTGATGATTGAGTGACGGTTGGTATGTGCCAATATCAAAGTAATTTGCAATAGCAATTAAAGTAATTCTTTACAGTAATTAAAGTAATTTGCTATGATTCACTTTAACATTGTTCTAATCAATCAGTCTTTAATTTAGAAATTTAATTTTATCACCTATATGTACAGATAGCTAGCACACTGTATGTACAATAATATATGCAGCCTCTACATCCACTGGGAGTGTTGGAGATGATGCCCAGGGGAAAGGGGGGACAGCTGTTTCCAAATGTCTGTGCAGCTCTAGCAAATAAATAAATCTCAAGGAGGGGGTCTTGAGATCAATCCATTCATGGTCATTAAGAAAAAACTTGTGGGTTCTTTGAAGAAATAATATCTGTAAATGGCTTAAAAAAGATGATAGGAACAATCTTTAGAGAACAAAATCCTCCCTCCCATGTTTCGTCCTTTCCTTCTCTCCTTTTGTCTTTGGGTCACACCTGCCTATGCTCAAGGGTCACTCTTGGCTCTTCACTAGGAATAATTTCTGGTGGTGTTCGTGGAATAATCTAAAACCTATAGACACCACTGAACAAGGTCCTGCGCTGAACTTCTCATTTGTGTGAATTAAGACAGGATCACGCATGAACGTGCAAACACGAGTGCACACACACAGACACATACACACACACTCCAAACACACCCACCTATGCTCAGCTGCTGTGACTCTCCTCCTCTGTCAGTTTGCTCCAAACCAGAACTGGAGTCCACCGTTCCTCTCCTGGGACCCCTTAGGCTCTTTCAGGACTCTGACCTCATTTCCCTCTGGCACGATGGAAGTTTCAGATGGATTCCAGCACCCTGCACTGCCCCACAGTGATGCCTGCCAAGTAGCCTATGTGGAAAACTGCACCTTGTCCCATCATAAAGCAGCCACATATCAAGGGAAGTAGAAGCCATCTGCAAAGCAGTCAGAGGAAGAGGACAGCACACACACAGCATAAGTATACTGTCTTGTTTCTCATCCGAGATTTTGGGTGCTGTGAGGAGAGGGATGACCTATGGACTTGTGCCTCTTCCACTGTAAGTTCTGCACATTGGAGGTCCATAGTGACACCAGCAGACATGCAAATGTTGAAAGAATCCAGCAGCCATAGATGCAGGCCAGGGCAACTGGACGAGACATCCTAAAGAATATGATGTCCCTGGCGTGGATATCTGGATGTAGAGCAAGAAATGATAATCTGACCGCAAAAGAGTCAAACTTCTTAGCAGTTAAAGCTCTTATCAAACACTGGGCAGTTTGGTTTTTTTTTTGGCTTTTTTGGGGGGTCAGAGTCAGCAATGCTCAAGGGTTATTTATGGCATTGCATTCAGGAAACCCCCCTGGTGCTGCTTGGGGCCATATGGCATGCCCAGGATCGACCCCAGGTTGGTAAAGTGCAAGGTGCAAGCCCTAATCACTGTAGTATCACTCTGGTTTCTACATTGTACAATCATAAGCAAAAGCAATAGTGATAGACCAGGGATTGGAAACACACACGAAGTGTGAGAGGACATAGCAATAATGGGAACATGAACCAGAGCCACAGCTTCCAATGCAGTGAAGGTTTTGAAATCATGGAAATGAGTGGAAAAATTGGAGGGAAAGCGCACTCCAGACTAGTGAAAAGGGTGGTAGAAACGTAAAACCCCTGTGAAACCCCTTCTCTGCCTCTCCACTGTCAAAGCTGGTGGCGTGTGCGGTGGGAGCTATGGCGTACAGGGGACAGGGCTGACCCAGGTTAGATCTGTGGCATCACACTGGGTCCCCAGTCCTTCAGTTGTGATCCTTGAGGGCAGAGTCAGGAGTGATCCTGAGCACCACAAGGTGTGGCACCTCAATCACCCACTGCCGCTCTCCACCCCACGAAAAAAAAAACAAAACTGCAGTAAATCTCTATATGGGATTGAAGCACCAACTTTCCAATGCTATACCTGTATTTATAACCCAGGCAGAAGCACCTCTCTAAGGACGTGCTTTTTTTCTGCACACAACAAAAGTACCTATTGTCTCCAATAAATAATCACCAGGGTAAGAGGCAGATCTGCTTTCTACACAGTAGACTCAGTTTTTTGTGTGAGTTTTTTTTTTTACCATGGAGATGATTTTTTAAAAAAATTAAAAAAAATTTTCTTGACTCACCGTGAGATAGTTACAAGCTTTCTTATTTGGGTTAAAAGTACAAAATGGTCAAATACCCATCCTCCACCAGTGCACATTCCACACCATCAATATCCCCGGTATACACCCCCTTTTCCACCCTCCCCCTGCCTCTATGGCAGACAATATTCCCCATACTCTCTCTCTTCTTTGGGGCATTATGGCTGGCAACACAGACCCTGAGAGGTCAACGTGTTTGGTTTATTATCTACTTTCGGCACACATCCCCCATTCCAACTGATTCCTCCAGCCATCATTTTCTTAGTGATCCCTTCTCTATTCCATCTCTCTTCTCCCCTCCACTCATGAAGCAGTCTTCCAGCTATGGGGCAATCCTCCTGGTATGCGACCTTAACTAGCAAAGAATCTGTGAATAGATGATGAATCCATTTGCAGCAGATGACTTCTCTATGACAACAATAAGAGAGGCACAGGAGTCACAGTATCACTTGCAGTCTACTATGGCTTATAAGTTGCTTGATCTAGTTAATTGAATCTTCTGTCCAAAATAACGTAGACAGTGGCAAAACCAGGGATGGGTATCCATGTGTGGTGTGTGTCTGGTTTCACCATACTGGATACTTAAGTCTAACTTCTTCAGAGAAGTCATGGAATTAGTGAACCTGGTATCTACTCTCCTTTTCTCATGCATCTTTTTCTCATGAACACTGACATCCCAACTATGTCACTTTGATAGGAGTACACTTCAAGCAGAACCACTGTGATTTCCAAGATCTCTGTGATTTAAGGTTCCCATCTTAACAAGCAAGGACATTAAGTGATGAGATACCTGGGGTGCACTTTTGTCTCTTCCATAGGCAGTGTATGGATATGGAGGAGAAGAAAATGGAAGTAGAGAGTGAAGAAGATGTTGTGATGTTGGCGAATGTTGTGGAAACATCTTCAGTCTGTGAACAGCCCAACATCAAGAAGAAATCACAACTGCAAAAAATACAACTATGCTTTCAGGTAGCTAAACATTCTTGTTTCCTACAGCATAAAAGGAGCAAGGTAAAGCCTACCTTTATGGTTAGATTCAATACTACCATGTAAATTTGAACCAGTGTCTTGGATTGACAAATGTCAGTGTATTTGTTGAAATCCTAGTCTAAGGTCACACCCCTCTTTTATTGGTCCCACTGGCACAGTGAAGATATCTGGAATACATGGACACACTCACATATACTTCTTTCACTCAGGCAGAAAACACATTTCCCTGAACTCTTCTCTTGAATGAAGTATTCATGTACCATGTATGCTCTAATTTTCTTCGAATCTGGAATTTGTCCCTTACATTTTTTAATTTAAATTTATCAGCTGCACAGGCGGGGTGGGGGGCTGGGAGCCGGGGGGGGTGGTTGGGAGGGAGGTTTACTGTGGTTCTTGATGGTGGAATATGTGCACTGGTGAAGGGATGGGTGTTCGAGCTTTATGTAACTGAGACTTAAGCCTGAAAGCTTTGTAACTTTCCACATGGTGATTGAATAAAAAAACCAAAAAGCACATATTACAATAAAAAAAGATATTAAGCCTCTTCAGAATGTGAACATACTACCTGCTCAGTTCATTTACATCAACCGGAGTCCATATCTACTAAAACAATCCTATGTAGAAGTACCTGAGTATCAAACAGCCCCTTTACTACAGTGACTACAATCTTCCACCACTATCCCCTGCCTCTTTAGTCTAGTGTTCTTCCCAAACTCAATTCCATCTTCTGCTCTTTAACTTCTTTTATATTCCAAGCCGAAAGTTGTGTGCATTTTAAATATTCCATTTTTTTATCACATTTTACCAGAAGTGCTATGACAAAGTAGCACACATGTAAGTTCTTTTTGGGGGTACTGACTAACACCTGTCTCTAGATAACCTTAGCCCCTGTTTAACTTATGATCTTTGTTGTTACAACTGAGGCTTATGGACTTGGTTGGTATGTTGCCATGCTAAGTTTGGGTTCAGCAGCCATTGCACACTTTGTTTTGGCACTTTGATCACAAAGTTCTTCATAGATAGTATGAGGCATTTGAGTGAGCATGAGACCAAAAGGATCCATGTTTGTAAGGAGAGACATAATTTGGTGAACTTAATTCATCCATTTCCTAAGGGCCTCTATTAAGTTCACCTAAATACCAAGACATTGAACCAAAGGCAGGTGATAAGACACAGACACTCATTTCTGTAGCACAGGTGTGGATATCCCTGACTCTAACTCCAATTTCCTATAAATGTCTATTTCAACTCTAAATGTCTCTTTCAACCTCAAACTTTCGTATCTCAACATTATCCCTGGGAACTATATGCCTTTCCAAGGTGTTGCCAGATTGTCTAAGTGTTAATTTACCTCTGCATTGGTTGTTTCCTATTCTTAGCACTGTCAGCTTCAGTGACTCTATCCCCTAGCTTGGTCCAGAAGAAATAATCTAGTATCCAGACACCTTTATGTACACCATTTTTTGCTCAAGATCTTCCATGAAGCAAAGCTAAGGCTTCCCTCCTACAATGAATGGCAGTATACTGTGGAACGGCAAAACTTTTTTTTTTTTATCTAGGCTTTCTGCATACATACCCACCAGACTGTTCAGACTGTAAGTTCTCCTACACTATCCATAGCTAGCATATGTGAAATGTAAAACAGTTTAGAACTACAAAAAATCATTATATACAGGAGAACTATTGCTCATGGATTTTGGAAACGTTTACTATTTCACCAACTGGAGAATTGGACATTTAGTTGTAAAATTAGCCAGCATGGTAGATACTTTCGTATTTTTAGCACTATCATTTCAGTAGCTGTATCCTCTAGAAAACCAGGTGAGTTTTCACACTTATCTGACTCTTAAAATACTGTATTGCATCCTGCTCTTACAATATCCTGTTATCTCAGTGAAGGTGTTCTTGTGATATATATAGACACAAAATTTTAATTGATAAAAGGTATCTGACTTTATATGACCCAGAGCAGTCTTTTCAGCTCTGTTGTGACCCAGAGCAGTCTTTTCAGCTCTGTTGTGACCCAGAGCAGTCTTTTCAGCTCCTTTTATTAACTAGCTTAATGTTCTAACCAATGATATTCAGCCACATAGGCAGAATATGCAAATTAACTTAGTCAACAGAAACAGTATCAAAGTCAGTTACATAACGGAAGCATAATCAGTTACAGTAACAGTAACAGAAAAAAAATTTTCACATTCAAGCCTAGCTAGGCCTGAGATTGTGAGATGTTGTACACCAACAGTTTTCTGCAGTCACAAATATAGTCACAAATCTGAGATGAGATGAAACAGGTTGCTGCATCAGAAATGCGCTTCTCTGTGCCCTCAGCAACTCCATGGTGCTTACACACCCTTAATCCCTCTCTCATTGCAGGACACAACTAGAGCAAAGTAAAGCAAAAATATTAAATGTCTATTTAAGATAATTTATTATGATGATTTTGTACTTAATTTTCCATCAACTGACCTACTGCTCTGTTTGCTAATTCCATCCATGTTTGTTTGTTGGTTTTTGCACCAGTCCTCCATTATCCACGATGGGCAAAAGCAAGTTGAGTGATGAAGAAGATAATGAAGATACAACATACAGGCTTGATTTAGCCTACCTTATGCCTCCTGAAAATTATGACCTCTCAGCTCCCTATACATCATACATGTACTCTAGATAGATGTTATGAATGGGAAGTCTTTTCAACAGTCAACAGACAGGGTGAGCAAAACCACCTCAAATGACATAAAAGCTCCTGCTGAAGTTCTCAGAGCCTCTTTTCTTTTTGTCTCACAAACTTTTGCAGTTAGAGCTGCAACCTTGAAAACATACATAGAACCCTACTGGGTGAAATTAAATTCCTGGTCTAATGTTTACAAGTCAGAATGGAGATCAGACAAAGATCTATCTCAGGCTACACTAGTTTGAGAAAACTTGTCTCTTCAGTGTAAGCTGGAGGTAACTGTTAAGGCTAGACAGTGAAATGGTGGGTAGAGACAAAGCTCAGTATAGACTAAGATGTTGAAAACTTACTATTGCCACTAGTTCTCTATACATTGAGTGAGAGAAGTACTTTTATAAAAAAGTTATTTTGCCACACACAGTGATTCTCAGGGGCTATCTTGTCTCTGTGCTCAGGAATTACTTCTGCTGAACTCAGGAGACCCTCTGGGGTGCCATGGACAGCACAATGCAAGCTCCGTACCACTGTACTATCTCCAACCACAAGATGGTTGTAATTGAACATGATTTAATTAGAACTATAGGTGCATGGGCTGGAGTGACAGTATAGCAGGTATGTAGTTGCTTTTCACGGGGCTGAACTGGGCTAGATGGCAGGCATTCCATATGGTCCCCTGAATGCAGAGTCAACACTTAACCCTGACCACAGTGGCATGTGGCCTCTCTACCCAGCTAAAGAAATTGATTCAAGAGAAGAGAAAGGGATGAAGTATGTGCTCTCCAGCCTCTTTGAATAGATAAAGCAGGCAAAGGCAGATAGGACATATAATTTAGATATATATACAGTCCTGTCCATCTGTTTTTTTGTTTTTGTTTTTCTTTTGGCTTTTTGGGTCACACCCAGCGATGCTCAGGGATTACTTCTGACTCTGCACTCAGCAATTACTCCTGGCAGCACTCGGGAGACTATATGGCATACAGGGGATCAAACCCAGGTTGGTTGCATGTCATGCCCTTCCTGACAGTTCATATTGTGTAAGACATTTATGCAATATATTTGGTCATAAAATGATCACTTTTTTCCTTTTTCTTTCTTTGAAAAAAAATTTAAATTATTTTGTTGCTTTTGTTTGGCCCACACCCAGGAGTGCTCAGACCTTACTTACCTCTTGCTCTGTGTTCACAGATCACACTTGGTGGGGTTCGGGGGGCCATAGGTGGTGTTGGGAATTGAACTCAGGGAAACTGTGTGTAATACATGTGCCCTACCCGCTGTACTATGATTTGGTATTCTTTCTTTCTTTTTTTGGGGGGGGGTCACACCCGGCATACACAGGGGTTACTCCTAGCTCTTCATTCAGGAATTACCCCTGGTGGTGCTCAGGGGACCATAATGGATGCTGAGATTCGAACCCGGGTTGGTTGTGTGCAAGGCCAACCCACTGTGTAGCCCTACCCACTGTGCTACCGCTCCAGCCCCTTCTTTCACACTTCTTGATACAAGTCTCAACAAAGTTCTATATACCTATATGCTGATCTGCTCTCCCTACACTGAATTAGCCCCAAGTAAAAATTCAGTGTTTTGATAGTGTCCCTAAGATGAGGTTCAGGGTCTGAGCCCATAAAAAGTCCACAATAGGTGGTTATTGGTTCCCTGGAAATTTTAGAGAAGACTAGAAATAGATTCAGAGCAATACATAAGTCCACCCACTAAAGGAAGATGCAAGTTTCATTGTTGGGGATGGACTGTGCTATCAGGGAGAGCCCAGGAGCCCAGGTAGACTGTTCTACAGACAGGAACATTTCCCCCCTTCAAGCTGCCTTCAGAAAATAATTTCAGTATACTGAAAGGGGCAGTTTTCCTTTTCTCACAGAAGCCTGGCTGGCCTTTGACATGCAGATCTCAGGTGCTAGCCAGGCCTGATCTTTGACATTTGTAGATTCCTGGCTCTGGCCCAGCCTAGTCCTTGGGATGTAGATTTCAGGTGCTGCCTAGTTTGTAAGTGACATGTAGATTTCAAGTGGCAGCCCAGCCTTGTCTTTGGGATGTAAATCCAAGTGCTTTTAGCCCAAGAAAGGTTTTGGTTTTGTATCTTTCAGGAACCCAAGATTACTGGTCTGCAGATGCAAGGAAATAATGCATATTCTACTGCCTCAATATTCTTCCTATAACTTCTTTTGATGCCTTTGGTCACTTCACTGTATTGCGCCCTTTAGAGGTACCATGATCAATAAAAGATCACAGGCTCTCTACCTTTGTCTAAGAGTCAGAGAGAACCTGATGTAGGCAGGTAGATAGGGAAAGGCCCTTGGCAATGAAACAGATTGATTCTCCTCTGGGAAGGAGAATCCTGAGACTGACCCACTCTGTGGATGCAGTAAACAGACCTGATAAGACCTTCTCCACACCCTGAGGAGGTTGGACCCCTCCCCATGAAGTTCCTCGAATTCTATCGACCTCTCCCTTAATCTGATTAAAATGTGATCCAGCCTAAAGAAGACCCAGCCTCCCTGGTAACCTCCTTAGCAACGGACTTTTACCTGGGAAGAAGCCCCACGTGGGGGCAGGTTGAAGAGACCCTATAAAAGACACCTTGAACAAAGGAAGTGCGTGCATATGCTGCCTGAGCCCATGTGCTGCTTGTGCCCACGTGGCCGAGCACATGTGGTGCCCAAGCACATGTGTCGCCCGCATCTCCCCCCTTGAGATGTGTACTTTCATGCTTTCGTGTCCAGTGCTAGGATGTGTGTAGAGCTTCCTCCACCCTTGGAGAAGCCCGTGTTTTCTCTTGAGCGCGTTATTCTTACTATTCTCTCTCCCACTTATCCTTCTTCCTTCCCTAAGACCCTCTAAAATAAAATCTGCTACTTCACTGCTTGTCTACTCCTGAAATTCTTTTCCTCGAGCGAGACAAGAACCCAGTAACCCTGGGTCCCGGGTGTTAGAGGTGGTTGGAGAGAAAGTGACTGTCTTTTTCCTCCCCGTTTCACGTAAGTCACCTGTGGGGCCCACCGACATCAATTCCAGAGAACACTCTGCTAGCTCAGTGCTCTACACTATTACTGCTGGATTCTAGAGTTTGAAGCTCAGAGGAATTTGTTGGATGATAGCAGGAAATAGCCACTGTTGATATTGTTGGATGAAGTGGTAAACAGAGATGACATTACTCGAGTCATCTGCAAGGTACAGTATCCTGGGAATGTGTTGTTCCCTGTGACTGCTGGAAGGAAGGAGTCTGAAGTGGACAGAGAATGGGCAGCAGCTATATGCCAGGGTGAGGGCAGAGGAGAGTATCTGGAATCACTTCTGCTTTGGAGTTTGTTTCTGCTGGCATGGGGGAGGTTGTAGAGGGGGACCTTTCTGCTGGCTGGGAGGTGGAGGACAGGGTTCAGGCACCTGGGGTGGGCAGGGAACAGAAACTTGTGGAGGGCAGGGCACAGACACCTGGGGAGGGCAGGGTATAGGCACCAGCGGAGGGGGCTTCTGGGGGACTTTGCATTGTTTGCTCTGCTGAGAGGACATATTCTAGAATTGATGAAAGCCTGCAAGAAACAAGAAAGAAGTATTTGTTGCTGGAAGAGAAGATGATGACTAGTTCTCCCACAGATGATCTCTGACAATTCCTACTCCTATCTAATTCTCAGGGGTTCCCATCTTCCCACTTCACTCACTGCCATAATGATTAGCCCAGAGGATCTCCACTGATCATAGATGACAGAAAATTCTCCATGAAATTTCCCAAGATAAACCTTGTCTAGAAAAATGGGATCATCCAAGACACTGTCCCATACATGGGGCATGCTCATAGTGTTAGATTTACACACAAGACTAATGGAATATTACACTGCATTAACAGAGTATCCTTCTATTTTTTTTCAGTTATGCCAAACCTTGCTTATAAACTTAAAAACACTGCAGACTGTGGGGTTGGAGAGATAATACAGTGAGTAGGGTGTTTGCCTTGTGTGCGTGGGGCTCACTCTGTTTTGATCTCTGGCACTATATCTGATCCCCTGAGCCCGATTCCCAGTGTTCCCGGAATGAAGAGCCATGAGTAAGCTTTGAGTATGGCTGGGTGTGACTCCGCAATAGAGCAAAACAACCCCTTTATACAAAACGTCACTTGTGTCTGCAACCCATATTTCTACCAAAAAAATAAACACACATTAAAATCTATGATAAGTACGCAATAAAATATTGAGGAAACAAAATCTTGTTTCATGAGAAAAGAGAAGAAACTCTAGGGTCTAGGAAAGAAAACGGCGTGAGATGTGATAATTCAGCCTACATGTACACCCACGACCTGTACTTCGTGGGGGAAAAATCAATCTTTGAGTTTGTAATTGATCATGGCATGAGCATGGGATGTAGAGGTCGGATTTGTGTGTGTCTGTGTTTGTGTGTGTGTGTGTGTGTGTATGTGCGTTGTGTCTCCCACCTTATAGAAACCAGAAACGGAACTTATGTGCAGGTGTTAAATGGGAGATCCTATTGAGGAAAACGTCCAGCCCACTGGGTCTTCCAGGGTGCTGTGCACATTTTCCTGCCTTTAGGTCCATAGGCATATAACCGAGAGGCTTTCCTACTTCCTTATTCTTTCTCTACTGTAGTCTCCCCTCCACACTCTTCAGAATGAATTATGGCCACTCCTGGAGGGTGTATGTAAGGTGTGTAAGTGAGGATAATAGTCAAAAAATAGGACAATGGCAATGAGCCACAAAAAATTCCCAATCTCGTGCACCCCAAAACCATGAACCCAGTACAGCCCTGCAGCCACTATCTTCAGGTGTCTGCTGACACATGAAGCTCAGAACAAGGCGTCCAGCTCTACCATGGAACTATCAGTCAGAGTTATGTAAAAAGAACCATGAAGGAATAGTTTGGGGTCAGTTTTCACAGAAACCACTTGTGTCAGCAGAATAGAGCTATGCACTTCTCAAATGTCCATCACATTGAGAGCCAAGATTTCACATTCCATCTACCACCTATTTGCTCACCTCCCATATCATTTACTAAGTCTTTCATTCTTTCAATAGTTTTCCTCTTGGTTCTCCAGAATTCTCCAACCCCCTTTCTCCTCCACTTGACTTCTATGTACTCCTTATATCTTAAGCTTGTTCAGTATTAAATGTCAATTATAATTCAATAAAATTAGAAAAGTTAATTTAGCCCTTAGAGTATATCCTAATTAAAAATCTATAAGATTCAAAGCATACAAAATAAGCCTGTCACATAAACATAATGCACAAAAAACCTAAGGATGTCAACCAAAAACCTGGACTGGACCTCACTCACCTGTCTGCAGGTTCCAGGACTCAGGGATCCAAGTGGCATGAACAGAACCATCCAGGGGCCCATTTATCATGAAGGCAGAAGACTAGAAGGAAAGAGGGGATTACCCAATTGGCTTCTTGTTTTAGCTGTCTTATGCTTTTCCTGAAAATGATGGTGAAACTTGAAACTGTACTAAAAGCTCCAGTTTGGTAGCTGTCTGAGGATTATGCACATATTACTGAACTGAATCACCATGAGATACGGTTACCAACTTTCCTGATTAAGTTTCAGTCATATAATGATCGAGCAGCACCCATCCCTCGACCAGGATTAAGCACATTTTAAAACTCTCTGGACTTCCTCAGAGAACCGAGAGCTTTAGACTTTGCCAGGGATGGGTGGATGGCTGTAGTCTGCTCTTAGCAACATCTTCAGTCAAATACAAATCAGAAACTTTTTGTAAATTTTTATCTATTTTTGTTGCATAGTATTTTATGATAACTTTCTTTTAAATTTTTATTTTTATAATGAAGTTCACAATATTTGATTATATTTACTATTCAAACACCAATCCCACCATCATAACAACTTTCCTCCACCGTATCTGGGATATTTCTCTCCCGAACCCCAAACCCTGCCCCAAAGTAGAACCAAAATAATTCATTGTGTATTATTTGTTATGAATAAACTACTGAAAGTGATCCAAAAAAGTTTCCTTAGAGGAAAGTGTGTGAAGATTGTTGAATTTCACCCAGGGCCCATTGAGCCTTTCTATAAGAGATTACTAATATGTTGTTAAAGGTTGAGCCTTGTGTGCATATATATGTATATATGTTTCTGTAAAAATATATTTCCCTCTAAGACTCTAAGATTGGTTGCCTTCTATGTTAAACTCCATGAATATGGTGCACTACTCTTGGAATATTAGTTGTGTGAGCTATGATGTCACGGGACCGCATTCGCATTCTGTCCAGGAGAAAGTTTACTCGTGGGTAAGGCTCGGCCCGAATGTGTGGAGAGTGGCCATGAGGATGGCGGCAGTTGAGTTCTGGACGTTTTCGGCTGCCGGAGTTGGGTCCCTTGAGGCAGGAAGGGGCTTCACCCACCCCTCTCCAGGGTGCCCTGAATGAAACAGTCAGGTTTTCTACACAGAGGAGTTTGACAAGTGGTTTCAGGAACTGGAGATTTGCGCAGAAAAAAGGTGCTGTGGAGAATCCTGATTTTTTCCCATCAGGGCTGAGTCCTCAAAAAAGGGCTGTGCCGCCCAGGAGGGGAAAGGTATTTCTCTCTCGCGCCTCTTTCTCTCCGGGGATTAAGGGTGCGGTGGCCGCCATATTAAGACGACCACAGATGGGATTTACGACAAAAACTGCAGCAAAAGGACACGAGGGTGCTCTTGGGAAGGTGGGAGGCACCGGCCCCTCCCACCGCCGAGATGTGATCCCGGGGGCCGCACGCATGTGCGGCCTCTCCGCGGCTGCACAAGCGTGAATCCAGACCCAGAAAAACCTCTTTCGGCATGAGCAACTCCTGGCAGAATGTCTCCAGCCTGAGAACTAAGCCTCGGCCCTGTGCCCGCCCAGGAGGGGAAAGGTATTTCTCTCTCTCGCCTCCATCTCTCCGGGGATGAAGGGCGCAGTGGCCGCCATATTAAGACGACCACAGATTGGGTTTTCAAGCCTGCAATTATCTAATATCTGGAAGAAATCTCCCTGGACTTATTTTTAAAGTACAGAAATTCAAAGCCGCGCGGCCGTGGTAGCTTATTTGTCTTCACAAGTAGGTCTGAATCTAGTGGGGTATTCCTAACAACAATAGTGAGGTTTGTGTTGAAATATTGAATGTAACCAAAGTAAACAGAATGTAAAATGAAACTTATCAGTTACAAGGTAGGGGGTGGGGGGGCGGAATGGGAGGTGTACTGTGTGGGTTTTTTTTGTTTTTGTTTTTTTTTTTTTTTTTTGGTGGTGGTATATGGGCACTGGTGAAGGGATGGTTGTTTCAGCATTGTATAAGTGAGACCTAAGCCCGAAAGCATTGTAATCTTCCACACGGTGATTTAATAAAATAAAATAAAAAAAAAGGGCTGTGGTGGAAGGCTCCTCATCCCCTGGAGCCATCCTCAAAGGGGTGCTGGGAGACGCAATGAAATGTGAAATGTGTCAGCTTGTTGGGAATCTTCTGCAACGCTACGCTGCAGACAGAGGATTCTGAATGTTAACCTTGACTCTGGCTACTCAGCTGGAAGGGTAATGTTTAATAAAGATGGAGAGGTTCATGCATAGATGCACATGAACCCAAAAATGGAAAATCAAGAAAGAATAATTTTGTTTGAGAAATCGGGAAAATATGAATTGTAGTAGAACACATTTCAGGTTACAGGAACCCATGGTAGAAAAGTTGTGCTCTCAAAAGTCCTATGAGGGATCACATAGAAAGTCATGACACTTAAGAGAGCCTGGCCCAATTTCATGAGAAGATTCCATGTTTCTTGGTACCCATGAAACCACAGCTATAGAAGCTCTGGGCTTGGTAGGAGCACACACTTGAGGGAACAATCACTAAGAGTCAGTATCAGTATTTCTATATTTCAGGATTTGGGCTGGTAGCTGTGAGAGGGTTCTTAATCACAGCTTTCTTGATTTCTTTTGAACTGTGAAGTAAAGGCAGGGAGTGATAGTATGACCTCACGTATCATTTCAGAGAGAGCTGAGCAGGCAAACAATAGGCCAGAGAGCAGGTGGAGCATGAGTAAAGCATGTCCTGAGGTCAGCCCTTGATGTAAAAGGTTGGGCACAACCTGAGCAGCAGGTAAGCCTGGAAACAGAGGGCAATGTCCCACCCTTCCTCTGCAGACTCATGCCTGCATCCTCAGAGGTCACCAAGAATACTCATCCAGAGGCACTTCTGTCTAATGGGATTGCTATGACAGTCCTGCTGGAAATCTCCCTTTTATGTGGCGTGGCCTTGAAGTGTATTGTGTTGATCCCCCTATAGTTTTCTCTGCGTAATGCTGAGCTCCTATCATCCTTCTATGAACATTCACCATAATTGAACATTCACCATTCACATCTTCTTCCTCTTTTCTTATCCTCTTCTTTTGAATCAGTAATGCAGCACCCACTGGGCATCTTTCTCTCTATCAGATTTCTCTAATTCCTACAGCATTTTAGGGTGGTGCATCTGCTACCCCCACTTCAGGGGGAAGGTGAAGTATAGCAATAGCGGTTGCTTTGCTTCTCTTTCCACAGCTGATGTCACAAGGGTGTTCAGACAGGCGTCAATGGTGAAGCCACTTGCCCTTGCCCTCACCCTTAGCTCATTAGGGCTGGATCGCTGATCCCCTTCTGTGCTGAGTGGGTACCTTAGGGATGAGAGACCAGGATATGCCACTGGCAGATGAGAGTGACTAATCACAGAAAACATTCCTACAGTTGTCAAGCATTTCTAGATTCAGCAGCTGCTGCCAATGATGGGTCCTATGGCCTAGAGTAAGCCAGTGAGCCTGATGAGAATGTTGTCTCCAAGAGGGTGGGAAGGACATGGTAATCAACTTGAGAAGGTACCACAACACAAAGAAGCAAAAGACCTCTCCTATTTTTTAAATTTATTATTATTTTTTAAATTTATTTTTTTAATTGAATCACCATGTTGAAAGCTACAAAGCTTTAAGGCTTAAGTCTCAGTTACATAATGCTCGAACACCCATCCCTCCACCAGTGCTTGTATTCCACCACCAAGAACCACAGTAAACCTCCCACCCCACCCCGCCCTGCCCCCCCATCCCCCACCCCATCTGTGTAGTTGGTAAGTTACACTTTACTTGCTCTTTACCTTGATTACATACAACAACAACAACAACAACAACAAAACTCACTATTATTGTTTGGAGTTTCCCCCCCAGAGTCGGACCTGCTGGAAAGGATATGTGGAATATAAAGTAGCAGAGAGGTAGGATCTAGCAAAGATGCAACCTCTGGCAGAAAGCCGTCTGGACTTAGTCACTAAAATACTAAAATACAGAAATCTAGAACCTCACAGCCGCTACTGTGGCCACATGACCTCATATCTCCTCAATCGCAGCAGTGGAAGACCTCTCCTATTTCTTTTTTTTTTTTTTTTTTTTTTTTTCTTTTTGGATCACACCCAGCAATGCTCAGGGGTTACTCCTGGCTTTGCACTCAGGAATTACTCCTGGCGGTGCTTGGGGGACCATATGGGATGCCGGGGATCGAACCCGGGTCGGCCGCGTGCAAGGCAAACGCCCTACCCGCTGTGCTATCGCTCCGGCCCCCGACCTCTCCTATTTCTTAAAGATTATCTAAAGTAGAGGAAAGATGTCCTATGAACAGTGGCAACAATGCAAAGACTCCTGAGAGTCCCTCCCCAGGTGCCTGTCCTCTGCGTTCCCGAGTGCCTGAACCCTGTCACACTGCTGACCCACAGAAACTCTGGCGTGATACAACTATGCTGTTTAATCTGCTAAATTTGTATGATTTATGATGCAGCAATAGAAAAAGAATATAGCATCTATTAAATATAACTTCCTTTGACCACTTTCCTCAGTCTTCCTCCTAGGCTAATCTTCCCAGTCCTCCTTTTAATTTTGAGTATTTTCTATGTGATTTCATTACGCGGTTGTGCCCCATCTTCTTCTTCCTCGTCTCGAGACACTCCAGACTAGCAATATGATTCAAGAGAGATAGGTTATTTAATGATGTTTTTATGAAAACTTGTCACAGATACAATGGTGGCTCCTATATGTAGGAGGCTATACTCTCTTTTTGCCATATATGGTGGTTCTCAGGCCTTACTTTTGGCTCTCCTATCAGGGAACACTTTTTGGCTGCGTTCAACGCAAACATCTTAGTGCTGTACTGTTGCTCCAGCACCAAGGTGTATGTAGGAGGCTTTACATGTTTTTTGTCACTACATTCTTCATTATTTGCACAAATATAAAATACTTATGGAGTTTTGATAAGAAAAGAAGGTGAACCTGAAAAGACCAACACGGAGAGGAGGGAGATGAGAGGCACCTCCTGCCCAGGGTTTTCAGTGGCTCTGTCTGGTGCTGGAATGAAAGGTGATGGTGGATACTATCACAGCAGGGAATTAAAGGTCTGACCTGTCCACATGCCACCTCCGCTCCCCAGTTGGCCTCAATCCCCCAGTGGGTTTTGTTGGATTCTAATTTCTTTATCTACAAATAAAAGGCATATGTTTCTTACAGGGCTCCTGAAGAATGGTAAGAAAGATCCTATCTCTGCAGCAACGAAAGAAAATTCCCGGCCAAATCCTTCCCCAGGTCCTGTGGTCCACCCTTTGTTGCAGAGTGGCTACCCCATGAAGCATCCTTCTGCCAGCAGACCTGCCCTCTGGTTCATACCAACAGCTTCTGTGGGCACCACTACCCAAATCCAGCCCTGAGAGCTACCTCAGGCGCTTCCTCCCTTTACCCTGCATGATAAAACCTATAACCCCACAGCATTTCACCTCTGAGCAGCCCGCCCAAGGACTAAGAGTTCACAGTCCGTTGGATTCTACGGGTGGCTAAATGGCTTTCCAGATACTTCCCAGGGAACAGCAGGGATGAGAAGGGGATTCACGGGGTCTTCCCTGGAAGACCTCTTTGGAGTTCTGCTCACACTTCCTGCTCCTGGGTCCTCTGCTACAGGACTGGTCCTCCCTGCTGCTGAGGCCTAGCCATGCTGCCCCTGGTGGCGAAGGAAGTGCAATGGGAAAATGGAGCTCTGCCTCCTCCCACCTTGTTAAAATATACCAGGAAGACCAAGACACTGCTGCTTCAGACTTTGATAAGAACTTCCTTAAATCACCTGAAAGTTCCCCCAGAATTTCCTAAGTCTGCCATCTTACATTTATATTAAGAATTGGGCCCCCAGTCTGTGATTACAAGCAAGGCTATTGCTCCTCACACACAGTTCCTGGAACCCACCCCCAGCAGGCAGAGGGGTGTTCTCTTAAGCCCCACTCTGTAAATGTTTCTCCCAGAAAATATCTCAGTCTATGCCCACTTGTAGGAATTGTGAACATGCAAGTCAAGGAAATACACACGAAACATAAACTGATGGAGAAGCCATGGGAAGGATGGAGAAGCCTCAGGGGGATGTTGGGTTCAAATGAGGAGGGTTAGGGGGTTTACTCCCAATGACTCCCTCAGATCCAGTGTGTTCCCACCTCACAGCCCTGTGCATCACTGAGAATCTTCCAAGTCCGTTCCTGAGAAGGCCTCAAGAGGCAGCAATTTTAGAGAACAAAAATAGGGTTCAGGGCAAGGCAGATGGGAGGTGCTGACAGAGGACAGGCTGAACACAGAGGTATGAGTCCCTTCTTTGCCTAGGCTATTAGAACAGAGGTGTTGGGGTAGGTTTACTTTGTTCTTGCACAGAACTACTGGCCTTGAAAAGGCTTCGAAAGTAATAGGTAACTTTTTTTTTTTTGCCTAGTAATTACTTAACTATATGAATAACATTTACTATCACTATGTGTTTCCATGCCACCAGCCTCGCATCTCCCTTTTTATTGCTAGCTCATCATGCGTGTTTTCTTCCTCTTTATACAAACCCCTAGTTCTCTCGGGTTACACTACCCATTTCTTGGATCATAGTATGGAAGGTCTTTATTATCTTGACATTTATCATTCTTCTAGCCATTAAAACATGTCTTGAAGGAAACATTAAGGAACCGCATAGGAATCTGGTGTGCGGGACTCAGGGCTGAGATTTCCAAGCCTGCTCAGATCAGAACTGGGCCTCTTCCACCCAAATACCCCATTTTCCAGTAGCTAGGCAGTCATTCCCAGAAATTGCACTTGGCACCGTGTAATCCCGTCTATGGCCAACATCCAGAGACTATAAAACCAAGCTCCCAGAAGCGACATCTTATAGTCTAGTTCTCCCTCTCAGAGAACCTGGCAAACTACTGAGAGTTTCCTGGCCCTAAGGGAGAGCCTGGCAAGCTCCCTGTGGCATATTCATATGCCAAAACCAGTAACAATGATGGGTCTCATTCCCCTGACCCTGAAAGAGCCTCCGATGCAGCACCGTTGTGAAGACGAGTAAAGAGAGGCTTCTAAAATCTCAGGGCTAGGATGATCGGAGACATCAATGAGACTGCTAGAGAAAATTGACGATCAACGGGATGATGATAATGATGATGATGATAATTAATCATAGTTATATCAGCTCTTCTTACTCAAATAATATATTGATGGCTTAAAACAATCTTCCTGATGTACTTCAGGCAAAACTAAGGCAAAAAATGATATGGGAAAAGTAGGGTTTTAAGACCAGGGTCTGAAAATGAGAGGGTGGGGGTGTGGAGAATGAAAGAGGGACAGTGGAGCGATTGACAGAGAAAACCAGAGAGGAAGATGCCATGAAAGCACTAACAAAAATAACAAAAAGGATAGCAAACTTTTGTTGGGGAGCTTTTTATATAGTGAATTTCAATTTTTCTTCAGAGACTTTCAGAGTATAATGAGGCACTGTGATTACTGATGGAGTAGACTTTGCATTTGGAAATATGTCTGGCATAGTGTAAATAATCTACACATTATATTTTAGTCTAAGATAGATGCTACTATTATTATATCTCATACAGGTTTAGAAAGGCTAAATACAGCCATGTGCTAATATTTGAGTCAATGAAAAATTAAAGCTAAACATGTGTCATCTTAAGCAATGGTAGTACAACAAATTGCACCATTTAGCCAAGGCTACTCCATATATGTTTGTGTAATTATCTTAGATGACAGTTATACAACACAATTCTCAGAACATACTCAGAGAGTCTCTTGCCCGCACACCTAGCTTTCTTTCCTGGGGTCCCTCAGAGGGGATGGGCTCCAGCTTCCCTCTCCACCCCGAGCAGAGCTCCCAGCAGCCAAAGACCACCGGAACTTAGCCACAGCCTTGCTCGCGGTCCCTCTCCACACGTTTGGACAGGCCTCATGCATGAAGGTATGGGGAAAGGAACCCAGGTGTGTGTAATCCTATCAATGGCCAACATTCAGAGACTTAAAAGCAAGCTCCCAGAAGCGATATCTTGTAGCCTACTTCTCCCTCTGGGAGAAACTGGCAGTCTTCTGAGAGTTTCCTGCCCACATGGGACAGCCTTGCAAGCTTCCCATGGTGTATTCATATGCTAAATCCATCAGCAAGCTGGATCTCATTCCCCTGACCCTGAAAGAGCCCCCAGTGCGACATCATTGGGAGGGCTGAGTCGAGAGAGACTTCTAAGATCTCAGGGAATGGACGAAATGAGAGGTTACTGAGCCCACCTGAGAAATCGGTGATTAACGGGATTTTGTGATCGTGATCATGAACTATAGATTTATAAGAGGGGGAAATTAGGAGAGACAAGTAACAATGCCAGTTAAAATCGCACCACAATGGTCACAAATGAAAGTTTTTTTCACATCCAGATCTGTAGCTTTGGTGATACCGAATGTGGTTTCCTTAGATGAGTATCAAAATTGCTTCTCAATGATTTAGAATGATTGAAAAAAATCACAGAGAAAAAATTATAGAAGAAAGGAAAGGAGTAAAGGAAGTAGGCTGCACCAAGACAGCAAGTCTTTGCCAATTATCCCATAGTAGGGATTTAAATTCTCACCTTCCTTTTTTACTTCACTTCATTTGGGTTTTGATATTTACATAACATAGCTTATCCTTTGTGATTCCCAAGTGCAACCTTTTTGGGACTCTTTGTTTTCTCCCAACCCCTCCTCTCTTCCCTTTTCATCTCCCTGGACCAGATCACTCCCATCTACTCATTAGTCAAGTGTAGAAAAGAAATGAATTCAGGATTTCAGGTATGTGTATGAATGATAGAGTTAAACTCAGTGGAAATTAACTGCACAGAGGCCAGGGCTGTTTATTCAAGAATGTTCATTGTGCTCCCCTGCAACCACCCTGAAAGTGCCTGTTGCATGAATGCACGTTCAGTCCGAGGTGCTGAGACAAGGAACATGAGAGCAATTATTATATTTCATGGAGGGCCACTGGACTCCCTCTAATCCTGTGACAAAAGGCAGAGCATCCTCAGGTCTCCTTTTGATGTAGGCAGGTAGAGAGGGAAAGGCCTTTGACAATGAAACTTGGATTATCAAAGTCTCGGGGAAGGAGAATTCTGAGACTGACCCACCCTGTGGATACAGAAAACAGACCTGATAAGACCTTCAGCAGATCCTAAGGAGGTTGGACCCCTCCCCATGAAGTTCCTCAAATTCCCTCGACTTCTCCCTTAATCTGATTAATATGTGACCCAGCCTATATATAAGGCACTGGTTGAACTCTACAAGAAGAAAACATCCAGCCCCATCAGAAAATGGGGCGAAAAAATGAACAGAAACTTTCTCATGGAAGAAATACAAATGGCCAAAAGGCATATGAAAAAATGTTCATCATCACTAATCATCAGGGAGATGCAGATCAAAACAACTATGAGATGCCACCTAACACCACAGAGACTGGCACACATCCAAAAGAACAAAAGCAATGCTGACTGGTTCAACCCTTCTGGAAAACAATATGGCCGCTCCTCAAAAAATTAGAAATCGAGCTCCCATTTGACCCAGCAATACCATAGCCAAAATGACATCTGCACATGTATGTTTATCACAGCACTATTTATGATAGCCAAAATCTGGAAAAAACCCAAATGCCCAAGAACAGATGACTGGCTAAAGAAACTTTGGTACATCTACACAATGGAATACTATGCAGCTGTCAGAAAAGATGAAGTCATGAACTTTGCATACAAGTGGATCAACATGGAAAGTATCATGCTAAGTGAAATGAGTCAGAAAGAGAGAGACAGATATAGAAGAACTGCACTCATCTGCAGAATATAAAACAACAGAATGGAGGCCTAACACCCAAGAATTACCAAAATAAGTACCATATTTGCTCCATGGCTTGGAGACCAGCCTCACATGCTGGGGGAAATGTCAGCTCAGATAGAGAAGGGAAACCCAAGCAAAAATGTGGTGGGAGGACTCGTTAGGGATGGGAGAGGCATGCACGGAGCAGACTATAGACCGAACACATTGGCCACCCAAGACCTCCATTACTAACCACAATGCCCAAAAGGAGAGAGGGAACAGAAGGAAAAGCTCTGCCAATAATTCGGAGTGGGGAAGGGAGTGGGGTGGGAGGGGGTGGGAGGAATGATGGGGTCAACAGTGGAGAACGGGTACTGGTGGAGGGATAGATACTCAAGCTGTATATGATCGAGGAATAAGTATGAGAATATGTAAACCTGTATCTGTACCCCCACGGTGATTCATTAATAAAAAATTTTTAAAAAATGTGCCCCAGCCTAAAGAAGACCATCACCACTCCCAACCTCCCTAGCAACAGACTTTTTACCTTGAAAGAAGCCCCACGTGGGGGCAGGTTGAAGAAACCCTATAAAGGCCACCTTGAACAAAGGAAGGGCGCGCATATGCTGCCTGAGCCCATGTGCTGCTTGTGCCCACATGGCCAAGTACATGCAGTTGCCCGAGCACATATGTCGCCCGCATCTCTTCTCTTGAGATGTGTATGTTAGGGCACGGATCAAGATCTCCCTATAATGACAAAGAGACTCCAGAGAGTGCAAACAGGAAGTAGGGTTTATTGTAACACTGGCTAGCCAGGGTCCAGCCGCCTACGCAGACACACAGGTCCAGCAGATTGGGCAAAAGACCCCGAGATTCTCCAAAGGAGATCTTATATAGGCCTTCCCCGGTGTTACAGCAGAGCCCGTGCATTTCATAGCCAATAGATTTGTAATATTACAAACTTTCTTAACCAATCCATTTAAAAGAACATCACTCCTTAGCCTATGGTTTTAGAGATCAGTATTCGCGCCAATATTCAGGAATGTCCTGGTTCTGGGGGAAGTCCTGGGTCTTGTGATATGGGTCTTGTGAGAAGCATCTGGTTATCTGGTCTGACCACCACCCTTCTTGCGACCTGGGGTGCCTGTATCTGAATTCCTTGCTCAAGGGCAGAAAATCAGGTTATTCTGCAATGCAGGCTTCTGTAAAAAGAGTCTTGAGAAAGCTAAATTGATTCCTGTGGTTTGTTCTGGGGCAGTTCCTCACATGTACTTTCATGCTTTTCTGTCCAGTGCTAGGATGTGTGTAGAGCTCTCTCCACCCTTGGAGAAGCCTGCGTTCTCTCATGAGTGTTTTATTCTTCCTATTCTCTTTCCCACTTATCCCTTCCTCCTTCCCTCAAAAATCCTTTGAATAAAATCTGTTACTTCACTGCTTGTCTACTCCTGAAATTCTTTTCTGCGAGCAAGACAAGCACCCAGTAACCCTGGGTCCCGGGTGGTAGAGGCGGTTGGGGAGAAAGTGACCGTCTTTCTCCTCCCTGCTTCACGTAAGTCACCTGTGGGACCCACTGCCATCACCTTTATTGATCATGGTACATCTAAAGGGTGCAATAAATTGATGTCATCAAAAGAAGTTACACAAAGAACATTGAGGCAGCAAAACATGTGTTGTTTCCTTGCTTCTGCAGGCCAGTAGATTTTGGTCTCCAGAAAAAGATACAAAACCTATACTGAAAACTTTCTTGGCCTATTTGTATTTGGATTTTCATCCCAAAGACTGGTCTAGGCTAGAGCTTAGAATCTACTTGCCAAAGACAAGCATCTGAAATTTGCATCCCAAAGACTAGGCTGGGCGCCAGCATGGAATTTAATGTCAGGCTAGCACCTGTGATCTGCATGTTAAAGAGCCAGGCTCCTGTGAGAAAAGGAAAACTGCCCCTTACAGTATCATTTGTATCACTTGTCATCCCTTTGATCTTCAATTTGCTCCAGGGGACCCCAGTAATGTCTCTATTCATTGCTGTTGCATGCTAGTGTAGCCCAATGGTATCTGCTTGCTCCAGGAACACGAAGGACCTCAAACCCTTCGTTCAGGGTTTTGACAAAGAAGTCTGACCATCTTGTAGGTGGACAGCCATGCGGTCTTTTGACGCCAGGACACATGACAAATCTCTCCCATTTTCATGGGTCTCTATGTTCCTGCCAATTGTGCAGTAGTCTACATGGGATAGTCTACATGGGATCATCCTAATAGCTCAGTCCAGCCCCAAAAGTGCCTTAAGTCCTATCCTATCTCTTGAGACGTTTTTTGTTTTTGCTTTATGGGTCACACCTGGCATTGCACAGGGGTTACTCCTGGCTCATGAACTCAGGAATTACTCCTGGCAGTGCTCAGGGGACCATATGGGATGCTGGGAATCGAACCTGGGTCGGCCACATGCAAGGCAAATGCCCTACATGCTGTACTATTGCTCCAGCCCCTCTCTTGAGACTTTTATGTTCTTTTTCTTCACAGTTCCTCTACCTTTAATAGTTTTGTTGGGTTCCACTATTGGTGTTTCAGATTCAAACTCTAACTGAGACTTGACTCATCTTTGTCTAACACAAACCTAATCTCTTGTTTCCTTCATGCCCATTAATACCCAGGGACTCAACTTTCTGTATTTTCTTAATTCTCTTAACTTCCCATATCAAATAACTATCCAAATCTCATAAATTTACTTAGTGAAGGTGTTAACTCTTGTTGAAACTATTTTTCTATCATCACCGTCTTCCTCCAGGTTCAGAGGAATCTGTCCACCATTCCATCCTTCAATTCATACCAGGTTTTCCAGTCAAATAATTCCTCTCAATGCCTAAAATTACTCACAGTCTTAATTTTAAAAAATCTCATTCTTCATCAGTAAATGACTGCCAAGATGAGCTAACATGATCTGAATTCAAGGTTCCCATTTCTGAATCCCACTTGCCATTCCCACATCAACCTCCTATAACAATCCCATTACACACTTATTCCAACCACAAAGATCACAGAGATCATGCTTTTGAAAGGTTAGGAATAAGTTTTTTCAGAGCAAATTTTTTCTTCACTAAGGCAGGATCTGGGAGGAACGTAGTAGGTGAGTAGTGGTCAGGGTCATCTAACTGAATTATTTACAACAAGTGCATGTATCTCAAGGGTTGGGCCAAGCACCTATTGAAAAAAATACGGGATCCCAACAAAAGTATTAAAGACAGAGAAACTACAAAGAAAATAGGCCATTAAAGGCTTGAGAGATAGGACAACAGTTTAGGCACAAGCATTATATGCAGTCAACACTAGTTCTAACGCTGGAATCACATGTGAACCCCTGAACACAGAATCAGGAATAAACACTAAATATCATCATATGTTCCCCCTTTAATTAATTTAAATTTATAATTTGAATTATTAAAAACAATATGTTAAATTAAATTAATAATCAAAATATTTACTTAAATTAATAGAATAAACTTTATTTATTTTTAATAAAGTTAAATTTTTTTCCTGTCTTGCTCTACAGAGTGTGAGTGATAAGCTTAATGAAATAAAGGTTGAATGGGTGAGGAAAAAAACTGCACACACAGAATTTTGCTACCAACGAACTTTCCTATAGTATACTTCAGGAGGGGAAAGAAAAAGAAGTAATTTGTCATAATCTATTCTCCTATTCAAAGCTGTGAGTTGAGAGAGAGAGTCATACAACAATTTCTTCTTAATGATGCAATAATGACATCACAAGTAAGGGTCCCCACTCTCCAACCCTTGGCTTTCTCAGAACCAGGCAGAGGGAAAAATCTACCTTCCCAAGCACAGTCATCCAACTTGCTTATATACTTGTCAAGGTCACTACAAACACAAAGAGGTAACTTGCATTCGAATGACCAGGAACAGCTTCTTTTACCTTTCATTTTCTGGATTGACCTATAGCATCCTGGGTCTAGAGGATGTATATATTTGTCTATAAGTTTCCTCTCATTCTAGCTAGCAAGAACTGAGATATATCATAGAAAAGAGAGCCTAAACAATTCTGGAGTACAATTTAATCATCTGTTTTTCCAGAGTATACTAACAATTTTGTGAGGGAGCTTTCTAAGCAGTGTTCAAGGTACCTGGGGCCACTCCCCGTGATAGTCTGGTTGTGCAGGGCCAGATCATTCACTGTTAGAACCAGACAACATGGTGCTGCTCATCCAAAAATTCTGGGGACTTCTGGGGCCACACTGAGAATGCTCAAGATACCATATGGCACAGAGGATTAAATTTTCAACCTCTGGACAAAGGCATGCATTCTAGTCTTTTGAGTTGTCTCATATTGTGAGTCAACAATAAAAATAAATAAACTTAAATAATTCTTTTAAAACTACATTCAGGGTCTGAGAAGTAGTACAGCAGGTAGGGCACTTGCTTTGTATGTGGCTGACCTGGGTTCGATCCCTGGCATCTAAAATGGTCCTCGGAGTACCTCCAGGAGTGATTCCTGAGTGCAGTGTCAAGAGAAATCCCTGAGCAGCACATGTCTACTCCCCAAACCAAACAAAACAAAGAACAAGAGGAAGGAAAAAAAAACTATACTAGATATACTTCATTTGTTTATTGTTAAAGGAAATGAAAGTTGTCTTTTAGATAAAACTTGAGAGAATTGTTAGGAACTGATAAGCCCTGTCTGCTTCTAAAGTTAGAGAAGTACCTAGCTCAGTGAAAAATGTAACAATGGGTTGTTAGGATAGATGAAGTCATGAAATTTGCTTACAAATGGATAGACATGGAGAGTATCATGCTAAGTGAAATGAGTCAGAAAGAGAGGGACAGACATAGAAGGGCTGCACTCATTTGTGGCGTATAGAATAACATTACATGAGGCTGACACCCAAGGACAGTAGATACAAGGGCCAGGAGCATTGCCACATAGCTAAAAGACTGCTTCATGAGTGGAGGGAGAAGGCAAATGGAGTAGAGAAGGGATCACGAAGAAAATGATGACTGGAGGAATCAGTCAGGATGGGAGACGCATGCTGAAAGTAGATAATAGAACAAACATGATGACCTCTCAGTGTCTGTTACAAGCCATAATGCCCCAAAGTAGAGAGAGATTATGGGGAATATTGTCTGCCATGGAGGCAGGGGGGGTGGAAAACGGGGGTTTACCAGGGATATCAATGGTGGGGAATGTGCACTGGTGGAGGGGTGGGTGTTTGATCATTGTGAGATTGTAACCCAAATATGAAAGCTTGTAACTATCTCACGGTGATTCAATATAATAAAATTTAAAAAGAAATGCAGCAGTGGGGGTGGGACAGGGAGACAGGAATTCCTTCTCTAAATGACATTTAAATAATATTCATTGGCCTGAACACATACTTCAGGTATATTAGAATTCCCCATCCCATCTCCTCTTCTGAATTCTTTTTTTTTTTTTATTGAATCACCACGTGGAAAGTTACAAAGCTTTCAGGCTTAAGTCTCAGTTACACAATGCTCGGACACCCACCCCTTCACCAGAGCACATATTCCACCACCAAGAACGACAGTAAACCTTCCCCACACCCCCCATGCCCCAGCCCCCCACCCCACCTGTGTAGCTGATAAATTTCACTTTACTTTCTCTTTACTTTGATTACATTCAATATTTCAACAAAAGACTCACTATTATTGTTTGGAGTTTCTCCCCCTAAAGTCGGACCTGCTGGAAAGGAAGCATTTGATAATTGTTTTCCATTGCTAAGAATGACCTTTCTGAATTCTTCACTTACCGTGATCACTGAAGGGATAGAGTTGGTGGGTATTCATCAATCTTTTGTTTTCCAGTCCTTTAGTGAAGAGCCAGTTCTCAAAATTTGAAGGACTTGTGCAAGACACAAGATTAACAAAAGTCCTGGGGACCCACTCCCACTCATTGTCCCTTTCTCTCCCCAGAGGGTTTGAGGGGTGCCCAGTCCATTCAGAAGTTCTTTGGAACTCTATTATGGAAGCTATTTTCTCTGTTTTCATTTTGTTTTGTCTTAGCTTTTGGATGAGACCCAGCAGTGTTCAGGTGCTACTCCAAGCCAGTACTCAGAGATCACAACTCCTGGTGGTGCCACGGATGCATTCCATGCTTCCAGAATGCACAGACCTCAAAGCTATCTCCCTGGCCCCAGGATGCCTGGTTAAACTTATGTGCTCTTCAGATCAATGCCTTTATATTTTTACCTTTTGACTTATAAAACGATAATGAAAATTAACAACTATATCAATAAAGGGTTAGGGTCAGAACTATGAGGATGGGAGAAAAAAACAACAAAAAAGTAAGCTGAACTTAAAGGGAACCAGTTTGGACTGTGTATGTGAGGCAAGTTTGGTTAGTGAGTTATGAGAAAATGGAGAATGAAAAAAATATATTATGAGGTAAGTAGGAGTAAGATTTTGACAGTTAGTACACGTTATGTAGAGAATTTGTATTTTGGTTTTTAATTTTTTCCATTCTTTTTTGTTTTAACATTTTTTACAGGGTATACATTGTGGTGCTGAGGGCTCGCTCTTGTTTCTGCACTCAGGGATCACTTCTGGTGGGCTCAGGAGGACCGTATGGGGTACTGAAATCAAACCAGGGTCAGCTGCATGCCAGGAAAGGTTTGTAGTTTAGTTGATTGCCACCTTATTGTTATCTAAGTTCTTGTTGCATTATGGTCTCACAGAAAAACTATAAACTATGCAAAATATAAATTTATATATTGCATCTTAAGTATCTGGAGTATACATAATGTAGTCAGATTTGAAAAGGATGTCAAGGTTTAGAATGGGAAGTGATACTGATGGGCTTTGCATTTTATAGTTCCTGGCCCAAGGACAGGAAATGTTTAGCACATAGAGTATCTAAAATTCCAGTAGAAAATTAAATAATGTCTTCTTGATTGTTGAAAAGCAGAAGAAAGTTTGAGACAAATAGAGCAACTGAAAATTCAGTAAAGTACTTCAGTAGTTAAAAAGCTAGAATGCAAACATGATGAGAATGTTATATAAAAATTTATGTAAGAACTATGCCTACATTTCTTATTGACCACTCGGGTACATAAAATATCCCAATGGAAGACACTGGGCACACACTTGAACTTCCCAAGAGACTTTATTTATTTATTTAAATTGAATCACCATGAGATATACAGTTCCAAGGCATTTCATGATCAGGTTTCAGTCATATAATGTCACAACACCCATCCTTCCACCAGTGTACATTACCCACCACCAGTGTTCCCAGTTTCCTTCCGACACATGCCCCACCCCCCACCCATGCCAGCATGTCTCTACAGCAGGCACTTTCCTCTCTTTCTCTCTCTCTCTCTCTCTCTCTCTCTCTCTCTCTCTCTCCCCCCCCCGCCCTTTTGCTCATTTTGGTTTGAATGCAGATACTGAAAGGTTATCATGTTTGTTCCTTTACCTACTTTCAGCACGCAGTTCTTATCCAGAGTTCTTATCCAACGATCTGTGTCATAGTGGTCCCTTCTATATCCCAAATGCCTTCTCCTCCAGAACTTGAAGCAAGCTTCCAACTGTGGACCAAACCTCCTGACCTTGGGTATTAGTCTTATATTACCTCTTTTTTATATCCCATAAATGAATGTGAACATTCTATGAAGAGACTGACTATAGCGTGAGCCCCAAGCGAGTTAAAATCTTAGAGGATCTCTTCATTTTTAAAATTATTATTTTTTTATTTTTTAAAGTAGTTCACAATATTTGATTACATTTAATATTCAAACACCAGTGGATGCGGGGAGAAAGGGACTCTTCTTCACTGCTGGTGGGAATGCCGACTAGTTCAGCCCTTTTGGAAAACAATATGGACGCTTCTCAAAAAATTAGAAATTGAGCTTCCATTTGACCCAGCAATACCACTCCTGGGAATATATCCCGCAGAGGCAAAAAGGTATAGTAGAGATGGCATCTGTATTTCTATGTTCATTGCAGCACTGTTTACAATAGCCAGAATCTGGAAAAAACCAGAGTGCCCCAAAACAGATGACTGGTTAAAGAAACTCTGGTACATCTACACAATGGAATACTATGTAGCTGTCAGAAAACATGAAGTCATGAAATTTTCATATAAATGGATCAACATGGAAAGTATCATGTTGAGTGAAATGAGTCAGAAAGAAAGAGACAGACATAGAAATATTGCACTCATACGTGGAATATAATGTAACTGAGAAGTACAAGTTGGCAATGATGCAACTTCTGGCAGATATCTCTCTGGAATTAGTTACTAAAATACTAAAATACACAAACCCCAAACCGTGAGGCCGCTAAGTGTGGTCACTCGACTTCATACCTCTTCATTCTCAGCAATGGAAAACAAATTATCTAATGCTTCCTTTTCAGCAGGTCCGACTTTAGGGGAGAGACTCTCCAAACAATAATAGTGAGTTTTGTTGAAATATTGAATGCAATCAAAGTGAAAGTAAAGTGAAGTTTATTAGTTACACAGGGGGGGGGGCTAAGGGTGGGGGGGCTAGGGGCGTGGGGGGGCTAGGGGTGTGGGAGGGCTAGGGGTGTGGGGGTGCTGGGTGGAGCTATACTGTGATTCTTGGTGGTGGAATATGTGCACTGGTGAAGGGATGGGTGTTCGAGCATTGTATAACTGAGACTTAAACCTGAAAACTTTGTAACTTTCCACATGGTGACTCAATAAAAAAATTAAAAAAAAATAGTAGAGGAAGTGGAAAGATGGAGACACCACTTTAAATAATTTCTCTTTAGTATAGTGCTTCATTTTGCCCTCTTTTCCTTCTCAAAATAAATTGTTTATCCATGTAAAAAAAAACACCAATCCCACCGCCATACACTTTCCCATCACCATATTTTGGGTGTTTCCATCCTGTACCACAATCTCTGCCCCAAAGCAGAACAGAAATAATATATATCCCTCTAAGGTTGATTGCCTCCTGCTTTGAATCCCATCAGATTTGCTGCTGTACTCTTGGAGTATGGGTAGGCTGACACGACCTTGGCAGCGCAGTACAGGAGAAGGCTCACTTGTGGGTGAGGCTCTGCCAGAGCGTGTGGAGAACGGCCCTGAATGTGGCATTGCTTGAGTTCTGGAGGTTTTCGGCTGCCGGAGGTGGGTCCCTTATGGTGGTGAGGGGTCTCACCCGCTCTCCCTCTTGGGCTCCCTGGGTGAAACAGCCTTGTGCAGGGTCCAGCCACATGGTTATAATTCCTTCCAGGAGAGAAGGACATGTGATCTGGAGGGTGGCCGATGACAAGATTATCTGGCGCCAGCCAGGGGTGGCTTATGGGCATGACTGCTGAATTGCCTGACATACGGTGATATGGGCAGAGGATCTCTGTTCCTGGTCCCATTGAGCCCAGAGTTCTCAGTCACAAAGTCCCACATACCTGGGTTTTCTGGTGGTTCACTCGTGGGTGAGGCTCAGGTCGGGTGTGTGGAGAGAAGAGTGGCCGTGAGTGTGGCAGTGGTTGAGTTCTGGAGGTTTTTGGTTGCTGGGTCTAGGTCCCTTGGGGCGGGGAGAGGTCTCACCCACTCCAGAGGATCACTTCCTGATTCAGTCTATTGTCCTGAGTGGGATTCCTTTTTTTGGTGAAAGGGTCTTCCTCCAATTCATCTGGGATGCTATTTTTATATCCTTAGCTGTTGAATATTTGGTAGGGTTTCGGGTCATTTTCTGTGTCTAATATTACCTGAGATAGGTTGTATGATTGAAACTCTACTTCTCCCTACTAGTTATATTTATGTTTTTAACTCTACTGTTCCCTTACATCTCTGTGACTTTTAGGAAGTCACTTAACTCCTCTGAACCCTACTATCCTTTTCCCTGTAACAGGAATAATGATTCCAATAGTATTGGTATAGGAACATTTTCACAGTCAAGAAGTTGACACAGACCAAATGGCTGATTAACCGGGACAGAGCAAACCAGATTAGTCATTAGGGTGATTCGGCACACCTGTGCAGGTATGCCTGGTCACATCTGAAGATCATTGCCCTGGTTTCTCTTTGTTGTCAGACTGTAAGTCTCCTCAGCACAGAAATCAAGTTCTGACTTATAACTTTAAGCCTGGGGAGAGCACTGTGAAACAAAAAATTGAAAAGGAGATCTAGTTTATAGCATTGTCAGTTCCAGTTTTGACCCTGAGCTGTGATTATGTAATATATTGCTATTGAGAGAATTCCATGAAAGAGTATATGGGACCAATTTTTGCAAACTTCTGTGAATCTACAAGATTTCAAAAGCAAAACTATATTGTTATAATATATACCAGAAAATACCCAGGGTTGAAAGCCCAGACCCCTGTTTATTAAGATGGGCCAGATCAACAAGGGATTCATGAGCAAGGGATATTAAGTGAGTACTTAGAATGAGTTATGATACTTGAACCCTGAATTTATGACCATTTTTCTGTCTCTTGGTTTAAAAACTTGATACCCAGTTTTTAAAAATTTATTTATTTTTAATTAGTGAATCACCATGAGGGTACAGTTACAGATTTATACATTTTTGTGCTCATGTTTCCCTCATACAAAGTTCGAGAACCCATCCCTTCACCAATGCCCATTCTCCACCACCAGTAAACCCAGCATCCCTCCTACCCTCCCCAATCCCATCTCCCCCCACCCTACCCTGCCACTGTGGCAGGGTATTCCCTTCTGTTCTCTCTCTAATTAGTTGTTGTGGTTTGCAATAAAGGTGTTGAGTGGCCACTGTGTTCAGTCTCTAGCCCACATTCAGCCCGCATCACCCTTCCCCCGCATGGCCTCCGGCCTCATTATACTTGGTGATCCCTTTTCTGAGTTGCCCTCTCCCCAGAATGTGAGGCCAACCTCCAAACCATGGGGTCAACCTCTTGGTACTTATTTCTACTATTCTTGGGTGTTAGTCTCCTACTCTGTTATTCTATATTCCACAAATGAGTGCAATCTTTCTATGTCTGTCTCTCTCTTTCTGACTCATTTCACTCAGCATGATACTTTCCATGCCGATCCACTTATATGCAAAATTCATGACCTCCTTTATTCTAACAGCTGCATAGTATTCCATTGTATAGATGTACCAAAGTTTTTTCAACCAGTCATCTGTTCTAGGGCACTCGGGTTTTTTTCAGATTCTGGCTATTGTAAACAGTGCTGCGATGAAGATGTCATTTCGACTATACTTTTTTGCTTTTCTGGGATATATTCCCAGCAGTGGTATTGCTGGGTCAAATGGGAGCTCAATTTCTAATTTTTTGAGAATCGTCCATATTGTTTTCCAAAAGGGCTGAACTAGTCGGCATTCCCACCAGCAGTGTAGAAGGGTCCCTTTCTCCCCACATCCTCTCCAACAGCGGTTGCTTTTGTTCTTTTGGATATGTGCAAGTCTCTGTGGTGTGAGGTGGTATCTCATGGTTGTTTTGATCTGCATCTCCCTGATGATCAGTGATGTAGAGCACTTTTTCATGTGCCTTTTGGCCATTTGTATCTCTTCCTTGGGAAAGTTTCTGTTCATTTCTTCGCCATTTTCTGATAGGGTTGGATGTTTTTTTCTTGTAGCATTCAACCAGTGCTTTATATACCCTTGATATCAACCCCTTATCTGATGGTATTGTGTAAATATATTTTCCCATTCTGTAGATAGTCTTTGTATTCTGGTCACTGTATCTTTTGCGGTGCAGAAGCTTTTTAGTTTAATGTAGTCCTATTTGTTGATCTCTGTTTCCACTTGGTTGGCCAGTTGCATGTCATCTTTGAAGATAACTTTTTCTTCAATATCGTGGAGGGTTTGCCCAACCTTGTCTTCATATACCTATGGTTTGTGGTCTGATGTTGAGGTCTTTAATCCATTTTGATCTGAGTTTTGTGCATGGTGTCAGGTCGAGGTCTAAGCCCATTCTTTTGCATGTGGTTGTCCAGTTGTGCCAGCACCATTTGTTAAAGAGGCTTTCCTTGCTCCACTTCACATCTCTTGCTCCCTTATCAAAGATTAGATGATCATACATTTGGGGTTGTGTGTAGGAATATTCCACCCTGTTCCATTGGTCTGCGGCTCTACCTTTGTTCAAGTACCATGCTGTTTTAATTGTTACTGCTTTGTAATAAAGTTTGAGATTGGGGAGGGTGATGCGTCCCATCGACTTTTTCCCAAGAATTGTTTCAGCTATCCGTGGGCGTTTGTCATTCCATATGAAATTTAGGATTGCTTGATCCATTTCTTTGAAGAATGTCATGGGTATCCTTATAGGGATCGCGTTGAATCTGTATAATGCTTTGGGGAGTATTGCCATTTTGACAATATTGATTCTCCTTATCCACGAGCAGGGTATATGTTTCCATTTCCTCATGTCCTCTTTTATTTCATGGAGTAGCGTTTTATAGGTTTCTTTGTAGAGGTCTTTTACTTCCATGGTTAAGCTGATTCCGAGGTACTTGATTTTCTGGGGCACGATTGTGAACGGGATTGCTTTTTTCATGTCCCTTTCCTCTGTCTCATTGTTTGTGTATAGGAAGGCCATGGATTTTTGGGTATTGACTTTGTAGCCTG
The DNA here is from genome assembly GCF_027595985.1 of Sorex araneus. Classification (NCBI taxonomy): domain Eukaryota; kingdom Metazoa; phylum Chordata; class Mammalia; order Eulipotyphla; family Soricidae; genus Sorex; species Sorex araneus. The sequence continues at coordinate 87,720,595 of NC_073306.1, forward strand.
CAACTTTACCGTATAAGTCTATTGTTTCTAAGAGTTTCTTAGTAGAGGCTTTAGGTTTCTCTAGGTATTGTATCATATCATCTGCAAATAGTGAGAGTTTGATGTCTTCCTTTCCTATCTGGATGCCCTTAATCCCTTTTTCTTGTCTAATGGCTATCGCAAGTACTTCCAGTACTATATTGAAGAGAAGTGGTGAGAGTGGGCATCCTTGTCTTGTGCCTGATCTTAGAGGAAAGGCCCTTAGTTTTTCCCCATTGAGGATAATGCTTGCCGTACGCTTGTGGTAGATGGCTTCGACTATCTTGAGGAAAGTTCCTCCAAACCCCTTTTTGGTGAGGATTTTCATCATGAACGGATGTTGGATCTTGTCAAATGCTTTCTCTGCATCTATTGATATGATCATATGGTTTTTATCTTTACTTTTGTTGATATGCTGGATTATGTTGATTGATTTCCGAATGTTAAACCATCCTTGCATCCCCCACTTGGTTATGATGTATGATCTTTTTGATGAGTTGTTGGATCTTATTTGCAAACATTTTGTTGAGGATCTTCGCATGGGTGTTCATCAGGGATATTGGTCTATAATTTTCTATCTTAGTGGTGTCTTTTTTTGCTTTTGGTATTAAGGAGATGTATGCTTCATAGAAACTGTTTGGGAGAGTTCCTATTTTTTCAATTTCCTGGAAAAGCTTGAGGAGAACTGGCAACAGGTCTTCTTTAAATGATTGGAAGAATTCACCAGTGAAACCATCTGGGCCTGGGCTTTTGTTTTTGGGGAGATTTTTGATTACAGTTTCAATTTCCTTAACATTGATGGGTCTATTCAGGTATTCCAGGTCTTCTTTGTTCAGTCTTGGGAGATTGTAGGAATCAAGGAATTCATCCATTTCCTTTAGGTTCTCCTTTTTTGTGGCGTATAGACCTTCAAAATAGTCTCTAATGATCTTTTGAATCTCACTGGTTTCTGTTATGATGTCCCCCTTTTCATTTCTGATTCGGTTTATTAGGGTTTTCTCTCTTTCTTTCTTTGTGAGTCTTGCTAGCGGTTTATCAATCTTATTTATTTTCTCGAAGAACCAGCTCTTTGTTTCATTGATCTTTCAGATTGTTTTTTTGGTTTCCATGTCATTAATTTCTGCTCTAATTTTTATTATTTCTTTCCTTCGGTCTGGTTTGGGTTCCTTTTTCTGGTCCTTTTCTAAGGTCTTGAGCCATGAAGTCAAGCTATCTATGTGGGCCCTTTCTTCCTTCCTGAGGAATGCTTGGAGAGCTATAAATTTTCCCCTTAACACTACTTTAGCTGCGTCCCATAGGGTTTGGTAGCTCGTGTCTTCATTCTCATTTGTTTCTAAGTATCTTTTGATTTCTTCCTTGATTTCCTTCCTGACCCACTCATTGTTCAACATTGAGTTGTTTAATTTCCAGGTGTTTGATTTGGTTCTCCGTGTCAGTGAGTGGATAGCTTCTATCTTCAGCGCATCGTGGTCTAAAAAGATGGTTGATACAATTTCTATTTTTCCAATTCTATTGAGGTACGTTCTGGGGCCCAGTAGATGGTCTATTTTAGAAAATGTTTCGTGTGCACTGGAAAAGAATGTGTATTGTTTCTTTTGGGGTGTAAAGCCCTGTATAGGTCTATTAGGCCTCTCTCTTCAATTTCTTCTTTCAGAGTCAGTGTTTCCTTGCTGAGTTTTGTTCTTGTTGATCTGTCTAGTGGTGATAAGGCAGTATTGAAGTCTACGACTACTATTGTGCTGTTAGTGATGGCCTCTTTGAAGTCTGTTAGGAGTTGTTTTAAATATTTAGCCGGTTGTTCGTTAGGAACATATATGTTTAAGAGTGTGATTTCTTCCTGTTGTACATATCCCTTGATAAATAGAAAATGACCTTCGCTGTCCCTTTTAATCTTTTTCAACCTTAAGTCTATGTTGTCGGATACTAGGATGGCCACTCCAGTTGTTTTAAGGGAGTTTTTTGCTTGCAGGATTGTTTTCCATCCTTTGATTTTGAGTCTATGTTTACTCTGTTTGTTCAGGTGTTTTTCTTGAAGGCAGCAGAATTTTGGGTTTAATTTCCGGATCCATTTTGCCACTCTGTGTCTCTTGATGGGTGCATTTAGGCCATTGACTTTGAGAGAGATTATTGTGATGGGGTTTTGTGTCATCTTTCTGTGGGGTTTGTTGTTCTTATGGGGCTCCTCCTTGTCTTACATTAGCCCCTTTAGACCTTCTTTCAAGGTTGGTTTTGAGTCAATTGAGTTCCTGAGCTGTTGTTTATCCAAGAAATAGTGTATAGTTCCTTCGAGTTTGAGTTAGAGTTTAGCCGGATAAAGTATTCTTGGTGAGGCATTCATTTCGTTGAGTTTTTTCACTATGTCCCACCATTGTCTTCGGGCTCAGAGGGTTTCCTCTGACAGGTCTGCTGTAAATCTGAGGGGTGCTCCTTTGTATGTCCTTTGTATGTGATTTCCTTCTTTGACCTTGCTGCTTGCAGAATTGTGTCTCTATCCATAGCATCTATCATTCTGACTATGATATACCTTGGAGTCTTTTTATTTGGGTCTCTTTTTGCTGATACTCTTCGGACTCCTTAGATCTGGATGCCTGCCTTCTCCAGCTCTGGGAATTTCTTAGCAATGATGTCTTTGACTGTGTTTCTTCATTGGGGTTACTTTCCTGTGCTTCTGATACTCCAATGATTCTTATGTTGTTCCTCTTGAAGACATCCCCTAGGACTCTGATTCGCTCTATAGCCATTTTGAGATCTTTCGCCATTATTTGTTGTTGTCTATAAGCTTTCTGCAGCTCATCTTCCAGGTCACTGATTCTGTCTTCGGCTGTAGTCATCCTACTGTTGAGGGCATCTACTGAGATTTTTAATTCATCTAACGATTCCTTTATTTGTGTGACTTCCATTTGTAGCTTTGAAATTTCTGCTCTCATTTCTTCCTGCATTTTCTTGTTAGACCGTTCCAGTGCTTCATTCATCTCCTCCCTTAATTTGTTGGATGTCTGTTCCATGGTTGCTTGGAGTAGGTCGACTCTCCTCCAGATTTCCTCTCTGAATTGTTTATCTGAGAGGTCGTAGATGTGAGTAGCCCCTGTTGATGTTTCTGGAATCTTTTCTTCTCCCTCTCTTTGTGGAGGGGATTTTTGCTGCTTCTTCATATTGTTACAGAAGTGTAGAGTTGGAACTTTATAGTTATTTATTCCTGTTCCCTCTTGTTGTGGGAAGAAGTGGCTCTGGTTGTGCTAAGCTTCCCTTATTCACTGATAGGCTTTATAAAGTTAGAGTAAGCTAATGGGTATTTTGCATAAGTGGTTGAGATGACTAAAGTGATTTTCAAAGAAATAGACAGTACCTATTGTGCTAAGGTAACAAATAATTACCGCGGCCACATCGGGCGCAGCTCCGACGGGAGGCCACACCCACCTTGAGACCACACCCACTGAGATACAGTGTGGTCTCCAGTATCTTCCTGGCGGGGTAGCCAGTTTCTTGCAGGGCCCCGGAGCGCAGGGGGGTGTTCCCCGATGGTTACCTGGGCAGGATGTGTGAGTTGGGGCGGCGCTGGGGTTGACCGGCAGCGGCGGCAAAGTGGGGGGAGGGTCCAGAAGAGCCCAAGCCGGCAGGACGCCGACTTGGGGGCAGTTTCTCGCAGGGTCGCGGCGCACAGGAGGAGCAACGATTTCTGAGTGCAGAGTCAGGAGAAATCCCTGAGCATGTCAGTGTGTACCTCCCCTTCGTGTAAATTTTATTCTGTTCAAAAAAAAGAGAGAAAGAAATGGAGGAAAGAAGGAAAGAAGGAAGGAAGGAAGGAAGGAAGGAAGGAAGGAAGGAAGGAAGGAAGGAAGGAAGGAAGGAAGGAAGGAAGGAAGGAAGGTTGATGTCCCAGTTTTAATGAATGGAAAGAAAATTGGAACTAGAAAAGCACACTAATCCTGGAAGGAACTAGGTAATTGATAAAATGCTAAACCATATTTAGTTCCTGATTTATTTAAAGTAATAACATGTATAGGGAAAAGAGATATCTCATAGCTGGTAATGATTATGCTGCATAAAATATGAGAATTAGAAGTAGAAATGAGATATTATTTTTTAAATTTATTTATTTAATTGAATCACCATATGGAAAGTTACAAAGCTTTCAGGTTTAAGTCTCAGTTATACAATGCTCAAACAACCATCCCTTCACAAGTGCACATATTCCACCACCAAGAATCACAGTATACTTCCCCCCCACCCTCACCTCCCCAGTCCACCACCCCGCCTGTGTAACTGATAAATTTCACTTTACTTTCACTTAATTTTGATTACATTCAATATTTCAACAAAAAACTCACTATTATTGTTTGGAGTTTCTCCCCCAAGGTCGAACCTGCTGAAAAGGAAGCATTTGACAATTTGTTTCCCATTGCTGAGAATGAAGAACTATGAGGTCGAGCGGCCACAATAGTGGCCACATGGTTTTGGATTTCTCTATATTAGTATTTTATTTTTTTTTATTTTTTATTTTTTTGCTTTTTGGGTCACACCTGGCGGTGCTCAGGGGACCATATGGGATGCTGGGATTCAAACCCGGGTTGGCTGCGTGCAAGGCAAACGCCCTACCCGCTGTGCTATCGCTCCAGCCCCTCTATATTAGTATTTTAGTAACTAAGTCCAGAGAAATTTCTGCCAGAAATTGCATCATTGCAAGCTTGTACCTCTCTGCTACTTTATATTCCACATATGAGTGCAATCTTTCTATGTCTGTTTCTTTCTTTCTGACTCATTTCACTCATCATGATACTTTCCATGTTGATCCACTTATATGCAAATTTTATGACTTCATGTTTTCTGACAGCTGCATAGTATTCCATTGTGTAGATGTACCAAAGTGTTTTTAACCAGTCATCTGTTTTTGGGCACTCTGGTTTTTTCAGATTGTGGCTATTGTAAACAGTGCTGCCATGAAAATAGAAATGCAGATGTCATTTCTACTATAGCTTTTTGCCTCTCCGGGATATATTCCCAGGAGTGGTATTGCTGGGTCAAATGGAAGCTCAATTTCTAATTTTTTGAGAAGCGTTCATATTGTTTTTCAAAAGGGCTGAACCAGTAGTCATTCCCACCAGCAGTGAAGGAGAGTCCCTTTCTCCCCACATCCATGCCAACATCGGTTGCTTTTGTTTTTTGAGATATGGGCCAGTATCTGTGGTGTGAGATGATATCTCATTGTTGTTTTGATCTGCATCTCCCTGATGATTAGTGATATTGAGCATTTTCTCATGTGCCTCTCAGCCATTTTGATTTCTTCTTTGGGGAAGATTCTGTTCATTTCATCACCCCATTTTTTAATCGGGTTGTCAGTTTTCTTCTTGTGGAGTTGAACCAGTGCATTGCATCCTTGATATTAACCCTCTATCAGCTGGGTACTGAGTAAATATCCTTTCCCATTCTGTAGATTGTCTTTGTATTTTGGTCACTGTCTCTTTTGAGGTGCAAGAGCTTCTTAGTTTGATATATTCCCATTTATTTATCTCTGTTTTAACTTGCTTGGCCAGTGGCATATCATTTTTGAACATACCGTTGGCTTCAATGTCGTACAGGGTTTAGCCGGCCTTGTCTTCAATGTACCTTAGGATTTCTGGTCTGATGTTGAGGTCTTTAATCCATTTTTATCTGATTTTTGTACATGGTGATAGGTGGAGATCTCAGCCCATTTTTTTTGCATGTAGCTCTCCAGTTTTGCCAGCACAATTTGTTAAACATGCTTTCCTTGTTCCACTTCACATTTCTTGCTCCCTTATCAAAAATTAGATGATCATATATTTGAGGGGGCGTCAGAGTATTCAACCATGTTCCATTGGTCTGCAGTTCTGCCTTTGTTCCAGTAACATGCTGTTTTAATTACTAGCACTTTGTAGTAGAGTTTGAAGTTGGGGAGGTTGATTCCTCCCATTTTCTTTTTCCCAAGAATTGCTTTAGCTCTTCGTGGGGGGCTTATTGTTCGATATGAATTTCAGGAGTGCTTGCTCCATTTCTTTGAAGAATGTCAAGGGTATCCTTATAGGGATGGCATTGAATTTGTACAATGCTTTGGGGAGTATTGCCATTTTGATAATATTAATTCTTACAATCCATGAGCAGGTCTTTCCATTTCCTCGTGTCCTCTTTTATTTCCTGCAGTAGCGTTTTGTAGTTTTCTTATACAAGTCCTTTACCTCCTTAGTTAAGCTGATTCTGAGGTACTTGATTTTTTGAGGCACAATTGTAAACGGGATTGCTTTTATCATGTCGTTTTCTTCTCTCTCATTATTTGCATATAGGAAAGCCATGGACTTTTGGGTATTGATTTTATAGCCTGCAAATTTACTATACGAGTCTATTATTTCTAGGAGTTTCTAGGTAGAGGTTTTAGGGTTCTCTAAGTATAGTATCATCTCATCTACGAATAGTGAGGGCTTGATTTCTTCCTTTCCTACCTGAATGCCCTTAATATCTTTCTCTTGCCTAATCGCTATTGCAAGTACTTCCAGTACTATATTGAACAAAAGTGGAAAGAGTGGGCGGAAAGAGATATTCTTGATAACCTTTCAGTATTAATAATGCAAACCACAATGCCCAAGAGGAGAGAGGATAGAGCAGAGAGAGAGAGGAGAGAGAGAAAGAGAGAGAGAGAGAGAGAAAGAGAGAGAGAGAGAGAGAGAGAGAGAGAGAGAGAGAGAGAGAGAGAGAAAGCACCTGCCATAGAGGCAAGCAGTGCTGGGAAATATACAGTGGTGCTAGGAAATATACATTGGTGGAGGGATGAGTGCTGGAACACTATATGACTGAAACCAATCATGAACAGTTTTTTAATGGCCTATCTCACAGTGATTCAATAAGAATGTTACAAAACACTGCTTCATCTACTTTACCCATACCACCTATTATGTCTAATGTCTAATGCCACCTAATATGCCTAATTAAGAAAATGTATTTTATTTATTATTTGATTACATATCATGTATAACACTTGCCACTTGACTTCTCTGTCTTTGTGATGACATTATTACATTAAACTATATATTTTATCATTAAAATAATACTATTTGGTTATAGTATGTATTTCAATCAATATATATAGACAGCCTGTGGCAAATAGCAAGTTTTCTGCTTCTTTTCAAAAGTTTAAATTTATTTTTTTTATGTTTTTGGGCCAGGAAGAGCCATGCTGAGGGTCTAGTCTTGGCTTTGCATTCAGAATATACTCCTGATAGGTTCAAGGGGCCATATGAGTTGCTGGAGATCCAACCTGCTCTATTGTGTCTGGAGCCCCAAATCATCAGCTTTTCATGGGCATAATGTACTCCCGGGATTGGTGATGAACCTACAAGGCTTGGAAATTTGGGCCTGACTCTGTCGGTTTCAGATGACAGAAATTCTATTTGCTAGAAGGTTTATCTTACTTAAGTACATGCCTTCAAGGCTACTGTCTGTACTTTGGAAGAATCTCCTATATTCAGAGCCAAATGAACAGTAATCAAATGCTTTGAGTTTGTTTGGAGGAATGGAGCTGTGGAAATTCCAGAACACATTCAGAGTTGGGGCTCCCTCATTATTGGATGGATCCTGCTCCTCCTTTGAGTGAAAAGAGCAGTTTCATGATCAGCTTGCCACAGAGGCAGCTCTCTCTCTTTCTCAGACAGCCAGGGCAGCAAAGCAGTAATTGAATCAGCATTGGGAGAGACTCTGCAGTGTGAAGAGAAAAAGTTGGCAGATGAGCCAGGCCTACCTGAGCAGCTAAGTAAGAAGGGTGTGAGCGGGCTTGCTGTTGGGAAAGCCTAAGAATCTGTGGAGTTGGACAGGACCAACTTTGTCAGTACAGGGGAAGAAACTTCTATGAAGGAACATCTGCACAAATGTAGCTCTAAAAATTATACAATCACAACCTGCGTCATAGCATAACCAATTAGCATTCACATCAGTAGTGTCTGAGTTATGTTTCGGTTGAAGTTCACACAACTTTTATCTGGAAAAATTGAGGTCAGCGTAAGTGACCCTGCTAACTGGTACAACTGTGTTATGTTTTGGCTAAGAATGATGTCTTTTGGATTTCTCTCTTGGTCTCTGTCTGTCTGTCTGTCTGTCTGACTTTCTCTTCCCCTCTCCGATTCTCCCCCCTGTCTTCCTTTCTTTCCCTTTCACGCTCTCACATATGGGTCCTCATTGAAGTTTGACATACAAAAAGAAGTGAAGAAATGTTTCTTAACATTCATTGAAGAAGGTATGTTGACAATGTCCTACGAATTAAGAACCAATATGATAACAATTGTTGCAAATGATCAGTCTGGAATAACTGAGTGATCAAAGTGTATAAAGGGAAATATTTGATAAACTTTTAGGATCTGTATTGCAAGCCATAATGCCAAAAACCAGAGAGAGAGACAGGGAGAAGGTCCTTGCATGAGACAGGTAGGGGCTGCGGTGGGAGAATAAGTGGCGGCATTGGTGGTAGGGAGTATACACTAGATGGTTGATGGAACATTATTTACCTGAAATCCAATCATGGAAAACTTTGTAACTGTATATCTCACCATGATTCAATGAGTAAATAAATTAACAAAAAAGTGTCCTATTTCTTTTTCAAAACTAAAAGTTGAAAAGGATTCAGTATAACATGGATGATTGTTCTAATACTGTGGTGTACTTGTATGTATTTTTTTGCTAATGGAAGTCACATCTCAAGGTCCAGACTGGGTCTACAATGATACTCTAAAAGCATTCATTAAAATCTTTTCAAAATTTTATGTCTATCACCCATCCGTTTTGTTTCCTACTCATACTCCAATATCTGTCCTCAGGAAATGCGATTTTATAATGCAGAGTCACAAAAAACAAGTGCTCAACTTAAATAAAAAAGTACAGGATGGGTGGGATGTCTCCTGCCTACTACACCAGAGTATCCATCTACTACTCACAAGAAGACCTGGACAGCTCTATGGGCCAGGCCTCAAGGCAGAAAATGGCTGAAATGCAGGGTCTGGTAGAGCATCTCATCGGCAAGCTCAGTCCCAGAAACTAGGTTCTGGTCACCCACTGCACTGAACCCCAGGTCACCAGCTCTCCTACACGTGCAAATCCAGCAGGAATGCTCTCACGGCCTTCTTGCCTTTTAAGTCATGATAAGGGTCTAGAGCAATAACACAGTGGGGGGAATTTCCCTTGTCCGAAGCCTGCTTGGGTTTGATTCCTGGCATCCCCTATGTACCACTGAGCACCGACAGGAAGGATTTCTGAGTGCAGAGCCTGGAATTAGGACTGACCACTGCTTAGGGGGCCCAATTACCAAAAATAAAATCATGTTCTACCTGAATTGGGGAGAGAGAGATAGTGCAGTAGTCAGAGTGCTTGCCTTCGTTGTGACTGTTTTGGTTTCCATCCTGGGCACACTGAGCCCTACCACAAGTGTTTCCTAGGCATAGAGACAAGCTTTAGCCCTGAGAATAACTAGTTGTGGTCTTTCTGAAAAATAAAACAAAACAATCCAAAAATCTGAGATCACAGGTGGGCTGTTACAGAACTTGAACTGCCTCGATGGGATTAGAGAGAAGAAATTCATGGAGTGCTGTGAATTAACTACAAGGCAGATATAATTTATGACAGATATTGATATTATCTCCAGGAGAAGCAGGGGCATCAGTAGACAGCTGGGAAGGTTCTGAGAGTCCATGCCTCTGACCAAAATTGTCTCACCAAAGAGAAAAGTGCTAGAAGGAAATCTGGAATTCTATAGTGCAGAAAGAAATAATATTTAAGAAAAATAATGTTTTCTGTTCTCAGAGTTTTTAACTATAGTGATTCAAAATTTCAGCCTAATAAAATTGCTGGATCTGAGATTCATGCCACAGAACACCTTTAACATAATGCAAATACCCAGTACTGTAAGGATACTTGTAATTACAGTTTTCATATTTCACTTACTGCATTCTATGTCCAGTAGATATAGGATTTCTAGTAAGTCCCTCGGGAAGGAGGTGAATGGGTATTTTTCAATTTTCATTTTTTTCCCAGAAAATACTGTGGTGAAGAAGACCACATTATAGAAGAAACTGTGGAATCAGAAAAAAAAACCGTAAGGAAGATTCATTAAAGGTCAAACATACAAGGCGAGGCAAATTACAGTGCGTGCCAGCTAGAACAGTACATGTGACCAAGAGAATCCCAAATGCTGCTACCCAGAAGTGAAAAAATCAATTCAATTCACTTCAGCAGTCAAGAATGCTTCACAGAAAGTAGAAATTGAGCTCCCATTTGACCCAGCAATGCCACTTCTTGGAATATATACCAGCGATACAAAAAAATACAGTAGAAATGATGTCTGTGCTTGTATGTTCATTGCAGCACTGTTTACAATAGCCAGAATTTGGAAAAACCCGAGTGCCCCAAAACAGATGACTGGTTAAAGAAATTTTGGTACATCTACAATGGAATTCTATGCAGCTGTTAAAAAGGATGAAGTCATGAAATTTGTGTATAAGTGGATCTACATGGAGAGCATCATGTTAAGTGAAATGAGAAAGAAAGGGAGGGACAGACATAGAAAGATTGCAATGATTTGTGGAATATAAAGAAACAGAATGGAAGAATTACACCCAAGAATAGTAGTGGTGAATACCAGGAAGATTGCTCCATGGCTTGGAAGCTGGCCTCACATGCAGGGGAAAAAGGCAGCTCAGATAGAGAAGGGAACACCAAGTATGGGGTGCTTGGAGGGCCCGCTTGGGAGAGGAGTTGTGTGCTAAAAGTAGACTACAGACAGAATGATGGCAATTCAATACCTCTATTGCAAACAACACCCATAGGAGAGACAGGAAAAAAAGAAATTCCCAGCCAGAGAGGCGGGGTGGGGAAGGGGGGGATAGGGTGGGAATGGTGGGAGGAATACCGGGATTATTGGTTGTGGAGAATGGGCACTGGTGAAGGGATGGATATTTGATTATTGTATGACTGAAACGTAAGCACAAAAGTTTGTAAGTCTGGGGCTGGAGCGATAGCACAGCGGGTAGGGCGTTTGCCTTGCACGCGGCCGACCCGGGTTCGAATCCCAGCATCCCATATGGTCCCCTGAGCACCGCCAGGGGTAATTCCTGAGTGAAGAGCCAGGAGTAACCCCTGTGCATCGCCAGGTGTGACCCAAAAACCAAAAAAAAAAAAAGAAAGTTTGTAAGTCTGTAACTATGCCACGGTGATTCATCAAAAAATTAATTAAAAAAATGAATGCTTTGCTACGTAGTGTTTTATATTGTAAGCTGGACCTGTATTTATGACCCAAGCTGAAAGCACCCCTCTAAGGGTTTTCTGCACACACCAAAAGTACCTATTCTTTCCAATATATGAACACCTGGATCAGAGTTATTTCTGCTTTTTACACAGTAGATTCAGTCCTTAGTATGACATTAACTAGCAAAGCATTTCTGAAAAAAATCACTTTAGAACAGAGGATTTCTCTATGATAATGAAAATGGAGGCACAGATGTCCCAGTATCACTTGGAATCTATTATATTTCATAAGCTGCTTGTTCCAGTTCATTGCATCTTCTGTCCAAAATGACTTAAGACAGTCACAAAACCTGGATGGGTCTCCATCTGTGGTATGTGTCTCTGATTGTACCATACTGGATACTTAAGTCTAACTTTTCAGGAGAAGACATCCAGTTCGTGCATTGACCATTTTCTCATTCCTTTCTCATAAACATCTTTTACTCATAAACACTGATAGTCCAACTGTGTCACCATTTCCTAAGGGCCTCTATTTCTTTCACCTAATTACCAAGTCACCAAACCAAAGGCAGGTGATAAGAAGCTGTCACTCATCTCTGTAGCAGAAGTAGGGATATCCCTGTCTCCAACTCTGATTTCCAATAAATGTCTCTTTCAACTCTAAATGCTTCAACCTCAAAGATTGATATCTTAAAATTATTCCTAAGAACTGTATGCCTTTTCATGGTGTTTCCAGATTGTCTAAGTGTCACATTACATCTGCATTGGTTGTGCCTATTCTTAGCACTGTCATCTTCAGTGTGTCTGTCCTCTAGCTTGGTCCAGAAAAAGTAATCTAGCGCCCAGGCAAGAAAAAGCTCTGACTTCCTTCATATCATGAATGACCACTGTTTGTGTGGAGCAGAAAAAATTCATTCATCTCTATTGAAGACTTTCTGAATACCCATCTATTAGTATTATCTGATTGTAAGTTCTGCTACACTATCCATAGCTACCATATCCATTGTGAAACATTTCAGTACTGTCAAAATTCATATAAATACAGGAGAACTATTGTTTATGAGTTTTGGGAAGAGGTTTACTATCTCACCAAACAGGATAATGGATCTTGTGTTGTTGATTTAGCCAGCATGGCAGATATTTCCCAAAGTTCAGGAAAGCAAATCTGGTGAGTTTTCACATCTCCCTGACTCTTATCGTATCTTAATGTATCATGCTCTTACAATTTCCTGTTATCTCAGTGAAGGTGTCTCTGAAAATCATATAGACACAAAAATTTTAATTTACAAATGGTATCCGGCTTTCTATGACCAGTGACATTTATTCAATTTTAGGAAGAGACACTTATTCTGAGAAAAAAAATGAAGAACAATTCTATGCCAAGTAACTATGAAGAATATGCATCTTAACATCAAAGGAAGAATCACTGAATGTATCCACTGGTATTCTAAATTTGAGGCATCCGTGCTGAATCATAAAGTCCTAGTCATTAACCCCACTATAAGCGTGATTTAGGAGTGACAATTTTCATGGAACCCTACCATATATCATCACATAACTTGGTGACATGTCTTTAGCTATTGAAGCTGTGCTGATGTGTTACAGGAGTTTGGGTATTCTACTACTGTTCTTCAGAAAGTCACTGCACTAGGCTTACTTTCTTTGAGGCCAGTTTTGTGTTGTCAATCTTGGTGTGGTAAAGAATGGGGTGAGAAATTTATTCATATATGTCACAGGAAAAATATACTTGGAAGACCCAAAGGATCCCACTAGTAACTTTTAACCAAGGTAATGTTTATACGATTGTTGCATGAACATTTCACAAAAACTGTTGAAAAGTCTCAAAGTCATCTTGCAGTTTCCTTCTGGGGTCCTTGTAATTAATAACAATTCTGAGATGATCTGAAACAGGCTGCTTCCTCAGATAGTCCACTTCTCTGTGCAGTCAGCACCTCCATGTTGCTTACACAGCCATTGTCCCTCTCTCACCACAGAACCCCATTATAACAAAGTGAAGGGGAAAATATTAAATGTCTGTTAAACAGAAATTGCTGTTATGATTATGTCCTTAATCTTCCATCAACTGATCTATTGCTCTGTTTACTAATGCCATTCTTTTTTCCCCCACGAGTACTTCCATTGTCCATGATGGTCAACAGCAAGTTAAGTGATGAAGAAGACAATGAAGATATTAATGGCAGGCTTGATGAAGCCGACCTTATGTCTCCTGATAATTTTGACCTCTCAGTTCCCTATAAGACTTACATATACTCCAGAGAGACACGTTATGGATGGGAAATGTTTTCAACAATGAACAGACAGGGTGAGCAAAACAACCTCAAAGGACCTTAAAAGCTCCTGCTGAATTTCTCAGAGCCTCTTTTTTTCACTCCTACTAACTTTAGCAGCTAGAGCTGTAACCCTGATAATATATGTAGTAGTTTTCTACTGAGTGAAATTACACTTCTGGCTTAATACCTATAAATCAGAATGCAGATCAAATAAATTTCTGACTCAGTCTACCAGATTCTGATAAACCAAATCTCCTAAGTGCAAGATTTGGTAACTCTAGTAATTCCATTATAATGGTGTACAGGAACAAAGCTCAGTGAGCCAAAGATGTGGGAAACTTGCTACATGCCACCACTTCTCTATACATTGAGTGAGAAATGTACATCTTTAAACAGTTTTTTGCCACCCAGCAATGGTCAGGGGTTACTGTCAGGTCTGTGCTTGAGTTACTCCTGGTTAGCTCTAGAGACCCTCTGGTGTGCCATGGATGAATAACGGGGCAGACTGGTACAGTGATAGTTTCTTGCCCATTGTACTATCTCTAATCACAAAATGGTTGTTATTGAACATGACTTAATTAGAAACTGGGAGGATGGGCTGGAGTGACAGTATAGCAGTAGACACTTGCCTTTACAGGGATGAACAGGGTTGGACGCCAGGCATTCCATATGGCCCCCTGAATGACAAGTCAGATGTTAGACCTGAGCATAGCGGGATGTGGCCTGTCCACCCAAAGCAACCGAATAAAACTTAAATCAAGAGAAGAGAAAGGGAGGAAGTATGTATTCATCAGCCTGTGCAGAGTGGGAAAAGCAAGCAAAGACACACAGAGACAAATAACTTAGATATATGTTTCTCTCCATCTGGATATTTATTTATTTATTTGCTTTTTTGGTCACACCCAGCGATGCTCAGGGGTCACTCCTGGCTCTGCACTCAGGAATTATCCCTGGCTGTTGTCAGGGAACCATATGGGATGCTGGGAATCAAACCCGGGTCGGCCACGTGCAAGGCAAATGCCCTAGCCGCTGTGCTATCACTCCAGCCCCATCCATCTGGATTTTTAAGTATTCATTTTATTATTAATAAGATAGCTGTGTGTTGAGTTTATTGTTCTTGACATTCAATCAGTTGGTTTTGACAGTATCTATTATTATCTGTCTATTTATGTATACATCTATCTTTCTTTCGTTTGCTTTTGTGCCACATACAGTGGTGCTCCTGGCAGTTTGTTCAGGGGTCAGTTCTCCTGAGACTTAGGATAATCTCTGCTGCTAGTGGTTGAAGCGCCCATTTAAGACAACTTCCCTTCCTCCAGAACTCTCTATTGCTCCATCTGGGCATTATTTATAAAGTAGGTAGTGTGAGAAAGACCATCAGAAATAAAGAATACCAAAGTGTCTCTATCTACTTCAACTCATGCACGGACTTAGAGATTCTTTTTTTTTTTTTTTTTTTTTACTTTGTCTTGCACACGCCCGACCCAGGTTTGATTCCTCCATCCGTCTCAGAGCCGTGCAAACGACCAAGAGTATCCTGCCTGCACGTCAGAGCCTGACAAGCTACCTGTAGCATATTCAATATGCCAAAAATAGTAACAACAAGTCTCACAATGGAGACGTTACAAGTGCCAGCTCGAGAAAATTGATGAACAATGGGACAACAGTGCTACAGTGCAGTGCAGTATTTTTACTTGAGGTCACTCAGGAGTAGATTAAGTCTGGAGGACCACAATGAACTTGTCATTTTATTTTCAGCAGTGGCCTTTGAAGTCACCATGAGCACACTGAACCCTGATCCGAGGCTAAAATATGCAAATTTGTTTGCCAGCAAACTACCTACTAACTCAGTGAAGAAAGCATTGCTTTTGGTTCTACAAAATGGAAGATCCTGGAAAGAAAACTTCTTCGCTCTAGTAACTGGAGACTAGCCTGCTGATTCCCATGCCTCTGATATTATGGTAAGAAAGGCTTAAAAATTAGGGCTCTTAGATGGATTATTCCTTTAATTGAACTTTTTTTTTAGATTTAAGATGATCAGAGTATTTTCCTTTTTTGGGTCTATATTTGTGGCATACAGCTGTTGCTGTCTCTTTCTGGTCTTACTAGTGTTTCCCAAACGGTTGATCCCCTGCCAAGCCTTCCAACACTATCTCTTCCTTTGCACTGTAAACTCTGCTTTGTGCCTGCTATTGTCCTCACTCCTCATTTTTCCTCACAGTCACATGAAAGCACATTTTTAGGTATAAATGCCAAGTTACTGACTCCTAGATAGGTGTGAGAAATTCCTCCAAATTGCAGACAAAGTGAGACAAGTGCATCCTGAGGAAACAGTGGAAGGAATCTGGGAAACCTCTGTAGCAGCACAGTCTTATATTAGTGGGTGACTGGAAGATCAACTCCCTAGATCCTTCACCAGAGCCCGCATGTACCTTACAGAGGACCTTGTTCTAAGTAGTGCAAAAGCATTTTCTATTCACTTCCCTGATGCCTTTGTCCAAGTGCAAAGCTCTGACCTAGAGACACCTCAGGACTGGTATCCATCCATGAGGAGGGTCAGAAATGGTCAGACAGCTGAGTCAGGTAAGACACAAACATGATAAGGCACAGCCCTTCCACTCATCACTCAAACATGACCAGAAAGGCCACATTCATCCACATGGATATGCTGAGATGAACAACAGGAATGTCTTCATTTGACAGCCCAGGTCCTCTGCTTCCACGTGGCCTGGAGATTTATCTCTAGAACCCGCATACCAAGGGCCTTACTTGTGGGAGCTCTTGGTCACTGGGATTCCATCTGGAGTAGGGGGGGGAGACTGCACCTGCTCCATCAGGAGTGCACTGGTGATATTGGCTCAGTATGGGGTCTGGAGAGATCTCCAGTGCTGTGGTGTATTCCGGGACTTGCCTCTTTATCTTTGGGCTAGGGCTCTTGGTATGCTAAGATGGTGCCCAGAGGCAAATTATGGGCATGACAGCCAGTCTTCTGGGCAGGCATGAACATGGGGAGGGACAGCCCAGGTCCTCTGCCACCATGCAGCCTGGAAATTTAGTCCTGGAACCCGCATATCTGGACCTTGCTTGTGGAACTTCTGGTCACTGGGATTCCATCTGGAGTAGGTGGGGAGACTGCACCTGCTCCATCTGGGGGCCAGTGAAATTGGCTCAGTATGGGACCCAGTGTGGCTTAGTATGGGACCTCCACCACTGTGGTGTCTTCTGGGACTTGCCTCTGTGTCTCTGGGCCAGGGCTGTTGGTGCGTTAAGATCCACATTACAAAATTTTCAGCAGATTATATCTTGGTGAGGTCCATCCTGAGACGGTGGAGTCAGGCTTGGTTATGGCAACTATTTTGGATTGTGGAAGCAAGTGGCTGCCAGGGACTCTGCTTGGGCGGGCATAGGCCAACCTGCCCAATTTACTTTGGTCTGTTCAGTGATGTATGGATCTGAGCTTAACTGTGACTTTTGACCTCTTTCGAGATTTATTTAAGAGTCTGTGAAGCAGGGCCAGTAGTAGAGCTTACAGGGTGGTGCTGAAGTTTGTTAGTGGGGGTGACTGCCAGTGCTTCCATGAGTATTGGGAAGTGGGGGAGGTAGCCCACCCCAACTCTGAGAAAGCCTGGAGATTTTAGTCACAGAACCCTCATACCAGAATTTCCAGCAGATTATATCTTGGTGAGATCCACCCTGAGACGGTGAAGTCAGGCCGGGCTATGGCAGTGATTTTGATTTGTGGAAGCAAGTGACTGCTGGGGGCTCTGCTTGGGTGGGCCACAAGGCCAACCTTGCCCCCTCCCATTCACCCCAGTCTGTTCAGCCATGCGCAGGTCTAAGATTAACTGTGGCTTTTAATCTCTTTCGAGATTTATCTATGGGTCTCTGAAATAAGGCCAATAAATGAGCTTGTATAGCTAAGCTGGAGGTGGTTTGTGGGTGTGGCTCCCACATACCTAACTATCAGCCACTTAATTTCTTGGCAAACTTGGTCCCAAGTTTTTGTGGTCTGACGAAAGGCACAGCGGCAATTTTGGGGTATCAGGAAGCCTGAAACCACCATCAGGCTGCTGATGCACTCGTCCCACAGGTACAGGTTGATTTGTTGGCAGTACCATACCCCCACAACATCCACTTTCAAATAAACCCTTTGCATTCCAGTTTTCTTTTTTTTCCAACTAATTTAATTTTGGGGGATATTCAGTGATACTCAGGTATTATTCCAGGCTCTGCACTGAAGAATTACCACTAGTGTTGCTCAGCGGACCATATAGAGAACTGGGGATCAAACCTGGTTTGGCCATATACAAGGCAAGCACCTAACCCTCTGTACTATCTCTCCAGCTCCATGCATTACAGTTTTCTTTTCTTGGAGCAGCACACCTGACTGTGTGTGGGCCTTACTCCTGTTTCTGTGCTCAGAGGATAGTCTTGGTGGAGCTCAAGAGGACATATATTATGCCAGAGATTGAACTGAGTCAGCAACATGCAAAATAAGCACCTCACCCATTACTATTTCTGCAGACCCATGTCTGGTTTTGTGGGGTTACTCCTCGTGGTGCTTGGGGGACCTGTTTTGTGCCAGAAATAGCACCTGGGACTGCTGATGCAATCAGTCCATCTTTCAGTGGGTGTTAATAGCTTTTTATTTGGTTTGTTTTTGTTTTCCTGCTGTGCAGAGCACATCTCAGGGGTTTCTCCTGATTCTGCTCTCAAGAATTAATCCTAGCAGTGTTTGGGGGTGCCAGGAATGGGACCAGAGTTGGCAATTGCAAAGCAAATGCCCACCCTACTGTACTATTACTACAGCCCCTTTAGTGTTTTTTTACATTAATCAAACGTCAGAGTTTGTACTGATAAGAACCAGTAGGCTACTGAGAGCTATCCTCACAGTAAATACAAAAAGCAAGGAAGCTCAGGGTTTAGGGCCACAAAGTTTTCATGCACATATGCCAAGTCCAACTCCAGATTATCATGCTCCTTGAGAACCACTGGTAGATATCTCTCAGCCATACGTGGTTGGACTTACTGGTCTCCATTTCCACTAGGTATGAGTAGCACTGCATTGCCTGACCTTAACATTGAACATTCAGGCCTGGTAGGAAGAGGACTGCCATGAGTGGTCTCTGGCTTCCCTTAGCATAATTTGAGAACATGGTGCTCCCCTGCCCCCTAAAATTGAATATGTTTTATTATACCTGAAACTGAACTCATGGAAGTCCATTTGCAGGGTTGTGAAGTCATTAGTACACACATCAGGCATGAGATTGCAAAGTCTGTCTATGGAGAAAGAGAGGCTCCAGTTGACAGCTGCCTGAGAGAGGTCTCGGAGCATCCATATTTCTGAAACATGTGTAGCCCATACTTGGATGGATTCAGGTACAATGGGGAGTGAAATAAAAATTTTATTTTTAAATGAAATTCTGATAGTTTTATGATTGGGATTCACTGGCTGAGAGACACACCAACTGGTGGACCATAATTCATGCCATGACAAAATGTAAAAGACAATGAATCACAGTGCAATAACTCACATATGGCTGTTTACAAGATTATGTCAAATTAGCCACAGAGGTTTTAGTATATAATTGTCTAGCTCAGAAAGAAGTTCCAGAACATTTCTGAATTTATCTATAGAATATCATGAAGACCGGGGCTGGAGTGATAGTACAGTGGATGAGGCACCTGACTTGCATGCAGCAGGCCTGGGTTCAATCTCTGGCATCCCATATGCACCCCTGAGTACTGCTTGTAATAATTCTTGTGTGCAGAGCCAAGAGTAACCCAGAGATTTGCCGTTGTGTTCCAAAAACAAAACAATAGAATCATGAAGCTCTTAAAAAAAACAAACATGCACCAGAAGCACTTCCTACCAGGTAAACAAGCATACCTGAGAACAGGTATAGAGAGGGAAAATATGGAGACTGTCAACAAGCCCAGTGATGTGGTCAAACCTAAAGGAACTTTTGCTGCAGAAGCAGTTTACCGTCATGTATCACACCCAATTACTTGTTCCTATGAATAAATACCCTTTACCTTTCCTTCTCCTTTTATCTTTGCTTAAGGTTTTTTTTTTTTTTCTGCTGCTCTTAGTGTAGTGTCTGGCTTCTTCCTCCTGGTAAGCATTGTCCCTTAGCTGGTAGTGTGCGTGCTATGGCATGAAAGTTTCAAACACAGGATGTGATAAGAGCCAATTGTTAAGAGTGAAAAAGAGCCTTGAACTAACCAGAAAATTTTCCAGGCCCAGGACTCAACGTTAAGAATAAGCCAATGACTTGTTTTCACTTCCTCCATAGGTCACTTCATTGGTCAAATGGATCCCACAATCTGGAAATGGTGAGTCCCACATGTGAGAATATTTATGAATCCACTTCAGAGAAGGGAAATAACAAAACACTAATATGTATGATACATATTGGACTTGAAATACTAGAACATGGGAGTGAAAAAGTCATTAGACTTTAGAATTTGTCACAGAGAAAATATCTTTAAAATGTCTCAAAGGACAGGTAGAGTGCTGCAAATTAACCAGAACAAGGGTATAATTTATGACAAGGGTTAAAACTATATTTGTGTGGTTGGAGAGATAGTATTGCAGGTGGGGCATTTGTCGTGTATGCAGTTGCCCTACGTTCAATAATCAGATTCCCATATGATCCCCTGAGCACTGCCAGGAGCAATTCCTAAGTGGAGAGTCAGTAGTTACCCATGAACATGGCCGCGCATGGCCCCAACATTTTGAGAGACGAAATGTTATACATGTGACAGTTAGATGGTGGAGCATTTGCCTTGCATATACTGACCTGGGTTCAACCCAAAGCATCTCATATAGTCTCTTGAGCACTGCAAGGAATGATTCCTGAGAGCAGATCCAGGAATAACCTCTGAGCATTATGGTGTGTGTCCCCAAAAGCCAAAAAATATTTAAAAGACATTAAGTATCTTTGATGATCTGTACGTTTCACTCACAAACAAAATGATAATATAATATTGTAACTGAAGAGATAGTACAATATGTAGGGTACTTGCCTTGCATGAGGTTAACATGGTTTGATCCCTGGTACCCCACATTTGGTCCTCTGAGCCCTGCCAGTAGTGATTATTCCTAAGTACAGAGCCAGGAGTAAGCTCTGAGCACCACAGGGTATGGCCTCTCAAATAAAGACAAAGTTTTTTTTTTTTTAAAAAAAAAACCTCTTTTCACATGTATTAAAAGCTTAAGTGACCCCCTGTAAAGCAGCTAGTTTCCCCAGGAAGTCTTAAAGCAAAAGTCTTGTATAAGTATTCGTATAGACTAAAGATCTAGGATATGGTGATGGTTGCCTGTCTTACTGGCGAGCTTCTTGTGGTTTAAGGGACCAACCCCATAACTTCCTAACTAAAAACTCCAAGGGGCTGGGCTATAGTTCAGTAATAGAGCACATGCCTTGAAGGGGTGAGGCTCTGATTTCAATCCCCAGTCCTGAAGCAACAGTGAAATTTTTGCAATACTTTTCTCCAAATATCCTTTATTATAGTGCATATAATTTTGTATCTAGATGGGATGTACATGCATTGGGAGATATCTAAAGGCATACATGTGTAAATGTCCTACTCTGATTTATTTACAGAAAATCAATATGGGACTAACTGGACATGAGTCAACTGCATCCAGGTCACTAAATTCAGTGGTGACTCCTGAGACTGATGTAGGAAATACAGTGTTGGACATAAAAATATAATCCAGTCAACACAAAAATATATTTCTAAATATTTTCACTGTGGCACAAGCTAGATGCTGTGAAATCTGTGCTTTTTGTTATGATTAGACTCTTCTTATTTCAGGCTCAACACAAAGAGAATTCCTACTGCATGATATCCTCTGAGAGACATATGAGAGAAATGCTACCAGTCACGCATATTTCTGTTATACTGACAGTCTTCATAGGGGCCTTAACATCTTTTCTTGGGAGGAACTAGAAAATTTTCTGCTCTTCAAGTAGCTAGTGAGTACTCCAGCATCTATGTGAAAAACAAAAAAAAATCAAGGAGACCAGGTGGTTTAAACTACAAGACATTTCTCTAGGTTGGTCCCTGAGGAATAATTTGAGTATCTGTACATAAACATTTGGGCTATTACCCTGTCCCAGAGTTTTCATGAAGCAAAGCTGAGTTCAGTCTTCTTCCATATCATGAATAGACACTATTTCTAATATAGCACTAAAAATTCATTTTAACTGTGGTTTTGTAGATCCCCATACCCTTGTCTTGTCTCCACATATAAATTCTGCTAATAATCAACAGCAAGTTTGTTTGATGAGAAGCCTCAGTATTTATTTATTTATAAATACCTTCTCCATGTGATACAGCAGAGAGATGTCTCTTAATCTACCAACTCTGGGAAGAGGACTTGTGAGAAAAATTATTGTTGTGTGAGAAATTATTCAATAAGGAGGTTATTGCCAAAAATCAGAAAAAGAAAATAAGGCTGGGCTCACATATACAATCTCTCTTTTTCCCTTTTTCTTCATTTATTTTTCTTTGTTAAATTTTATTGATTCACTGTGAGATATAGTCATAAGATTTCGTGTTTGAATTACAATCACACAATGATCAAACACCCATCCCTCCAGTAGTGCACATTCCCCACCACTAATATCTTCAGTATACCCTGACCTTTTTGACCCTCCCACTGCCGCCATAGCAGACAATATTCCCCATACTGTCTACTTTTGGGCATTATGGTTTACAATGCAGATACTGAGAGGTTATTATGTTTGGTCCTTTTATCTACTTTTGGCACACATCTCCCACTGCAACCTGTAGGATAACATTGCCAGAGGCAGCTTAGGTTTTATTGGGTTGTTCCCATCATAGTGTTCCCTTTCCTCTGTGTTTATTTGTAAATTCTTTCTTTGTGCTCTCTTGATTTGTAAATATTGTTTTTCTCTTCTCCTTGAGTCCTTTGCATAGTTTATTCAGAGCCATGTCCTTTTGGATGGGCACAGGAGTGCTGGGGGAGAGAGATGAGAGAGAGAGAAAAGGGGAATCAAGGAGTCTCTGAAGGAGGAGCAGTCAGAGGCAGACCCAGAGGTCAGAGTAAGAATCCATAAAGGAGAGAGAGAGCCTTGGCTGTGAGATGGAGTGTGGAGAGATGAGCAGGAGGGACAGGAGGAGACGGGAATGAAGGGCAGTGTGAGACTAGAATGGGGAGCTCAGAGAGACTGGACACAGGTATGTGAATATTAAGTAATGATCTGTCATCAACTGCTTTGGGAGTAATAAGAAGTCACAAGAATTTGGGTATTTGATTGTTTTCACTTTTTTCAAAGCCAGTCATGATTCAGATACAGATGACATATTTGGTTTTGTCAGAATGGGTATTAGAGTTGGGAACTCCGGAATGCAGCCACAGCCATGCTCAGGGCCACTCTCCACATGTTCAGTCGAGCCTCACCCATGGGGGAGCCGGCGGAGAAACCCAGGTGTGTGGGACCCAGGGCCGAGATCTCCAAAGCTGCTCAGATTGGGACTAGGCATCTTCCACCCAGATCCCCCATCTTCCAGTAGCTAGGCAGCCACACCCAGAGACTGCCGTGTAATCCCATCAATGGCCAACATCAGAGACTATAAAACCAAGCTCCCAAAAGTGTCCGGCCAAGATGCAGCTGTGAAACATCTAATAGCCTAGTTCTTCCTCTTGGAGTACCTGACAAGCTACTGAAAATCTATTGCCCACTTGGGAGAGCTTGGCAAGCTCCCCATTGTGTATTCATATCCCAAACACAGGAACAGATATATACATACCTCTCGGAGAGCCCGGCAAGCTACAGAGAGTATCCCATCCACACAGCAGAGCCTGGCAAGCTACCTGTGGTGTATTCGATATGCCAAAAACAGTAACAATAGGTCTCCTTCCCCTGACCCTTAAACAGTCTCTAATCATTGGGAAAGACGAGTAAGGAGAGGCTGCTAAAATCTCAGAGCTAGTATAATAGAGACATTACTGGTGCCCGCTCAAGTAAATCGACGAACAATGGGATGATAGTGATATAGTGATACAGTGGGTATTACATTACAATAGAAGAGGCACTAGGAAAATGCACATAATACATTGGATGAAGGGCTGATATCCAAGATGTATAAATTACTCACAAAACTCAACAACAGCAAAAGTCTGATGGCCCTGTCCACAAATAGGTTGTGGAGACATTTTCTCAAAGAGTATATGTGATTGGCCGATAGGAATATGAAAAAGTGCTTAGCATCACATAATTAGAGAGATGCAACTCAAAACAATATTGAGAGATCATCTCATGCCAATTAGAATGGTACATATAAAAAAGTATGTAAAAGCTAGATTGATGAAGTGGTGGAAAGAAATGAACCTTCCTCCACTGTTAATGGGAATGTTGTCTAGTTCAGTCTCTATGGAGAGCAATATGGTCAGTTCTTAAAAATCAGAATAGAACTCCTGAATGATCCCATGACACCACTTCTTGGAATCTACCCTGCAAAAAACAACAAAACAACCCATTACATTGAAAGGACATATGCACATCTCTGTTCATTGCAGCACTTATTACATAGCCAAAATATGAATGCAACCCAAATGGCCAACTACAGCTGAATGAATCAAGAAATTGGGGTATAAGGAGGAGTGGTCAATGGTTGTCGTCTTGTCCGAAGTGTGTGTGCCTCAAAGGGCAGTTAGGATAGAGAAGGGACCAGCATGACAATAATTGCTAGAAATGATTACTCCCGACAAGAAAGTAGGTAAAGGGTGTTGAAAGTAGGTAAAGGGATATACATGATAACTTATTAGTATCTGCATTGCAAGCCATAATGCACAAAAGGAAATAGAGAGAAACATAGCAAGATAGAGAGGAGAAAGAGGAAGGAAAGAGAGAGGGAAACGGAGGAGAGAGTGAGAGAGTGAGAGACAGAGAGAAGAAAGATGCTACCACAGAGGAAGATGGGGTGGGCTTTGGGAGAGAAATTGGGGACATTGTTGGTGGGTAATTTACACTATTGAAGGGATTGTCTTCAAACATTTTATAACTGAAACCCAAGTATGAACACCTTGTAACTGTGTATTTCACTGTGATTCAATAACAAACTTAAATAAAAAGGAGATAGGGGGCATTGAATTCAAAGGGTATTTGGGTCCTTAGGAGACTAACACCCAAGAATAGTAGAGATGAGTACCAGGAGATTTGCTCTAAGGCTTGGAGGCTGGCCTCACGTGCTGGGGAAAAAGACAGCTCAGATAGAGAAGGGACCACCTAGTAAAGGTGCTTGGAGGGCCCGCTTGGGATGAGAGATGCAAGTCGAAAGCAGACTAAACACCGGACATGATGGCCACTCAAACCTTTATTGCAAACCACAACACCCAAAAGGAGGGAGAGAGAGCAAAATGGAATACCCTGACACAGAGGTGGGGTGGGGTGAGGGTGGTGGGAGGGATACTGAGATCATTGGTGGTGGAGAATGAGCACTGATGGAGGGATGGGTACTTGATCATTGTATGACTGAAATGAAAGCATGAAAGTTTGTAAGTCTGTAACTATCTTATGATGGTTCATTTAAAAATAAAAAAACCAACAATCATTGTATGACTGAAATGCAAACACGAAAGTTCATAAGTTTGTAACTGTACCTCACAGTAATTCACTAATAAAAATTAAATTAAAATAAAAATTAAAAAATTTTATAAAGGAGTTGTGGTATATAGAAACTGGAATACTATGCGGCTCTAAGAAAGAACTAAATCATGTAATTTGCAGTAGATATGGATTGAACGAGAGGATATCATACTGAGTGAAGTCTGTCAGCACAAAAGGGATAGACACAGAATGATCTATCTGATGGTGGGACTTAAGACACACACCAAGGTAGCAAAAAAAGGTCAACAGCAAGAGAATGGGAGAAATGATCCACACAATTGAGTTTGGAGATAAGGAGGATTGAAATCAAAGGGTGTTTCGGTCCTTGGGTTAGGGAGGTGGACATATTGGTGATGGGTAGTGTACAGGAATTTTGTACATAATCAACGGCACTGAAAATCAAGAACTGCAATAAATAAAGTAGTATTTTTTCAGTTTTTTTTTTTGCCTCATTTGGCAATACTTAGGGACCACTTTGGGATGAACCAACCCAGGTTGGTCGCATGTAAGAAATAAAATCTACTCATATACTATCACTTCAGTTCCTCAATAAAATAAGTTTTTTAAAAAGTTGTTGGTCCAATTTTCTGTCTTGTAACCTGGCATAATGCTCAGTGTCACATGATCATGCATATTTTTTCTTTTCTTTTTTTTTAGATTTTATTGATTCACCATGAGATATAGTTACAAGCTTTGATGTCTGAGTTACAATCATATAATGATCAAACACCGATCCCTCCACCAGTGCACATTCCTCACCATCAATATACCCAGTATACCCCCACCTTTCCCACCCTCCCACTGCCTCCATGGCAGACAATATTTCCCATACTCTCTCTCTACTTTGGGGCATTATCGTTTGCAATGCAGATACTAAGAGGTTATGTTTGGTCCTTTTATCTACTTTCGGCACACATCTCCCATCCCAACTGATACCTCCAACTATCATTTTCTTAGTGATCCCTTCTCTATTCCATCTATCCTCTCCCCACCCGTTTGTGAATCAGGTTTCCAACTATGGAGCAATCTTTCAGACCCTTTTATCTACTGTCCTTGGGTGTCGGTCTTATGTTATGTCAAAAATGAATGGAGTCCTTCTATAACTGTCCCTCTCTTTCTGACTCATTTCACATTGCAGATCATGCATATTTAATCAGATATACCTTGCCATAAAGCTCTATATACATAGCTCTTGATGTCTCTAAGTCTCAAGCACACAACCTCTGGGTAGGAAAACTGTATCTTGATCCTAGTGCTGATAGAGAGCTGTGTTAAGGGATCACTCTTTAAAGCATTATGTTTCCCCTTTCAAACATACTACCAACTAGTTTTCATAGACACACTGCACAAATAACTGAGGATTATTAACCACAATGAATCAAAACATTTTACTCATGTGTAGTTGAGTTCAAGCAATACAACCACAGATCTATTCTCCGAGAATCTCTTAGAGATCTACAAGTAGTGTTTCATAAAATAATTCTTTTGATGACTGCACAAGTGTATATGAGGGTGAAATGAATAAAAAGATAAAAGTAGCATTAAGTTTCTAGTCATGTACGTAGTATAGTAAAAGTCATATAAATAAACAACTTAAGTCAAGTTTTCATTTGGATAAAGACTTTACAACTAGTATAAAATCTGTTAGTGTTAATGGGGTGGCATTAACAGTACAGCAGTTAGGGCATTTGCCATGCAAATGGCAAGTCTCTGACTGATCCCCAGCATGACAACTGTCCCCTGAGCCCTGCAAGAAGCAATCCCAGAGCCATGAGTCAGCCATGAGCAGTGTCGGATAAGACCCAAATAAAATTGTTAGTACAATGATAAAGTACCAAACTTAGTTATATTTAATAGAAAAAAATAAAAGCAAAGAAATGAAAGTCAGGGACCTCACACTTGGACTGATTTTAATAAAGTATCAATGGTATCCAGTAAGAGAACAGAATCTGAAATAACACGTAAGTGCAGCAAGAATATTGTGGTTGAAAATATTTCTGAGACAAGATTGAGAGGACAGAAAACACGTTAAAAGTATTTCCTTATCACCTTAACTACTTCCAGGTAGGCCCTAGTTTTCATAAGCACTGTAAAGGTATGGTCTCAATGACTCCTGAGCACAGCAAGTTATGGTCCTAAAGCATGTTGAGCAGTGTCCAGGTATGACTCTCTTGTCCCCTAGCATAGGACCCCTAGGCTGAAATTGTGAAAATTATAAGTTGGTAGTGGCCCCAGGGTTCCCTGCCACTGAGGTGAAGGCTCAAATAAAATTTAAATGAAATAAAATAATTTTTTACTGGACTCTGGGAAACTCCCAGAGATGCTCAGGGTAGCTCTTGCTCTTCACTCAGGAATTACTCGTGTTGGTACTCATATCAGGGGTATCTCTGAGATGCCGGAAAATCAAACGGGTCAGACAGGTGCAGGCCAAGCTCTCTTCCCATTCAACTATTGCTTCAGACCCTAAAATAATTTTCTTACTATTGTACGTGCTTTTACTATCTTCAGAGAAATATTAAGATTCGTTGAAATTGGAAAATTGTTGGGTAAATGCGGAGCCTATGGGACCACACAGAGAAGGGAGGAGCCTCTCAGAGACAAAGAAACTTCAAGGGAATCTAAAGGACATGATAAGAAAATGAAAGGAGACCCTGGATGAGAAGGACCAAGTACAAGTAGGGCAATCACCTTGGACATTGCATGTACCCGACCCAGGACTGATCCTGTCACTCCATTGGGTTCCTGCACACCACCAGGAGGGATTCCTGAAAGCTGAGCCAGGAGTAAGGTCTGAGCACTGCTGGGTGTGGCCCCCAAACAAAGCAAACAATTCAGTCCCCTTGAAAAGAAAAACAATAAAACACAACACCACTATTTTACTTCACTAAAACAAAACAAAGAAATTCAGAAAGTCTTTGAGTGACAAAATGACTCTGATTAGGAAAATAAAATTTACCATATTATCTGCTGTCTACAGCTACAAGGTGGGCCATGTACCTTTTTTTATTTGGCTTTCCTTACATTTTCCAAATAAGCTCATTTCCTTCACTTAAAGAGTCATGAAATGCTGCAGAAAATTGTTATTTCCACCTATTTTTATATAAAGCTAAGAACGAATCATGAAAGCCTTATTTAGAGAGTTTAGGAAGGGTTCTTCGGTGTAGTGTCAACATAAAGAGAGACAACATGTTTTTTATTTAACCCTCAGAATGAATCATGAAAGCCATGTTTAGAGAGTTTAGGAAGGGGTTATACATGTGGTGTCAACATAGAGAGAGACAACTAGACAAAATGGCTACCATGCAGGTGCTGTCCACTGATTGGGCCCTGCAGAGGAGAGAATGTGCTTTGGGCATAGTAGCACCTAGGCAACTGGAAGGCTGGGCTTCCTGGATTCTGTCCCCTCTCAAGATTCCAAGTCTGTTACTGGACTCTAGCTTGCCAGCCGGCATACTGGGTCCTCATTCTGCTGGAGTCTGAATACAGACAGTGTCTGTGACTAGCCTCTGGCAACTTGAACCTTGTTCTGGTTGTTTCTCTCAAGTCTTGTGGTGTTAGCTGGTCTTTTCCAACAGTAAGTAGAAATATCTTGACTGTTCACCCCCTCAGTCCTGAGAAAATCCATTTCATTCCTGTTTCTGGGTTTTAACCAGTCATGTCTGGGGTTTCATTCCACAGTCACAGCACTAACATCTCTGCCACAGAACAGCATGGCAGTGCACCTTAGCCTTCTGTGTGAGCCGAGGGCAGAATCGACCCTCCTGGATATGAACCAGGAGCTTCGTTCCCAGCTGGCACAATGCAAGCAGGACTTGAGAGATCTCAAACAGAAATTGCTTGTTTCGGAAGCTACCGCCTACTTTCTGGCCAACCACCTGCAGAAAACCAGTAAGTGTCACAGGGTCCTGGTCAGGAGAGTTGATGGGCTGTCTTCCTTCTGAGAAACCAAAACATCTCCATGATTTTTCTTTACTCCCTTTATCAAAGTCAATGTAACTGTGACTATATTCCAGAAAAGATATAAGTGAGTGTTTGACTCCATTTCACGGATGATAGGAAGCTTTCACATTTCCATTTACTGGTTTACAAAGGGTAGAGACACAGAAACATTTAAGGGATGGAATATTCATGGTATTTCAAAGTTGAGGGAGAATTTTGGGGTGGTCATTTCCCAGAGACAATGCGTCACCCAGTCTATATCTTAAGTATTACAGCATGTGTGTAATAAAGTTGGAAGACATTAATTAGTCACCTTGTCCTCCCTCTTGGAATTTCGTAGGTTCAAACAGGACTAGAAGTCCAATAATCAGAGATGCCATTATTCTTATATTTTGAGGTGTTAAGCAACTTTAACATAGTAGTAACTTCATCCATAAAACCATTCCAAGCTTCCCAGCCATGGAAGAGAGACATGATCAAAGATGGAAGCTGATCAACTGGAAAGTGTATTTAATGTTAACATGATAAATAGAGATGTATGAATCATAGTTCTTATATAAGATAAAGATATTCATTTATGGGACAATGAAATTAAGTTACAAAGTTTTGAGGTACATTTATAACAGAATATATTTCACAAGAGGCTTATTTTCTAGATTCTTTCCCATCTAGATCTGTTATTTATCATATTCATACTAGGGGTGTCACTGGTCTCTACTGGTCACTCTTCGTAAATGTTTCAGAGTATTTCAGAATAATCAGTATCTACACCAGCTGCTCCATCTCTCCTTAATCAGGTGAATCTTTGGCGATAAAGGATGGTCAGCATTTCCACCTATTTAGGCTTAGATGTTTGGACAAGCTGAGATATGTCAATGGAGGAATTGTGGGGTTTTGTAGAAGCCAAATCCTGTGTATGCATAGTCCCTTTCTACCCTGTCAGTCCAACAATTGAAGACCCAGTCCCTGTTTATGAAGATGGGGCTGACTGTTACAGGAATCATGAGCAAGGGACATTAGTGAGTACTTAGAAGGAGTTATGACACTTGAACTCTGAATTTATGGTCTTTTCCTATCTCTTGGTTCAAAAAAAAATGCTGACTCAATTTTACTGAATGGGAAAGCAAATTGGAACTAGGAATACACACTAATCCTGGAAGGAACTAGCTAATTTTGATGAAATGCCAACTAACTTTTAGTTATTTATTTAGAGAAAGAACACATGTATAGGGAAAAAATGTCAATCTATATCACCCATGCCACCTAGTATGTCTAATAATAGCTAAACATCTGTATCACTGTATCACTGTCATATCATTGCTCATCGATTTGCTCGAGCAGGCACCAGTAATGTCTCCATTGTGAGACTTGTTGTTACTGTTTTTAGCATATCAAATATACCACAGTTAGCTTTCCAGGCTCTGCCGTGCGGGTGAGATACTCTCGGTAGCTTGCCGGGCTCTCCGAGAGGGGCAGAGGAATCGAACCCAGCTCTGCCGCATGCAAGACAAATGCTCTTCCCGCTGTGCTATCACTCCAGCCTAACATCCACATTAAGAAAATGTATTTTATTTATTCTTTGTTTAAATATCTTCAATATCACTTGGTATTTGAGTTCTCTGCCTTTGTGATTACATTATTACGTTAAATAATATATTTTATCATTTAAATATTATTTGGCTATATTCATTACATATAAGTATATATTTCACTCAATGGATAAAGAATCTGTGGCAAAAAGCAAGTTTTCATCTTCTTTTCAAAATTTTATATACTCTTTTAGGTTTTTTGAAATATAAGAACACATAAGAAGCAATGAGTATGGCCTAGTCTTGGTTCTGCATTCAGAATATACTCCTGATAGGCTCAAAGGGACATATGGGTTGCTGGTCAAAAACAGTTGGCTGTGGGCAAGGCAAGAGGCCTACCCACTGTACAAGGTCTGGAGCCCCAAGTTATCAGTTTTTAATGGTATAGAGTACTCCCAGGGTTTTACTGTAGAACCTACAAGGTTCAGTAATTTGGGTCAGGACTGTTTCCAGTGATAGAAGATGAATCTTTGCTAGAAGGTTTATCTAAATGAAGTAAATGACTCCACTGCTACTCTCTGTACTTTGGAAGAAATTCCTATATTCAGCTCCAAATACAAAGTAACCAAATGCTTTGAGTTTTTCATGGAGGAATGGAGTTGTGGAAATTCCAGTACACATTCAAAGTTGGGTTTTACTTCATTATCGAATGAATCCTGCTTCTCCCTTGAGGGGAAAACACAGTTTCAGGTACCGCTTGCCACAGAGGTAGGGGTCTCTCTCTCTCTCTCTTTCTCAGACAACAAAGGCTGTAAAGCAGTAGCTGAAGCAGAACTGGGAGAGAAGCTGCAGTGTGATGTGAAGAAGTTTGCAGATCAGCTACTTGAGCAGCACAAGTAAGGAGGGTGTGAGCAGTTGGCTGGTGGGAAAGCAAAAGAATCTCTCAAGTGGGACAGGACCAACTTTGCTGGTACAAGGGAAGAAATTTCTATGCAGAAACATCTACACATATACATCTCAATTAAAAAAACGTAACAAAAACAAGTTATAGGATTTTCATATAAATGAAAGTCAAACAGGATTTAGAATATCATGGATGAGTGTTCAATTACTGTGGTTCACTATTCTGGTCTTTAGTTGTTAGTGGATATCACCTCCTATGGGCCAGATTGGGTCTTAAAGGATACTGCAAAAAACACTCATTGAAATCTTATTCAAAATGAAATGTCTATCACTCATCTACTTTGATTCTTAACCATACTCCAATATGTGTCCTCAGGAAATGTGATACTATAATGCAGAGCCAGAAACAACAAGTGCTCAAGTTAACTCAAAAATTACAAGATGGATGGGATGTCTCCTGCCTACTCCACCAAAGTATGCATCTTCTTCTTACCCAAGAAGATCTGGACAGCTATCCGGGCCAGGCCTTAAGGCAGAAAATGGCTGAAATGCAGGGTCTGGTAGAGCATCTCATCAGCAAGCTCAGTCCCGGTGAGTCGGTCACATCATCCATTGCACTGAGCCCCAGGTTATAGTAGACTCACATCTCCAGCAATAATGCTCTCACCAGCCCTTTTGGCTTTTAAATTTTTCTTAGGGGCTAGAGCCATAATACAATTGATGGGTGTTTCCCTTGCCTGCAGTCTGCTTGGGCTTGATCCCTGGCATCCCCTATGCATCACTGAGCACTGACAGGAGTCACTCCTGAGTGCTGAGTCTGAAATTAGCACTGAGAACTGCTTGGCTGGCCCAATAACCAAAAATAAAATCATATCCCACCTCAATGGGCCAGAGAGAGAGTGCAGATGGCAGTGTGCTTGCCTTCTGTGACTGACTTGCTTCCATCCTTGGCACAAGATCCTCATCACTTAGGCATTGAGCTGAGTGTTATCCCTGAGAATCACTAGTTGTGGCCCTAAATAAATTTTCTACTCCAAAATAGAACAATAGAATGAAAAAATCTGAAGTCACATTAGGGCTGACAGAAGATGTACTGCCTTGGTGAGACTAGAGAGAATAAATTCATGAAGTGCTGTGAATTAACTAGAAGGCAGATATAATTTATGACAGGGATAAATATTCTCTCCAGGAGAAGAACTGCTGGAAAGGTTCTGAGAGTCTACGCTTCTGACCAAAATTGTTTCACAACAGAGAAAAGTGATAGGAGGAAATATGGAATACTTATATTGCAAAAAGGAATAAAATTTAAGAAAAATAGTCTTTATCACTCTCAGAGCTTGTAATGATTTTAATTTGCAATTTCAGGCTAATATAATTGAGGGATCTGAGTTTCATGCCACAGACTACCCTTAACACAATGCAAATATCCAATACAGTAGCAATACTTGTAATTACAGTTTTCAGATTTCACTTACTCATTCTATGTTCAGTAGATACAGGGTTTCTAGTAAGTTCCATGGGAAATAGGTGAATGGGAATTTCTAACTCTTCTTTTTTTGCAGAAAATACTGAAGAGGAACAAGATGGAGAGGAAACTGTAGAGTCAATCAAAATAAGGTAAGGTAGAATCTTTAAAGGCCAAACAGATAAAGAATGGGCAAATTACAGAGAGTGTGTCAGCAAGAACGCTCCATGTGGCCAATTAGTCCCAGCTGCTGCTAGCTCAGAAGTGAGAAATCACTTCAATTCAGTCAACCAATCAAGAATGCTTGCTGCTTGGTTTTTTTATATTGTATGCTGTACCTGTATTTATGAAGGTGAAAACACCCCTGTAAGGGTTTACTTCACACACCAAAAAGTAGCTTTTCTCTCCAATAAAGAAACCACTGTGTCAGAGTCATTTCTGTCTAAATCTGCTGAATCTACGCAGTAGATTCAGTCCTTAGCATGACATTAACTAGCAAAGTATTTCTGAAAAAATGGTGAATCACTTTAAAGCTGAGGACTTCTCTACGATAATGAAGAGAGGTACAGAAGTCCCAATATCACTTGGAATCTACTCTACCTCATAAGCTGCTTCATCTAGTTCTTTGCATCTTCTGTCCAAAATGACTTGAGAGTCGCAAAACCTGGGATGGATCTCCATCTGCTGTGTGTGTCTCTGGTTGTACCATACTGGATACTTAAGTCTAACTTCTCAGGGAAGTCATGGAATTAGTGCACTGAACATTTTCTCATCTCTTTCTCATGCATCCTTTACTCATGAACTCTGACAGCCCAATGGTGCAACTTTGATAGAAGAACACTTTGAGCAGAACCACTCTGATATCCATGAAGTCACTGTGACTTAAGGCTCCCAACAGAACAAGAGAGAAAAGTGGTGAGATCCCCTGGGTTCACTCTTGTCTCTTCTATTTGTCACAGTAAGGATATGGAGGAAAAAACAGAAGTCCTGAGAGAAGAGGATGCTGTGATTCTGACAAATAATTTGGAAACACCCTTCAACTGTGAACAGTCCAACATCGAGGGTGAAATGACAACTGATGAAAATACAACTGTGCTTTCAGGTAGCCTAATCATTCTTGTTTCGTACAGCATGAAAAGGAGCAAGGTAAATTCTACCCCTATGGCTAGATCCAATACTAACCTATAAAATTAAACCATCCTCTAGGAGTGATATGAAATCATTTTTCCAAAAATTAGTGAATGTTGGAATCCTAGTCCAATATCACACAACTTTCATGTTGGCCCCTCTGTCACATGAATAGATCCAGGGCAACATTGACACACTCACATAGACTTCTTTCATTGCTGCAGGGAACATATCTTTCAAAAGTCCTGTCTTGAATAAAGTAGTCGTGTCCCATGCTTGCTCTTATTTTCTTCTAATCCTGAAGGTCCCACTTACATTTGTTTGTCCAATGATGTTTAGCCTCTTCTGAATGTGAAGATATTACCTGCTGTGTTTATTTACATCAACCCAGAGTCTATATCTTTTAGAAATGATCCTATGTCTAAGTCCCTGATTATCAATCACTCCCAATACTAATGTGCCCACAATCTTTCACTACTTTTTCCTTGTCCCTTCTTGTCTGCTGGTCTGTCCCCAAGTCAATTCCATTCCCTGCTCCATTAAGGCCTTTCTGGTCCATGCAAAAGCCAGGTGGATTTTAAATATTCATATTTTAACCACACATCACCACAAGTGCTATGATAAGGTAATATAGCATGTATATCCTTTTCTGGTAAACCTAACAGTTATCTCTAGATGATCATTGCCCCTTTGATTCTTTTTAAAAATAATATCTTTAGTTTTTTGGGAGGATCACACCCGGCGATGCTCAGGTGGTACTGCTAGTTTTGCACTCAGGAATTACTCCTTGCGGTGCTCAGGAGACCTTATGGGATGCCAGGGATTGAACCCAGGTTGGCCAATTGCAAGGGAAATGCCCTATCCACTGCTATTTCTTTCTTCCTCCTCCTTCTCCTCCTCATCCTCATCCTTCTTCTTCTCCTCCTCCTCCTCCTTCTTCTTCTTCTTCTTTTCATTTCTTCTTCTTCCTCTTCTTCTTTTCATTTCTTCTTCTTCCTCTTCTTCTTCTCCTTCCTCTTCCTCCTACTCCTTCTTCCTCTTCCTCCTCCTTCTTCTTTCTTCTTCTTCCTCCTCCTTCTTCTCCTTCTCCTTCTTCTTCCTTCTTTTCTCCTTCTCCTCCTTCTTCTCCTTCTGCTTCTTCTTCTCTTCTTCCTCTTCCTCCTTTTCCTCCTCCTCCTCCTCTTCCTCCTTCTTTTCTTCTTCTTCTTCTTCATCCTCTTCTTCCTCCTCCTCCTCCTTCTTCTTTTTTCTGGCTCTGTTTTAGTTTCTTCTTAATTTAATGTAGTCCCATTTCTTTATGTTTGTTTTTACTTGCTTGGCCAGTGGTGTTTCATCCTTAAATTCCTTAAATATGTCTTTAAGTCCAATGTCATGGAGGGTTCTGTCTACATCTTACTCCATGTACTTTACAGATTCAGGTCTGATATTGGGGTCTTTAATCACTTTGATATGACTTTTGTCCTATACCCCTTCTAAATGATGGTATTTGCTTTTACAATTGGGGTTCATAGAATTGCTTGGTATTTTGCCATGCTTAGTTTGTTTCAATAGTTATCGCACATTTTGTTGTGACCTTTGGATCACAAACAACAGTTCATCTGGGAATATTGGGGCATTGGAGTGAGCATGAAGTCCTTTTGATCTTTTAAAGAGAGACATAATATGATGAGCTAGTTTCCCTATTTCCTAAGGGTCTCTATTCCTTTTGCCTAAATACCAAGTCATTGGACCAAAGGCAGGCGATAAGAAGGTGA
The DNA here is from genome assembly GCF_027595985.1 of Sorex araneus. Lineage (NCBI taxonomy): Eukaryota > Metazoa > Chordata > Mammalia > Eulipotyphla > Soricidae > Sorex > Sorex araneus. The sequence goes on from NC_073306.1 coordinate 87,756,499, forward strand.
CACTCATCTTTGTAGCAGGGTGGGGATATCCTTGTCTCCAACTCCAATTTCCAATACATGTCTCTTTCAACTCTAAGTGTCTCTCTCAACCTCAAAAATTGATATGTCAACATTATTCCTTAGAAGTGTATGCCTTTTCATGGGATCATCACATTATCTACATGTGACTCCACCTCTGCATTGGTTGCATCCTATTCTTAGAGCTACCATCTTCAGTGTGTCTATCCTCCAGCATGGTCCAGAAGGAGTAATCTAGTGTCCAGGCACCATTTCATAGTCCATTACTTTGCTCAAGATTTTCCATGAAGAGGTCAAATCTCTGACCTCCCTCATACCATGAATGGCCAGTTTCTGTGGAGCAGCAAAAATTTATTAATTTTTATTCTGTGCTTTCTGAATACACATCCATTAGTCTTACCTGATGGTAAGTTATGCTACACTATCCATAGCTAACATATCCAATATGAAACAGTTCAGTACTGCCAAAATTAATATGAGTACAGGAGAACTATCACTCATGGATTTTGGAAAGAGGTTTAGTATTTCCCTAAACTGTAGAATCAATATTGTATAGTTTTGTTAGCCAGCATGGCAGATACTTCCAAAAGTTCAGGAAAGCAAATCAAGTGAGTTCTTATATTCCCTTGTCTCTTACAATATCTTATTGTCTTGTGATCATACAATATTCTGTTCTCTCAGTGAAGGTGTCTCTAAGATCATATAGATACAAAAGTTGTAATTTATAAAAGGTATCTGGCTTTATATGACCAGTGACATTTATTCAATTTTAGGAAAAGACACTTATCCTGAGCAAAGAGGTGAAGAACAATTCTATGCCAGGTGACTATGAAGAATATGGATCTTAAAATCAAAGGAAGAATCACTGAATGTATCCAGTGGTAACACTGAAACTCTCAGCTCTAGGCATATGTGCTGAATATTTCTAGTCATTAGCCCAACTATGAATATAAGTTACGAGTGATAATATTTATGTAACCCTAGCACAGACCATTACATGACTTAGTGACATGTCTTCAGTTACTGCAGCAGTGCTGATGAGTCCAGGAGTTTGGGCACTGGATTACTGTTTTTCAAATAGTCACTGCATTAGGCTTACTTTATTTCGGAAAGTTTTGTATTGTCAACCTGGAAGTGGTTAACAAATGGGACCAGAAATACATTCATATATGTCACAGGGGAAAATGTACTTGGAAAACTGAAAGGATCCCACTAGTAATTTTTAAACAAGGCGATGTTCATGTGGTTGTTAAATGAACATTTTACAAAAACTATTGAAAAGTTTCGAAGTCATCTTGCAGTTTTCTGCTGGAGCCCATGTAATTAATAACAATTCTGAGATGAGATGAAACATGTTTCTTCCTCAGAAATCCACTCTTCTCTGTGCACTCAGTACCTCCATGTTGCTTAAACACCCTTTGTACCTCTCTCATCACAGAACCCAAATAGAGCATACTGGATAATATTTAATGTCTATTTAAGAGAAGTTACCATTATGATTATATACTTAATCTTCCATCAAACTGAAATAATTCTCTGTTTACTAATTCCATTCTGTTTTTTTTTCCTGCACCAGTCCTCCATTATCCATAGTGGACAAGAGCTCGTTGAGTGATGAAGAAGACAATGAAGATACAAAATACAGGCTTGATGAAGTATACCTTACGCCTTCTGATAATTATGACCTCTCTGTTTCCTATAAGCCTTCCATCTACTCTAGAGACACACATTATGAACGGAAAGTCTTTTCACCAGTGAACAGACAGGGTGAGCAGAACCACCTCAAAGCACCTAAAAGCTCCTGCTGAATTTCTCAGAGCCTCTTTTCTTTAACTCCACAAACTTTAGCAGTGACAGCTGCAACACTGAAAACATATAGAGTAGATTCCTTCTTGGTGAAATTACATTTCTGGTCTAATATTTTAAGTCAGAAAGTAGATCAAATAAATTTCTGTCTCTGGTTACCTCATATGGTGAAACCCCATATCTCAACTGCAAACTTTGGTAATTGTTAAAGCTTTATAGTAGAATGGTGTGTAGGGACAAAGTTCAGTGGAGGCAAAGGTGTTGAAACTTTGCAACTTGCTACAATTTCTCTGCATTGAATGAGAAATGTGCATTTTTAAGAAGGTATTTTTTCCACACCCAGTGATGCTCAGGGCTTACTATAGACTTTATGCTCATCAATTACTCCAGGTGAGCTAGAGACCCTCTGGGATTCTGTGTGTGAATACCTCACCAGACTGGCACAAGATTAGCTCCTTACCAACCCTGTGTCTCCAATCACAATATTTTGTTATTGAAAATGACTTAATGAGAAATTGAGAGGATGGCTGTAGTGACAGTACAGCAGACAGACTCTTGCCTTTACATGGATGTACAGGGTTGATACCAGGCATTCCATATGGCTCCCTGAGAGCCGAGTCGGATATTAGCCCTGAGCACTGTGGGAAGTGGCTTGCACCCACAAAACAACCGAAAAAAATTGAATCAAGAAAAGAGAAAGGAAGTATGTGTTCACCCACCTGTCCAAAGTGGAAAAAGCAAGCAAAGTGTCTCTATCTACTTCACCCTACACATAGATTTAGAGATTGATTTTCTTATATTTTTACTTGAGGTCACTCATGAGTAGATCAGTAAGACTGTAAGACCACAATGAAGTTGTCATTTTATTTTCAACAGTGGCCTTTGAAGTCACCGTCAGCATACTGAACCCTGATCCCAGGCTGGAAATTGCAGATTTGTTTGCCAGCAAGCCTACCTGCCAGCTAAGTGAGGAAAGCATTGCTTTTGGTTCCATGAAATGGAAGGAGATGAAAAGAAAATTTCGCTTTAGTAACCGGAGACTAGCCTGCCGATTCCCAGGCCTCCAAACATAGGGTAAGAAAGACTCTAAGACAAATGCTCATAGATGGAGTCTTCCTTAGAGCTGCCTTTTGGAAATTTAAGTGGATCAGAGTTTTTCCCTAGTTTGGGTCTATTGACTTAACTGCTGTTGCTACCTCTGTCTGGTCTTACTAGTGATTCTCACACGGGTGACCCTCTGCCAAGCCTTCCAACCCTATCTCTTCCTTTGCACCCTGAACTCTGCTTATGCCTGCTATTGTCCTCACTCCCTCTCATTTTTCCTCAACGCACATGAAAGCACATTTTTAGCTATAGATACCAATTTACTGACTTCTGGATAGATATGTGAAAACCCTCCATAGTCAGAGAAATAAAGAGAAATGTGTGCTGAGGAAAGAGCAGAGGGATCTGGGAAAACCTCTGTAGTAGCACAGCCGTCTGCAGTGGGTGACTACAAGATCAGCTCCCTAGTTCCTTCACCAGAGCCTGCATGTAGCTTACAGAGGACCTTCTCCTAACAAGTGCTTAAGGGCTTTCCATTCACTTCCCTGATGCCTTTGCTAGTTGCAAAGCACTGTCCAAGAGACACGTCAGGACTGGTATCCACGAGGAGGGTCAGAAATGTCAAACAGGTATGTCCGGTAAGCCATAGATGTGATGAGGTACAGAGTTTCCACTCATCAATCCAAACATTACATGAAAGGTCACATTCATCCACATGAATCTGCTGAGATCGAGAGCAGGAATGTCTTCAATCAACAGTACATACTTTGAGTATGTATGTTCTTTGCAGTGAAATGGTGAATAGCATGCAGATGGGAAGAAAGTTTAAAACTTTCTTAATGAAATTACTTGGAAACCTTATTCCAACTATCTGTGAAATAAGTAGATGTTCAGTTTGAATAAATGTTCTGCAAGATCCAAATGAAGAGTTTACACCAAATCCATTACTGTCAGTGAATGGTGCCAGGGATGAAGCATCAGGCTGGACTGGACTGAGGGATGGGAGGAGGGTCAGGAGCGCTGTTGCAGCAGGGCTGAACACTGTATCTGCACATCCATACCCAGATCTTGAACATCACTGTAGTCCTATCATTTACACTATATATATGTGCATATATATGTATATGTACATATGTTTCTGTATATATGTATCTATATATATATGTACATTCAAACATGTCCATGAGGACCACTGAAGAACGTGTAGTCACACCTCTTTTATCTGAGTGATAGAATGAACAAATGATGGTCAACTGCTCTGTAGCAGCCCTTTTCCTTTGGAGTAACAATGGGTTGGAGTCAAGGTCAGGTGTCTAGTTCCACTCCCTGAGGGTACCTTAGATTCCGAGGTGTTTCTTCTACCTGACTTTCTTCTCTACCCGCTGTGAAACCCCTTCACTTTTCCTCAAGAGAAAATTGAATCAGTATCTCCTGACAAATTCTCCACTTAGTCACCCCTCCACTTAACCATCCTTCTAGACTCAGTAATCAATAGCACATCAAAGACTAATATTTGATTTCTTTCTCTCCTCTTTCAGATGACAAGAAGTCTGAAATGAATTGTGGTGTCTCTCAGAACACACCTTACCATAGTATTAAGAAATTTAGTGACAGTTAGTTTGATATTGTTTGCATATATACTTTCTAATTATACTTTTTGTAACCATTTGCCATTGTCTCAGGATACCCTGCCATTTACAGTATCTGATTTACATTTGTACAGAGGAAATTTCCTATTACCCATGGCCCATATTGAATGTGCCAGCACTGTGCTATGGAAAGAAACATACTGTTTTCCTTTAGTACCAATAAAATGGTATCAAAACCAATAAAAACTATAAATTCCTTAATCAAATTATTCATCAAATGTCGGTTTTCATTCATCTCATTGACTTTCATAATTTGGCATTTTATCCCAGAACATCATAGATTGGGGAGTGTATTCCAATATGATGCTTGAGAGGGAGGGCATCCAAACATCTGAACTCGTTTACCGCTATACTACATTAGTCTGTTCTAATGATTGAGTGATGGCTGGTATGTGCCAGTATCAAGTAATTTGCTATAGTAATTACTTTATTTACAATAATTAAATTAATTGGCCATAACTCATCTTGATGATTGGTGCTAATAAATCCACCGTTAATATGGAAATAGAATTTTATCACATATATGTATAGATAGCTATCACACTGTAGCACTGTAGAACTGTCATCCCACTGTTCATTGATTTGCTTGAGCGGGCACCAGTAACATCTCCATTGTGAGACTTGTTGATACTGTTTTTAGGGATATCTAATATGCCACAGTAGCTTGCCAGGCTCTGCCGTACAGGTGAGATACTCTCAGTAGCTTGCCGGGCTCTCCGAGAGGGGCAGAGGAATCGAACCATGGTCAGCCTCGTTCAAGGCAAATGCCCTACCCACCATGCTATTGCTCCAGCCTATCACACTGTATATAAAATAACATATGCAGCTTCACGCTAGAGAAGTTAACACCTAGTAGAGGATGTTGGTAGGACCCACTCGGGTTGAAAGCTGCGTGCCGAAAGTAGACTATAGACCCAACATGATGGCCACTCAATACCTCTATTTCAAACTACAACATCCAACAGGAGAGAGATCAAAAGAGAATGCCCTGCCGCAGAGGCACGGTGGGGTGGTGGGGGTTGCGGTGGGGGTGGTGTGAGGGATACTGGGAACATTGTTGGAGGAGAATGGGCACTGGTTGAGGGATGTAAACAATCACTGTATGACGGAAATGCAAACATGAAAGTTCATAAGTTTGTAACTGTATCTCATTTTGATTCACTAATAAAAAATTAAAAAAATATATAATATATATACAGCTTCTACATCCACTGGGAGTGTTGGAATTGATGCCCAGGGGAAAGGGAGGACAGCTGTTTCCAGTTCTCAGTGCAGCTCTAGCAAATAAATTAATCTCAGGGAGGGGATTTTGAGATCAGTCCATTCATGGTCAGTAAGGCAAAACTTCTGGTTCTTTGAATAAATAACATCTGTCATTGTCCTCTTAAGGTGACAGAAAAAAATCTTTAGAGACCAACATTGTCCCTCCCTCCCATGTTTCTTCCTTCTCTCCTTTCTTTTTGTCTTTGTGTCACACCTGCCCATGCTCAAGAGTCACTCTTGGCTCTGCACTAGGAATAATTCCTGGTGGTGATCTGGGAATCTTCTAGAACCTATAAACACCACTAAAGGGTCCTGCACTGAACTTCTTATTTGCTGTACATTCAGACAGGATCATATGCGCAGGGGCACACATACACAGACACATAAACACACATGCGCGCGCGCACACACACACACACACACACACACCTGTGCTCAGCTGCTGCTGTGACTCTTCTCCTCTGTCAGCTTACTCCAAACCAGCACTGGAGTCCTCTCCTGGGACCCCTTAAGCTCTTTCAGATTCCTGACCTCATTATCCTCTGGCGTGAGGGAAGTTTCATATGGATCCCAGCATCCTGCACTGACCCCCAATGGTGTCTGCCAGGTGGCCTGTGTCTAAAACCACACCTGGTCCCATCATAATGGAGTCACACATACCAAGGGACAAAGAATCCATCTGCAAATTGGTCAGATGAAGAGGCAGCATACACAGAGAGCATAAGTGTACTGTCTCATTTCTCATCAGAGTTTTTGGGTGCAATGAGGAGGGGGACGGCCTATGGACTTGTGCCTCCTCCACTGTAAATGCTGTGCATTGAAGGTCCATAGTGATGTCAGCAGACATACACATGTTAATAGAATCCAGCATCCACAGACTCAGGCCAAGGCAACTGCCAGAGACATCCTGGAGAATATGATGCCCCTGGCGTGGATATCTAAATGTAGATCAAGAAATGATAATCTGACCACGAAAGAGTCAATCTTCTTCTCAGTAGTTAAGTCTCTTATCAAACACTGGAAAGTCATTTTTTGGCTTTTTTTGGGGTCACAGTCAACACAGCTCAGTGGCTATTCATGGTTCTGCACTCAGAAACTGCCCTGGTGCTGCTTGGGGCCCATATGGCATGCCTGGGATCGACCTCAGGTTGGTAAAGTACAAGGCAAACACCCTAATCGCTATATACTATCACTCTGGTTTCTACATTGGACAACCTTAAGTAAAAGGAATAGTGATGGATCAGGGATTGTAAACACACACCAAGTGTGAGAAGACATAGAAGTAATGGGAATAAGAACCAGAACCAAACCTCCAATGCAATGAAGATTCTGAAATCATGAAAATGAGTCAAGTGAAAAATTGCAGGTAAAGTGCACCTTGATGTGTGGAAATGGTGTTAGAAAGAGCAAAACCCTCTGTGAAACTCCCCCTCTGATTTTTCACTGTCAAAGGTGGTGGTGTGTGTGATGTGGGCCAGGGTGGACACAGTACAGGGCTGACCAGGGCTGGATCCTCAGTATGAAACTGGGTCCCCAGTCCTTCAGTTGTGATCCCTGAGGGTAGAGTCAGGAGTAATCCCTGAACACCACTGGTTGTGTCACCTCAACCACCCACTGCTGCTCTCTACCTCACCAAAAAAACATATGCAATACATCCCTATATGGGATTGAACCACCAACTTTACAATGAACAATGGAATACACAAACCAATTGCACTTCAGGGATTAGTGGCTTTTTCAGAGCTTCTCTCAACTGTCTTTGAGCATCCTGCAGAATGGGCTCTGGGACCCTGAATCACAGCCTTGAGATGGCAGCCTCGTAAGAGGCATTTATGCCTTCTACACAGTAGACTTGGGGCCTTGGATGTAAAGTTTACTAGGAAAGGAAACAGCAGAGAAGTAATGAGTACATTTACACACTATCACTTCTCTTGCATACTAATGAAAGAGCACAGAAGTCTCAATATCACTGGGAGTCTACAACACCTCATGAGCTGTTCAATATATTTGCTACCAGTTCACTGTATTGTGAATTCCAAATAGGCATTGGTAAATCTTGGTACAGTCCTCTCTCCATCGTGTGCAACCCTAGCTGTCCAATACCGGAAGATGATATTGTGTGAGGAATTACCCAATAAGGGAAGTGGTAAAAGATCAGGAGAGCAAGTTAAGTCTCTCTTATACAACCTGAAACAACAAAATCCTGTGATAGATTAAATGTGAATTTCTAGCTATGCAAGTATAGGCGATGGGTTATTTACTTGTATCACTTATTATCCTGTTGCTCATCAATTTGCTCAAACAGGCACCAGTAATGTCTCCATTCGTCCCTGTCACGTGCTAGGGTAGCCCAATGGTGTGTGCTTGCTCTAGGAACAAGAAGATCCTCAAGCCTTATGTTCAGGGTTTTGATGAAGAAGTCTGACCATCTTGCAGGTGGGCAGCCAAGCATTCTTTTGACGTCCCGTGGAATCCAGTCAGTAACAGCTCTAGTCCAGTTGTCGTCTATAAATCTCATTACGTGTCTGGCCCATCTGATTTTTGATGTCTTGACAAAAAAGACAGTGTCCCCGACTCTTGATTGTCAAAGGAGGTTGGAACTCCGGATTCCTTCTCTCACTTGAGTGAAACATGATATTCCAAGCATAGCTCTTTTGATTCCTCTTTGGGATACCCGATTAGCGTTCTCATCCTGTTTGCGTAGGGCCCAAGTCTCTGAGGCATATGTTCGTGCAGGAAGAATGATGGAGTTGAACAGATGTGCCTGGAGCTGGAGGTTCATCATTCTCTTAACCACTTCTTCGATGCTCTTGAAGGCGTTCCACGCCATTCTCTTCCTCCTGCGCAGTTCTGGCGCCAAGGTCATTCCTCGTGTTGAGTTCTTGACCCAGGTACACATAGCTGCTGCATTCTGAGATGTTCGTTCCATTGAGAGCAAACGAAACGTCAGGGACTAGTTCATTTTCCATGAAAAAATGACGTTATATATCAGATGTTACTGATATACAAAGTGAGCAATAAAAAATAAATGATTTTTTCTTTTTTAAATTTTTTATCTGCCCCTGTCTAAAACTAGAGAGAGAGCAGTGACATGCAGGGCCACTCGGGGGGAGGGGGGTCGGCCCCTCTCCCCGCTCTCATGAGGTGCTGAGTTGCTGGCCACGAACGGCTCCTGACTCCTGAATGGCCATGATCCCAGGGACACAAAGACCAATCTCGGAACCCAGCGGCTTCTGGCAGAAATGCATCTGGACTGAACACTAAACTATGATGCCGTGCCACCCCGGGTGAGGAAAGGTGTTTGTCCCTTCCACCTTTTCTCCCCGGTGGCGCAGTGGGTGCCACCTTTTCAGAGCCTATTGGACAGCCAGGTATGATACTGCAGTGACATGACACATGGAGCCTCACGTGATGGGGTGTGGAAATGACCCCTCTCCCGGCCCCAGTGAGGCCCCAAGTTGCCGCCCACAAATGCCTCCTGGCTCCTGAACGGTCATGATCCCAGAGGCACAAAGACCAATCTCAGATCCCAGTGGCGTTTGGGAAAAATCCCTCCAGACTTATTGCGAAAATACCAGAAATCCAAAATGCTCTTCATATCAGCAATAGAAAACAAATTATCTAATGATGCCTTTTTGGCAGGTCTGAATGTTGGGGAAAATACCAAATAATAATGGTGGATCTTTTGTCAAAATATTCATTGTGATCAAAGCAGAGAAAGAATAAGGTGGAAATCATCTGCCACATAGGTTGGGGGAGGGGTGGGTTGGAGGTATACTGGGGTACTTGGTGGTGGAGGGTGCGCACTGGTGAGGGCATGGGTGTTTGATCATTGTATGACCGAGACTTACACTGGAAAGCTTTGTAACTGTTCTCACAGTGATTCAATAAATAAATAAAATAAATAAATGAATAAATAAATAAAATAAAATAAAATAAAAAGAATGCCGACTGGTCCAGCCTTTTTGGAAATCAATATGGATGTTTCTCAAAAAACTAGAAGTCGAGCTCCCATTTGACCCAGCAATACCACTTCTGGGAATATACCAGAGATGCAAAAAAGTACATTAGAAATGATATATGCACCTGTATATTTCCTGCAGCACTATTTACAATAGCCACAATCTGGAAAAAACCCGAGTGCCCAAGCACAGATGACTGGTTAGAGAAACTGTGGTATATCTACACAGTGGACTATACTATGCAGCTGTTAGAAAAAATGAAGTCATGAAATTTGCATATAAGTGGATCAACATGGGAAGTATCATGCTAAGTGAAATAAGTCAGAAAGAGAGGGACAGGCATAAAAGGACTGCACTAGTTTTTGGAGTATAAAGTAAATAAATAAATAAATAAATAAATAAATAAATAAATAAATAAATGTTTGCAAGGCAAACACCCTACCTGCTGTACTCTCTCTCTGGCACCCAAGGTCAGACTATTTGGGAAACTGCAAGCATTTATCTCCAAAATCTAGTAAAATGAGCTGAAAGAATCTTATGGCTTAAGCTAGAAACTTTAATCCATGTCTCAAGAGTTTTTTGGAGAAAAATAGATGTTTGACCAAGTTCATTGTGACTGTGCTGTAGAGTGAATTAGACTTGGGGCACTTTCAGAGAAAAATGACAGTGACAAACTCAGTGGCAGTAATCACAAGGGGGACAAAGTAGAGAGACACCTCACAGGGACTTTCACAGGGATTCCTGTTGGGGGTGGACTGAGCTACCAGGGCGAGCCATGTAGCCTGTACTACAGACAGGAACATTTTCCCCCTTCAAGCTGCCTTCAGAAAATAATTTCAGTATATTGAGAGAGGCAGTTTTTCCTTATTTCACAAAAGCCTGGCTGGTCTTTGACATGCAGATCTCAGGTACTAGCCAGGCCTGATCTTTGACACTGTAGATTCCAGGCTCTGGGCAAGCCTAGTCTTTGGGATATAGATTTCAGGTGCTGCCTAGTTTGCAATTGACATGTAGATGTCATGTGGCAGCCCGCCTTATCTTTGGGGTGTAAATCCAAGTGCTTTTAGCCCAAGAAAGGTTTCAGTTTTGGTTTTGTATCTTCTTTCCGGAGGCCAAGATTACTGGCCTGCAGATGCAAGGAAATAATGCTTACTTAATGTTCTTCCTGCAATATCTTTTGTTGCCTTTGGTGACTTCACTGTATTGCGCCCTTTAGAGGTACCATGATCAATAAAAGGAGATCCATGGGGCTCTCTGCTTTTGCCAAGAGCCAGAGAGAGCCTTGGACCTCCATAAAACACATTTCTTTCACATTTCTTATCTCAGCGCCTCTGACCTCAGGAATGTTCACACAACAGACTTCCAGATTGCAGCCCCGAGGCAAGAGCCTGTAGTTCAGGGCCCAGAAATAGCATTGCACATATGGTATGGGGTGGAGCGAAAGGCAGAAGTCAGGATGACACCAGATTTCTGGCTTGGGCCATCAAATATTGATTTGAAATGGCATAAGCACACCTATGTTTATTACAGAAGCATATATAATAATCAAAATCTAGACACAACCCAAATGTGTGATGACAGATGAGTGGGTACAGAAATTAATTCCAATATACTTTCAGGGGCAGGTGAACCTGGGCTCAATTCCAAACCCCATATGATCCCCCCAAAATCTGCCAGGAGTGGTCCCTGAGTTCAGAGCCAGGAGTAAGCCCTTAGCATCATCGGGTGTGGGCCCCATAATTCTGGTATACACACATATGTATATACATAAAATTCTGGTGTATACACAAAAGCACATCGGAATACTAGCTATAAGAAAAAATGAAATTTCACTTTTTGCTACACATTGACTAGAACTAGAGAGTTAAGTGAAATAAGTCAGAGGAAAGACAAATGCCAGGTGATCTCACTCATATGTGGTATATAAAGAGACAAAGCAAGGGGGTGAGTGGTATGAAATATCAACAAACCCTTGAAATCTGACAATAGACTGAAGCGACCAAATTGGGGGCACAAGAGAGACCCAGGAGAGGGACTGAGGTGGGGAGAAAAGGAGCTGATAAGAAGCTACTTTTTAAGACAGAGGCAGAGACTCTTATGCACGTTGTTGGTGGTGGCAGTGTGGTACAGTTCTACATCCAAAAAATTAACGGTAACACTAATGTAAGCATATCACCTCAATAATAAAAAGAATTCTTTATGAAATAGGGGAACAATAAAATAAGTTGCTTGCTCAGAACAACTGGCTTTGAAGAGGCTTAAAAAGAGAAGTACTCTGCTCATGTATTTTAGCCTTAGTAATTACTTAAATAACTATGAATGACATTTACTCACAATAGTCATATTTATATTAATTCTTCTTACTCAAATAATATATTGACATCTATTGAAACAATCTTCCCGGTGGACCCCAGTTAAAAATAAGATAAAAAAATGATATGGGAGAATTAGAATTTTTAGACCAGGGTCTGAAAATGAGAGGGTGTGGAGAATGAAAGAAGGAAAAGGGAGGGAGATACAGAGTAAACCAGAGAGGGAAAATGCCAACAAAGACTAACAAAAATAACTCTAATGAGAGCAAATTTTTGCTGGGGGACTTTTTATATAGAGAATTTCATTTAATCTTCACAAGACTTTCTGAGTATAATGACGCTCTGTGATGGCTGATGGAGTAGACTTTGCATTTGGAAATATGTCTGGAAGAGTATAAATATTCCACACATTACATTTTAGTCTAAGATAGATGTTACTGTTATTATATTTCATACTAAGGGAACTGATTCCTCCGCCCCTCTCAGAGAGCCCAGCAAGCTATCAAGAGTATCTCACCCACACAACAGAGCCTGGGAAGCTACCTGTGGCATATTTGATAAACCAAAAACAGTAACAACAAGTCTCACAATGGAGGCGTTACTGGTGCCCGCTCAAGCAAATTGATGAGCAAGGGGAAGGGGACAGTTTAGAAAGGCTAAGTACAGTCATGTGTTAATATTTGAGTCAATGAAAAATTATAGCGAAACAATGTGTCACTTTAAACAATGGTGCCCCAATCAATTGCACCATTTAGCTGAGGCTACTTCATATAGGTATGTGTAATTACGTGAGATGACAGTGTACAACGCATTACTCAGACCAGATACTTTTTAAGTGGTGCATAACTATAGATTTATTGGAGGGGGGAAATTAGGAGAGAGAAGTAACAATGCCAGTTACATTCAGACCATAGTTGTCACAAATGACTGCTTTTTTTCATATCCAGATCTATAGCTTTTGTACTACAGAGTGGAGTCTCTTTAGATGAATATCAAAACTGCTTCTCAACAGTTTTGAAGAATGGAACAAAATTACAGAGGAAAAAATTATAGAGGAAAGGAAACAAGTAAAGAGAGTAGTCTGTGCAAAAACAGCAACTCTTTGCCAGTTAAACCCAGTGTAGGGATTTAATTTCTCACCCTCCCTTTTTATGTAACTTCATTTGGGTTTTGATTTTGTATAACATAGTTTATCCTAGGTGATTACTAAATATAACCTGTTTGCACACCCATTCTCTCCCAACCCTTTCTCTCTTCTTCAATCTTCTCTCTGGACCAGATCACTCCTACCTACTCACTAGTCAAGTGTAGAAATGAAATGAATTCAAGATCTCAGGTATGCATATGAATGAGAGACTTTAACTCAGTGGAAATTAACAACACAGGGGCTAAGGGTGTTTATTTCAGAACATTCATTGTGCTCCCCTGCAACCACACTGAAAGTGCCTTAACTCCTGTCCTATCTCTTGAGACTTTTATGAAAATTTTCTTCACAGTTTCTCTGACTTTAATAGTTTTGTTGGTTTCCACTATTGTTTTTTCAGACTCAAACTCTATCTCAGACTCAAACTCATCTCCTTCTTATACTAACCTATTCTCTTGTTTCCCCATGCCCACTAATGCCCAGGGAAATACCTTTCTGTATTTTCTTAATTCTCTTAATTTCCCATATCAAGTCTCTATCCAAATCCCATAAATTTGTCTCAGTGAAGGTGTTACTCTTATAGAAACCCTTTTCCTACCAACACTGTCTTCCTCCAGATTCAGAAAATCTGTCCACCATTCTATCTTTAATCAATCCCAGGTTTTCCTATCAAATAATACCTTTCAATGCCTAAAATCACATCATAGTTTTAATAAAAATAAATCTCATTCTGCATCAGTAAATCACTGCCAAAATGAGCTTACTAGATCTGAATTCGAGGTTCCTATCTCTGAACTCCACTTGCCACACCCACTCCAACCTCCTATGATAACCCTGTTGGACACTTAATTCAACTACAATGATCACAGATGTCATGCTTTTAAAAGATTAGGAAGAAGTTTTCTCAGAGCAAATTCTTTCTTCCCTAAGGTAGGATCTGGGGTGAACCTAGTAGGTTAGTTGTGGTCAGGGTCATCAAACTGAATTACTTACAACAAGCACGTACATATCAAGGGTTAGGAAAAGCTCCTATTGAAAAAATAGTGGAACCCAACAAAGCCATTAAAGACAGAGAAACAATGAAGATAATAGGCCATAAAAGACTTGAGAGATAAGATAAGTGTTTAGGCACTATGGTTATATACAGTCAACACTAGATCTATCCCTGGAAACACATGTGAACCCCTGATCACCCCAAGTCTGACTCCTGAGCACAGAATCAGGAATAAACCCAAAACATCATTATGTGTTCCACTCATCCGAAAAGTTAGGTATTATTCCTGTCTTGGTCTACAGAGTGTGAGTGATAAAGGCAATGAAATCAAGGTTGAATGGGTTAGGAAGAAAGCTGTGCACACACACAGAGTTTTCCACCAATTAACTTCCCTATAGTAAAGTTCAGGAGGGGAAAGAAAAGGAAGTAATTTGTCATAATCTATTCTCCTATTCAAAGCTGTGAGTTGAGAGTCATACAACAATCGCTTTTCAATGATGCAATAATGACATCACAAGTAGGGGTCCCCTCTCTCCAACCTTTGGCTTTCTCAGAACCAGGCAGAGGAACCAAAGGGAAAAATCTTCCCAAGCATAGTCATCCAACTTGTTCATATGCTTGTCAAGTTCACTACAAATACAAAAGGGTAAGTTGCATTTGAATGACCAGGAACAGCTTTTACCTTTCCTTTCGTGGACTGACCTATAGCATCCTGGGTCTAGAGGCTGTGTATGTTTGTCTAAAAGTTTCCTCTGATTCTAGCTAGCAAGAACTGAGATATATCATAGAAAAGAGTCTAAACAATTCTGGAGTTCAATTTAATGATCTGCCTTTCCAGAGAAACTAATAATTTTGTGAGGGAGCATTCTAAGCAGTGTTCCAGGGGCCAGGGGCCAGTCCCAGTGATAGTCTGGTTGTGCAGGGCCAGATCGTTCAATGTTAGAACCAGAAAATATGGTGCTCAGCCAGAAATGGTGGGAGTACCTGGGAAACACTGGGAGTGCTCAGGGTACCACATAGTACTTAGCATTAAATTTTCAATCTCTGGACAAAGGCATGCATTCTTGCCTTTTGACTTGTCTCTCATATTGCGAGTCAACAATAAAAATAAATAAATTTAAATAACTATTTAAAACTACATTAGGGATCTGAGACATAGTAGAGCAGGTAGGGTGCTTGCTTTGTATGTGGCTGACTGGGGTTCAATCCCTGGCATGTCCAATGGTCCCCGGAGTACCTCCAGGAGTGATTCCTGAGTGCAGAGTCAAGAGTAATCCCTGAGCATCACATGTCTAGCCCCCAAACCAAACAAAACAAAGAACAAGAGGAAGAAAAAAAAAAGAAAAGAAACTATATTCGATGTACTTCATTTGTTTATTTTTAAAGGAAATCAAAGTTGTCAGTAGATAAAACTTGAGCGAATTGTCAGGAACTGATAAGCCCTGTCTGCTTCTTGAAGTTAGAGGCCCTCGAGGAATACCTAGCTAGTGGAAAATGTAGTAGTGGGGGTGGAATATGGAGAAAGAAATTCCTTTTTGAAATGACATTCAAATAATATTCATTGCTCTGAACACATACTTCAGAAAAATTAGAATTTCACATCCCGTCTCCTCTTCTGAATTCTTCCCTTAACCTGATCACTGGATAGACAGTGGATAGGGGTTCATCAACCTCTCATCTTCCAGTTTTTTAGTGAAGATCCAGTCCTCAAAATTTGAAGACTTCTGCAGGACACAAGATTAACAAAAGTCCTGGGGACCCACTCCCACTCTACATCCCATTCTCTCCCCAGAGGTATGGAGGAGTGCCCAGGCCATAAAGGAGTTCTTTGGAAATCTATTATGGAAGCAATTTTCTTTGTTTTGTTTTGTTTCATCTTAGCTTTTGTATCAGACCCAGCAACGTTTAGGTGCTACTGCAAGACCAGTACTTAGATATCAAAACTCCTGGTGTGTTATTGATCCATTCCAAGCTTTCAGCATGTACAGACCTTTCAGGTATCTCCCTGGACCCCCTAGGTGCATGGTCAAACTTATGCGCCCTTCAGATCAATGCCTTTATATTTTACCTTTGAACATATAACACAATAATGAAAATGAATAACGATATCTGTAAAGTGTTCGGATCAGAAATATGAGAACGGGAGAAAAAAATCTACAAAAAAGTAAGCTGAACCTAAAGGCAAACCAGTTTGGAAAATTTTTTGGAGGCAACAGTGGTTAATGAATTATGAGCAAATGGAAAATGGAGCAAATATATTATGAGTTGGAGTAAGTATGGAGTAAGTTGGAGTATGTTGGAGTAAGATTTTGACAGTTCTTACACGTTATGTAAAGAATTTCTATTTTAAATTTTCACTTTTACTATTCCTTTTTGTTTTAAATATTTTTTGTGGGTATACATGGTGTTGCTCAGGGCTCACTCTTGTTCTGCACTCAGGGATCACTTCTGGTGGGCTCAGGGGACCACATGGGGTACCGAAATCAAACCAGGGTCTGCTGCAAGCCAGGCAAGGTTTGTGGTTTATTTGATTGCCACCTCATGGTGATATAAGTTCTTGTTGCTTTATACTCTCACAGAACAACTATAAATGATACAAAATATAAATTAAAAACCTCCATCTTAAGTATCAGGAGTGTGCATAATGTAATCAGAATTGAAAAGGATGTCAAGACTTACGAAGAATACGATCGACTGGTTCAGGACTGTGCGAAGAATGCCGAGTGGGAAAGCCACAAATAGACACCTATCTTTGGAAACTCTCGAGCTCATTCACCAACGTGGTGTGGCATGAGCCTCAGGCAACCACAAGCTAACGCCCGGGCTTGCAAAGCTGTGAAGAGAATCGATATAAGAAGATCTCAAAGAGAGAAGAGCAGCAATGTTGGCCGATGTGGCAGAAGCCAGAAATATTTGCAACACTCGCCTGTCCTTCGCTAACTACAAGACCAAGATGACTGCCCTTTGATGTCCTGATGGAACTATCACATCTTCCAGAAGGGCAATGGAGAGGATTATTCACGACTTCTACTCGGATCTCTTCGACATCCACGTTCACCTGCTCACATACCAAATTCTGCAGGATGGATATGTTGTTCCCAACGTCCTCCCTTCTGAAATCCGACATGCCATTTCATCGGTAAAGACGCATGCAGCACCCAGTCCAGATAAGGTCAGACCTGAACACCTAAAGAATCTGCTGCCAGTACTCGTCAACACACTGGCTCAGCTCTTCCCATGCTACCTGTCCATATGCAAGTGGACAGTGGAAAACCATCATAATGGAAAACCAGCAGGACTATTCTGTTGTACAAGAAGGGAGACATCCAGGGCTGGAGCGATAGCACAGCAGGTAGGGCATTTGCCTTGCACGCGACCAACCCAGGTTCGGTTCCCAGCATCCCATATGGTCCCCTGAGCACCGCTAGTAGTAATTCCTGAGTGCAGAGCCAGGAGTAACCCCTGAGCATTGCTGGGTGTGACCCAAAAACCAAAAAAAAAAAAGGGAGACATCCATGACATTGGGAACTATCGCCCAATCTGCCTCTTGTCCATTGTCTACAAGTTGTTCACGCGAGTCATTCTGAATAGAATAGGCAGAACACTAGATGAAGGACAACCATGCGAGCAAGACTGGTTCCAGAAAGAATTCAGCACGATTGACCATATCCACACAGTGACCAAGCTCATTGAAGTTTTGAGAGAGTTCAAGATGCTGCTCTGTCTGACGTTCATTGATTTAAAGAAGGCCTTTGATTCTGCTGAGACTGAAGCAGTCATCGAAGCCGTAGTCAAACAGGGTGTTCAAACTCAGTACATCAAGATCCTCCATGAGCTAGTTAAAGAAACTATGGTACATCTACACAATGAAATACTATGCAGCTGTTAGGAGAGATGAAGTCATGAAATTTGCTTATAAATGGATAAACATGGAGAGTGTCATGCTAAGTGAAATGAGTCAGAATGAGAGGGACAGACATAGAGGGACTGCACTCATTTGTGGAGTATAAAATAACATCACATGAGGCTGACACCCAAGGACAGTTGAGACAAGGGCCAGGGGGATTGCCCCAGAGCTGGAAGACTGCTTCATGAGTGGAGGGGAGAAGAGAGATGGAATAGAGAAGGGATCACTAAGAAAATGATGGCTGGAGGAATCAGTTGGAATGGTCGAGATGCGTGCCGAAAGTAGATAATAAACCAAACACGTTGACCTCTCAGGGTCTGTGTTGCAAGCTACAATGCCCAAAAGTAGAGAGAGAGTATGGGGAATATTGTCTGCCATTGAGGCAGGGGGAGGATGGGAAAGGGGGAAGTATACCAGGGATATTGGTGGTGGGGAATGTTCACTGGTGGAGGGATGAGTGTTTGATCATTGTGAGATTGTAACCCAAACATCAAAGCTATAACTATCTCATGGTGATTCAATAAAATTTAAAAAATTAAAAAAAAAAGATCCTCCACGAGCTGTATTACGGATTTATCACCAGGATCTCACCATTCTACAAGGAAGTGATCATTGACATAAAGAGAGGGGTTCTGTAGGGTGATACCATTTCACCAAAACTCTTCAGTGCCACCCTTGAGAATGTCATGCGACGACTAGAACGGAAAGGAATGGGAGTGAAGATAGACGGTCAGCAACTACACCACCTCTGCTTCGCTGAAGGCATCGTTCTCATATCACCAAACATTAGCCAAGCAGCACAAATGCTGGACGACTTTGACCACGAGTGTGGAAAGGTCAGACTGCAGCTGAATCTCAGCAAAACAATGTTCATGAAAAATGAAAAAGTCCGTGACGTTCCATTTGCTCTGAATGGAACGAACATCTCTGAATGCAGGAGCTATGTGTACCTGGGTGGAGAACTCAGCATGAGGAACTACTTGGCGCCAGAACTGCACAGGAGTAAGAGAGCAATGTTGGAACACCTTTAAGAGCATCGAAGAGGTGGTTAAGAGGACAAAAAATCTCCAGCTCAGACACATCTTTTCAACTCCACCATTCTTCCTGCACTAACATATGCCTCAGAGACCTGGGCCCTACAAAAACAAGATGAGAATGCTACTGGGGTATCCTAAAGAGGAATCGAAAGAGCTATCACGTTTCACTCAAGTGAGAGAAGGAATCAGAATTTCCAACCTCCGTCGACGATCAAGAATCAGGGACACTGTCTCATTTACCAACGCATCAAAAATCAGATGAGCTGGACACGTAATGCAATTCAGAGACGATCACTGGACTAGAGCTGTTACCGACTGGATTCCATGGGACATCAAAAGATTGCATGGCTGCCCACCTACGAGATGGTCAGACTTCTTCGTCAAAACCCTGAA
This sequence comes from Sorex araneus, assembly GCF_027595985.1. NCBI lineage: Eukaryota > Metazoa > Chordata > Mammalia > Eulipotyphla > Soricidae > Sorex > Sorex araneus. The sequence goes on from NC_073306.1 coordinate 87,776,028, forward strand.
CAAATGGTTTGAGGCTCTTCCTGTTCCTGGAACGAGCAGATACCATTCGGCTACACTAGCATGCGATAGGAAAAAATGGAGATGTTACTGGCGTTCGTTCGAGCAAATCGAAGATCAACGGGATGACAAGTGATAAGTGACAAGTCAAGACTTCGAATGGGAAGTGATATTGATGGGCTTTGCATTTCATACACAAATGACCCAAGGACAGGAAACATTTAGCACAAAGAGTGGCTAAAATTCCAGTAGAAAACTAAATAATGTCTTCTTGATTATTGAAAATCAGAAGAAAGTTTGAGACAAAGTTTGAGACAACTGAAAATTCAGTAGACTACTTCAGTAATTAAAAAGCTAGAATGTAGTTTTGGTGAGAATGTTATACAAAAATTTGTGTATGAACTATGCCTAAATATCTTATTGACCACTCGAGTACATAAAATATCCCAATGGAAGACACTGGGCAGACACTTGAACTTCCCAACAGACTTGATTTCTTTATTTAAATTGAATCACCATGAGATACACAGTTATAAGGCAGTTCATGATCAGGTTTCAGTCATACAATGTTCCAACACCTATCTCTCCACCAGTGTACATTTCCCACCACTAATGTTGCCAGTGTCCTTCCTGCCACACCCACCCACCCAGCTTGTCTCTAAAGCACAGAGATGGGCTGGAGTGACAGTACAGCAGAAGAGACTTGCCTTTTACAGAATGAACAGTGTTGGATGCCAGGCATTCCATACGGCCCCTGAATTCTAAGTCGGATGTTAGCCCTGAGCACAGCAGAATGTGGCCTGCCCACCCAAAGCAACGAAAATACATTGAATCAAGAGAAGTGGAAAAAGCAAACAATGGCACATAGAGACAAACAAGTGAGATATATGTTCCTCTCCATCTGGTTTTTAAATGTTCATTTTATTTATTGATTGATATTAATTTAAGTTTTTTTAAATAATGTAGGTGTACTGCTATTTGTTCAGCCATTGATTAAGCTGATTGAATGGGGAAATGAACTACACATTACTTTTCTTTTAATTGTATCACTGTGAGATAGATTACAAAGCTTTCATGTTTGAGATTCAGTCACACAATGATGAAACACCCATCCCTCCACCAGTGCACATTTTCCACCACCCACATCCCAGTCCTCACCCTGCCTCTATGGAAGACAATTTCCCTAATACTCTCTCTTTAATTTTGGCCATTATGTTTTGCTCAAAATTCCCCACCACCATTCAAGCCTACCTGCCAGGGGCAGACGCTAGATAATTTAATTTTGATTGCTGATTTTGAATATCATGAGAGCTTGCATGGCCACGATTGTAAATGTAAATTTTGAGATTGTAAATGGTTGGGTTCTAGAGACATCTCTGTATGGCACTAATCCATTTTGGGATTCAATTGGGAGTCTCTGGGCCAGAGGTGCTGTTGCCCTAAGATGGCACCCAGAGGCAAAATTTGGGCATGACAGCCAGTCTACTGGGCAGCTGAGGACCCAAGGAGGAGCAGCCCGGGTCCTCTGCCACCATAGAGCCTGGAGATTTGGTCCTGGAACCCACATATGGGGGAGGGAGGAGGCTTTTAGAAACTCTTGGTCGCTGGGATTCCATTTGGAGTAGGCAGAGATAGTGCACCTGCTCCATCTGGGGTGCCCTGGTGAAATTGGCTCAGTATGGGGCCTGGGGAGATCTTCAGTACTGTGGTGTCTTCTGGGACTTGCTGCTGTGTCTCTGGGCCAGGGTTGTTGGTGTGCTAAGATCCACATTACAAACTTTTCAGCAGATTATATCTTGGTGAGGTCCATCCTGAGACGGTGGAGTCAGGCTGGGGGTGTGGCAGAAACTTTGGTTTGTGGAAGCTAGTGGCTGCCTTGAGGCTCTGCTTGGTCGGGCACAGGCTAATCCACCCCTTCTGATTTACTCCAGTCTGTTCAGCCACAAACGCGTCCACACTTTTCTGTGGCTTTTGATCTCTTTTGAGATCTATTTGAAGCAAGGCTGGCAGTAGAGCTTACATGGTGGTGCTGGACTGGGTTTATGGGGGTGACTACCAGTGCTTCCATGTGTACTGGGAAGTGGGGGGCAGTAGCCCACCCCAACTTTGAGAAAGCCTGGAGATTTTAGTCACAAAACCCACATGCCAGAATTTTCAGCAGATTATATCTTGGTGAGGTCTGTCCTGGGACAGTGGAGTCAGGCCAGGGATATGGCGACAATTTTGGATTGTGGAAGCAAGTGGCTGCTGGGGGCTCTGCTCAGGTGGGCCATCAGAACAACCCGTCCCCCTCCGATTTACCCCAGTCTGTTCAGCCATGTATGGGTCTGAGATTAACTTTGGCTTTTGATCTCTTTCAAAATTTATCTATGGGTCTCTGAAATAAGGCCAAAAATGAGCTTGTATAGCTGAGCCGGAGGTGGTTTGTTGATGTGGCTCCTATATACCTAACTTGTGGCCATTTAATTTCTTGGTAAACTTGGTCCCAACTCGTTGGGTTCTGGCCATAGGCACAGTGGCAATTCGGGGGTATCAGGAAGCTTGAAAGCACTAACAGGCTGCTGATGCACTCACCCCACAGGTACAGGTAGACCTGCTGGCGACACCATACCCCTGGTTCATTTTATTATTAATAAGATAGTAGTGTGTTAAGTTTATTGTTCTTGACATTCAATCATTTGGTCTTGGCATTATCTATCATTTTCTGTATGTCTATTTATCTATCCATCTTTCTTTTTTTTTTTTGCTTTTGTGCCACACACAGTAGTGCTCCTGGCTGTTTTTTCAGGGATCATTTCTCCTGAAGCTTAGGATTGTCTGTGGTGCTAGTGATTGAAGCTACCATTAAGACAACTTCCCTTCCCCCAGAACTCTCTATTGCTCCATGAAGGCATTGTTTATAAAGAAGGCAGTGTGAGAAAGACCATCAGAAATAAAGAAGACCAAAGTGTCTCTATCTACCTCAACTCACACATGAACTTAGAGATTGATTTTCTTGAATTTTTACTTGAGGTAACTCAGGAGTAGATCAGTAACTCTGGAAAACCACAATGAAGTTGTCATTTTAATTTCAGCTGTGGCCTTCGAAGTAACCATCAGCACACAACCCTGATCCCAAGTTGGAATACGCAGATCTTTTTCCCAGCAAGTCTACCTGCCAACTCACTGAGGAAAGAACTAGTTTTGGTTCTACGAAACGAAAGATCATGGAAAGAAAACTTTGCTCTAGTAAATGGAGACTAGCCTGCCAATTCCCAGGTCTCCAATCTTAGGGTAAAAAGACTCAAAGACTAAGGCTCTTAGAAGGATTATTAATTTAAGCAACCTTTCAGAAATTTAAGTTTTATTGTTTTTTTAATTTGAGTAGATCAGTCTATTGACTCCACAATTGTTACTTCCTCTTTCTGGTCTTACTAGTGTTTCCCAAATGGTTGATGCCCTGCTAATCCTTCCAACTCTCTCTTCCTTTGCACCCTGACTCTGCTTTGTCCCTGCTATTGTCCTCACTCCTCGTTTTTCCTAGCAGTCACATGAAAGCACATTTTTAGGTATAGATGCCAAATTACTGACTCCTGGATAGGTCTGAGATATCCGTCCAAACTGCAGACAAAGTGAGAGAAGTGGGTGCTGAGAAAGATTGGCAGAAATCTGGGAAATCTCTGTAGCAGCACAGCCTTCTACTAGTGGGTGAGTGGAAGATCAGCTCCCTAGATCCTTCACCAGATCTCGCATGTACCTTACAGAGGATCTTCTTCTAAGTAGTGCAAAAGCACTTTCTATTCACTTCCCTGATGCTTTTGTCCAAGTGCAAAGCTCTGACCTAGAAACATCTCAGGACTGGTATCCATGAGGAGGGTCAGAAATAGTCAGACAGCTGAGTCAGGTAAGACACAGATATGATAAGGCACAACCCTTCCACTCATCACTCAAACATGACCAGAAAGGCCACATTCATCCACATGGATGTGCTGAGATGAACAACAGGAATGTCTTCATTTGACAGCCCAGGTCCTCTGCTTCCACGTGGCCTGGAGATTAGCTCTAGAATCTGCATGCAAAGGGCCTTACTTGGGGATAAAGCATCAGAGAGGAGACAACTGAGGCATGGGAGGATGGTCAGAGGCACCATGGTGACAGAAGTTGTAGAAGCACATCCATAAATGAATATTAAATACCACAGTACTCTTGTCATCTAAACAATATATACATGATTGTATGTATGTATATATATATATACATATATATATACGTTTGTTTATATATACACACACATACATAAGTGTATGTTCAAACAATGTGTGTGAGGCCCACTAAGGTACTGTATTCACACCTATGTTAAGAATGACATAATGAACAAATGATGGCCAAAACTTTGGAAATGGCCCCTTTTCTTTGGAGTACCAATTGGTTAATGTCAAGATCTACTTCCTTCTCCAGAGGGTCTTTGTAAGTTCCAGGGGGATTTCTTTTACCTGATTATCTCCTCAGTCAATCTGAGGAAATGCCTCAGCTCTTCTGCTAGAAAAATTTGAATCATTATATCTTAACCACCCCTCCACTTAGCCATCCTTCCAGACTCAGCTATCAGTAGCACCTAAAAGACTAACATTTGATTTCTTTCTCTTTCCGTTTTAGATGACAAGAAGTCTGAAATGAATGTGGTGTCTCTGAAGATACCTTCTCATAGAAGTACTAAAAAAATAGTGACAAATAGTTTGATATTGTTTGAATAAACTCTTTGTAATTATTCTTCTTTGTAACCATTTTGCTGTTGTTTAATGATATCCCTGAAATAATTGGTACATAGGAAATTTCCTATTTCTCATACCCTGTATTGAATGTACCAGCACTGTGACCTCTCTTCCTTTCCTTAGAGTCTGGGCAGGAAGCCCCAGGAGGCCTAAGCCCAGGCCTGAGGCCAGGGATGGAGCCCTGCATGCAGATCAGGATGCTTCCTTGCACTGGTGATCTGGCAGGTGATGTGGGGCCTGGAACAGGTACCCGCCAGTGTTTAGAGCTCTGCGAGGTGAACTCAGGCATCTGGTCCCAGTCAGGCTCCTGGTACTTGGGGCAGTCCAGGTCTAGGCACCTTCAGGGGTCTTGTTTCTGTTGTTTTGACATGTGGGACCAACCCCCTATGGAGGTCCTAGGGGGCCTTTTCCTCTGTGGGTGCTGCCAATCTCCTGCCTATAGAACTAGGGAAAAGAACCATCTGCTACAGCCTGAGGATGGAAATGAGTCCCCCCTCCCTCAGCAGTCCCCCACCAGGCACCCACCCAAACAACAATGCAAAAGCCTTTCTCTGTCATACAGAGGTCAATATTTGGAGCCTTTGGGGGCAATTAGGAGGATAAGCCTCTTTATAAAGGGCTTTATAATAAACTACCAGATGTTTCTCAAGGTCCGAAAGGGCAGTGGCCTGTCCCCCAATTCTGAGGACAGAGGGAAAGGAGCACATCTTCAGTGTATGAAAGGTCACAAGCGTTACCAGAACACAGATCACCTTGGAGAAAGCCTTGCATCCCCTCAGTGAGCACCCCCTTTGCAGACAATCATTGCCTGTCCTCCTTAGCCTAGTTGTCATCACTGTGACAATCATATCCTCCTGATGTCCCTGAAGATGACTATGATCTCCTCCTCAAAGCCATGTTATGAATTCAGATACATAACTTTGATGTGTGTGAGTGTGTGTTTGTGGCTTCTGTGCTCTATCCCATTGCTACTTTAATCATACCTTTCATCTGTTGAGCTGTGAAAATGGGTCCAAAGCCTGAAAGTAACCCCCAATTCTGGACAACTGAATTATGTCTAGGTGTGTGCGGCGAGAAGACTCTGCCATGTACGGGAATCACTGGGTCACTGACTAAGTGTAACTTTAATTTTAATTTTATTAGGAACATCCAAGCAGTTTTCCAGAGTAGGTTTTCATGAGAGGTACAGTTGCTGGACATTCCTGAGCTTTCTGGGTTCTGGGCTTTGTTAGTGTAACCTGTTTGAAGCAGATGGATAATGCTTCTGGTGGCTTATATCGGTGGTGATGTTGAGCACATTGTCTAATAGTGAGGAGATTCTAAGTAGGCCTTTTGCTTATTTTTTAATTGGTGTGACTTTTATTCACTTCAAAGATTTACCTGTTCTCTATTTCCGATTTGCTTCATTTGCATTATGTAGAATCTCTTGTGGCTCCCCCCCTCCCGTGCCTGGCTGTCTTCAATGGGGCCCCTTGAAAGGGGTTGGTTGAGTTTCCCTCCCTGCCCCAAGCAGAGCTCCAGTAGCCGAAGATCTCCAGAACCCAGCCACAGCCATGCTCAAGGCCACTCTTCACATGCTCGGACAAGCCTCGTGAATGAAGGAACCAGCAGAAGAACCCAGGTGTGCTGGATCTGGGGCTGAGATATCCAAGCCTGCTCAGATCACGACTGGACCTCTTCCATCCACATCCCCCATTTCCCAGTAACTAGGCAGTCACAGCCACAAACTGCCCACGGCACATCCCATCAATGGCCAAGATCCAGAGACTATAAAACAAAGCTCCTGGACCTCTTCTAGCTTAGTTCTCCCTCTCAGAAAACCTGGCAAGCTACCGAGAGTACCCTGACTGCATGGCAGAGACTGGCAAGCTCCCCATGGCGTATTCTATATGTCAAAAATAGTAACAATGATGGGTCTCATTCCCCTGACACTAAAAGAACCTCCAATGCAGCACCGTTGGGAAGGACAAGTAAAGAGAGGCTGCTAAAATCTCAGGGCTAGGATCAATGGAGACGTTACTGGCTCCCACTTGAGCAAATCGATGAACAACGGGATGACAGTGATACAGTGATACAGTGCATTATGCAGTATCCCTAGACGAAGGAGGCACACACCACAAATCCTTCCCATCCACTGAGGGTGTGGTTCCAGTGACAGACTTTTGTGGCCAACTGAGATCTCAAGAAGTTGTATCACTCTTCTCTTCTCTTGGCCCTCAAATATTTTCCACCAACCCAACAACAAGAGAAGATTTACAGCTTGTCATTGTATTCAGGTGCTCCGGAGGGAGGAAGATCAAAGGGCGAACTGGTTGTTCAGGAATCCAAGTGTCCCTGCTGTCTGTCTGGGCATGTCTGGAGTTGAGGGAAATAAGTTTGAGCTGGAGAATGGGCAACGCCAGAACTTCAGGCACCTAAGTGTAGGCAGAGCCAGTGGGGGCAGGGTTGGTCCTGGACAGCTGCAGTATGGCAGGCTGGGATCCACAGCAGGGGCCAGTGTTGCTGCAAAGGATTCGTCCATGTCATCTGTCTGGGTCCTCATAGGCCAGAGTGGTGCCTGATGGGGCTGCTCTGTACATTGCGGGGTCCCTTTCTGGATGCCCCTCAGCTGCTGGGTTGCTTCAGCAGAGACGTGCTGGGTGCTAACACCAGGGGAGAGCGTTTGCCCCCCAAAACAATGAAGGCTGGGCTGAGCGATGGTGTGAATCATGTCAGTAGATGGAAGGGTGTGACTAAACAGTATATGCTCCCTGGTGGTCTAGAGGTTAGGATTTGGTGCTTTCACCTCCATTGCCCGTGTTCAATTCCCCGTCAGGGAAGTCTTTTGGCATTTTTCTCTGGGATGCAACTAATCATGCTCTGCTTGTCACAAGTGTCTAGGCAGCAGAAAGGAACAGACTTTGTGGGGTTTAGGGCTGGGACAGGATATGGCACTCTGGGTTTTTTTCTGTCTCAGCATCCTAATGAGTCAGGTCACTAGTGCACCCTGGTCTGGGCAGAATGTGGGGTGTCTGTTCCTCATGTTGAATCTCATTTCCATCCCACTGAATTGAGAGCTCCAGCAGAAAAACTACAAAACAGTAGAATTTCAAATGCCACTAGGAACACTTTGTTTTTATTTTATTTTGGGGTCAGAACATCTAGGCGCTCTGGATCATGCAGGGCAAGGATGGAACAGGGGCCTCCAGTAGGCAAAGCATGGAAGGAGCCCTTTCACCAACCAATCAACTGACCTGAACATGCCTGTTTTTATGAACCGCAGTGAAACACTTCATTTTAAGCCATGAAATAATGTCATGTCACCATATTTATCCTGAAAATGTTTAAGGTGGGGGTCAAAGAGGCAGCTCAACAAGTGGAACAAAAGCTTTATAAGTTGGAGGCCTGGGTTCAGTCCTTGGCATCGCATGGATCACAGCTAGTCATGAGTAGTGAGCTTGGAACAATGTGACTCCAAACACTGCCAGATGTTGTCCCAAACAAACAAAAACCTGATTCCAGGGACTTTGAGACTAACAGGAAGTTTCTTTATTTACAGAATGCTATCATCAACATCTACCACACCCCTGATGAGACAACCTCTACTTTCAAGTAAATCCTTCGCATTGCACTTTTTTTTTCCTTTTCTTTTCAAATTAGTTTAAGTTTTGGGGTTACATCCAGCGATACTCAGGGCTTACTGCTGGCCCTGCACTCAGGAATTAAGGGGACCATACAGAGAACTGGGGAGCAAACCCAGGTCAGGCGTATGCAAGGCAAGGACCCTACCCTCTGTACCATCTCTCCAGCTCCATGCATTACAGTTTTATTTTCTTGAGGTAGCACATCTAACTGTGTGTAGGCATTACTGACGTAGGCAGGTAGACAGGGAAGGCCCTTGGCAATAAAATTCAGGTCTACAGAACTTCTGGGAGGAAAATCCCAAGACTGATCCACCCGGTGGATACAGAGAACAGATCTGATAAAACCTTTAGCGGACTCTGAGGACATTGAACCCCCTCCCCATGAAGTTCCTCTCCTAGAAAATCCTCCTTGGACCTCTCCCTTAATCTGATTAAAATGTGATGCAGCCCCCGAGAAGACTCCAGAACTTCTGGGATCAAGACAATCTGAGAAGAGCCTATAAAAGACACCTTGAACAAAGAGAGGGCGTGCATATGCTGCCTGGGCCCATGTGTTGCATGTGCCCGCGTGCCGAGCACACGTGGTGCCTGAGCACATGTGTCGCCCGCATCTCCCCTCTTGACACGTGTACTTTTATGCTTTCCTATCCAATGCTGGGATTTGTGTAGGGGCTCTCTCCACCCTTGGAGAAGCCCACGTTTTCTCTTGAGCGCATTACTCTGTCTCTCTTTACTCTCCACTTGCTCCTACTTTTCTCTTCGTCCCTCCTTTCAAAAATCCTCCAAATAAAATGTTTTATTTCACTGCTTGTCTACTCCTGAAATTCTTTTCTGCAAGTGAGACAAGAACCCTGGAAACCTTGGGTAAGGCCTGGGACTGGTTTCTCCTTTCTTGCACAGAGCAAGACCCCGCTCCAGCCTGAGTCCGTGGCTCCCCAAGAAATCGGGTGGCGGGGTAGACTCCTATGCCAAGAAGACCAAGCAGACTTCAGGTGTGGCCTGACGGCCACCTTGTGGTACTGTCAGGGCTCAGGCCCGTACCGAGCAGGGGCTCATCGCAGACTTTACTGGTCCTAGTCTTCCCGACGGGTCCCAGGCGGCAGAGGCAGAGTCGGAGAAGGTGATTGTCTTTCTCTACCCTGACTCTCGTGAGCCACCCGTAGAGTCCACTGGCATCAGTACTCCTGCTCCTGTGCTCAAGGGACACTCCTCGTAGGCTTCAAGAGGACACATATTATGCCAGCAATTGAACCAGGTCAGCAACATGCAAACTAAGCACCTCACCCATTACTATTTCTCCAGACCCATGTTTGGTTTTGTGGGGTTACTCCTGTGGTGCTGGGGGGACCTGGCTTGTGCCAGGAATAGCACCTGGGGCTCACCAATCAGCCTATTCTCTTAGTGGCCTTTAATACTTGTTTGTTTGTTGGTTTTGTTTTTGTTTTCCTGCCATGCCGAGCACTGCTCAGGGATTTATCCTGGTTCGGCTCTCAGGAATTAATCCTAGCAGAGTTGGAGATGCCAGGGATGAAGCCAGAGTTGGCGATGTGCAAAGCAAATGCCCTCCCTACTGTACTACTACTACAGCTCCTTTAGTGGTCTTTCACGTTAATCAAATTTCAGAGGTTGTGCTGATAAGAGCCTGTAGGCCACTGAGAGCTATTCCCACAACAAACACAAGGAGCCAAGGAAGCTCAGGGTTTAGGGCCACAAACTTTTCATGCACAGAATCCAAGTCCAACTCCAGATTATCATCCTGCTTGAGCAGCACTGATAAATATCTCTGAGCCATACATGGGCGGAACTACTGGTCTCCATTACCACTACGTCTGAGGAGCACTGTATTGCTTGACCTTAACATTGAACATTCAGGCCTGGTAGGAAGAGGACTGCCATGAGTGGTCTCTGGGTTCCCTTAACATCACTTGAGAATGCGGCTCTCCCCAACCCCCTTCAAATACACCTAAAACTGAAGTCATGGAAGTTCACTTGCAGTACACACATCAGGCATGAGATTGCAAAGTATGTCTATGGAGAAAGAGAAGCTCCAGGTGACAGCTACCTGAGACAGGTCTAGGAGAATCCATATTTTTAAAACGTGTGGCCCATACCTGAATGGATTCAGGTACAGTGGGGAGTAAAATAAAAATTTAAGTTTTTAATTTTTTTGTTTTATTTTATTGAATCGCCATAAGATATAGTTACAAACTTTCATGTTTGAATTACAATCACACAATGATCAAATACCCATCCCTCCACCAGTGCACATTCCCCACCACCAATATCTCCACTATACCCCCCTTTCCTATCCTCCCACTGCCTCCATGGCAGACAATATTTCCCCATACTCTACTTTTGGGCAATATGGTTTGCAATACAGATACTGAGAGGTTATCATGTTCGGTTCTTTATCTACTTTCAGCACACATCTCCCACCCGACTGATTCCTCCAACCATCATTTTCTTAGTGATCCCTTCTCTATTCCAGCTGCTTTCACCCTCACCCTCTGGCTCATGAGGCAGGCTTCCAACTATGGAGCAATCTTTCTGGCCCTTATATCTACTTTCCTTGGGTGTCAGTCTCATGTTATGTTATTTTATATTCCACAAATGAGTGCAAGCCTTTCTATAATCTGTCCCTCTCTTTCTGACTCATTTCACTTAGCATGATACTCTCCATGTACATCCATTTATAAGCAAATTTCATGACTTCATCTCTCCTAAGAGCTGCATAGTATTCCATTGTGTAGATGTACCAACGTTTCTTTAACCAGTCGTCTGTTCTCGGGCACTAGGCTTGTTTCCAGATTCTGGCTATTGTGAACAGTGGTGCAATGAACATATAGGTGCAGATGTAATTTCTACTGTGCTTTTTGGCACCCTCGGGATATATTCCCAGATGTGGTATTGCGGGATCCTATGGAAGCTCATTTCTAGTTTTTGAAGGCATGTCCATATTGTTCTCCAGAAAGGCTGTGCCAGTTAGCATTCCCACCAACAGTGAAAAAGCGTCCCTTTTCCCCCACATCCACACCAGAACTGGTTGCTTTTGTTCTTTTGACTGTGTGTCAGTCTCTTTGGTATGAGATGATATCTCATTGTTGTTTTAATTTGCATTTCCCTGATCATTAGCGATGTGGAGCAGTTTTTCATGTGCCTTTTGGCCAGTTGTATTTCTTTTTTGAGGAATCTTCTGTTCCTTTATTCTCCCCATTTTTTTGATGGTTTGGAGGTTTTTCTTGTACAATTCTACTAGTGTCTAGTATATCCTTACTATACTCCCTTATCAGATGGACTTTGGGTAAATATTCTTTCCCATTCTGTGGCTCTCTCTGTATTTTGGTCACTGTCTCTTTTGAAGTGCAGAACTTTCTTAGTTTGATGGTGTTCCACTTGTTTATGTTTATTTCCACTTGCTGGTCAGTGATGTTTCATCCTTAAAGATGCTTTTAGCTTCAATGTCATGAAGGGTTCTGCCTACATTTTCCTCTATGTATCTTATGGATTCATGTCGGATATTGAGATGTTTAAACCACTTTGATCTGACTTTTGTGCCTGGCATTATATAGAGGTCAGAATTAATTTTTTTGCAGTTAGTTATCCAGTTTTCCCAGCACTACTTGTTGAAGAGGCTTTCCTTGTTCCGTTTCTTGTTCTTTGTCAAAGATTGAGTGGTTTCCAAAAAAATATTTCCAAAAAAATATTTGGGAATCTGTGAGAGAATATTCAACTCTGTTTCAGTATTCTGCACATCTGTTTCTAGTCCAATACCATGCTGTTTTAATTACTACTGCTTTGTTGTGCAGTTTGAAGTTGGGGAAGGTGGTGCAACCCATCTTCTTCTTCCCAAGGATTGCTTTAGCTATTTCTGGGGGTTTATTGTGAATCAAATTCACATATGAATTTCAGGAGTGTTTTGTCTATTTCTTTGAAAAATGTCATGGGTTTCCTGATAGGGACCACATTCAATTTGTATAGTGCTTTGGGGAGTGTTGCCATTTTGATGACGTTAATCCTCCCTATCCATGAGCAGGGGATGTGTCTCCATTTCCTAGTGGAGGACCACTTTTTCAATCAAGCAGCAGAATCCCTCCCCACAAAGTGAAGCAGAATAATTAAGAGCAGGGAATGAATGGGCAAAATGTCAAGAGTGTGTCAACAACAAAAGAGTGTTCTAAATGCTGCCATAAGCAAAACTGAGGAAGAGAGTCAATTCAATAACCAACCAAGAATGCCTTGTGACTTTTTTTTGGTCACACCCGGCAGTGATGCACAGGGGTTACTCCTGGCTCATGCACTCAGGAATTACTACTGAAGGTGCTCGGGGGACCATATGGGATGCTGGGATTCGAGCCTGGGTTGGCCACATGCAAGGCAAACGCCCTACCGGCTGTGCTATTTCTCCATCCCCGTGACTTTTAAAAAAAATACAGTACTCTGTACATGAACCAAGGTGAAATCTTACTAGGGATGTTCTGCACACACAAAATGTATTTATTCTCAGCTGCAAATGAACACCTGAGTGAGAGTCATTCCTGCTTTCTACACAATAGACATGGGTCCTTGGTGTGAAGTTAACTAGCAAAGGAATCAGCAGAGAAATGATGAACACATTTGTAGAAAATAACTTCTGTAATAAACAAAGAGGCACAGAAGGATAAGCATAACGGGGTGTCTACAACACCTCATGAGCTGTTCACTATATTTGGTACTGGTCCACTACATCTTGAATTCCAAATAGGCACTGGTAAAATTGATATGGTCCTCTCTCCATGGTGTGCATCCCTGGCTGTTCAATAGTAGAATTCCCCGGGTCTATTCTCAAGTCTATTCCCTTAGTGTGAGAAAGCTGTTAGTGCACTGCACATCTGCTGTGGACTCTCTAATGACCTCTGGCACCCACACTCTTAGCCACAAAGGAGGCCAAACTTTGGCACTTTATGCAGACTACCACAGTGCTTTCAAAACTCACTCCCCCTTTCTTTAAGGTGCTGTTCAAAACTAGTAAGTAAGGATGCTGTGGGATTTGATTCCCCTAATTCCCTTTTGTCTTTTCCTCTCCCACATGGCAGAGCAAGGAGGTGTACTAGGTGGAAAGGAAGGAAATCCTGTATAAAAACATGGGAATATGTGCTGCAGTTCCCACAAATGTCCTAGTGGGAGTAGCCTGTGACCAGCCCACAGTGAAGGCACATTCACTTCTGATGACTTGGATGTTGGCTCTGCTCTGCTTCTATGCCCTGAAGCCTTCAATTTCAAAGGGAATGATACTTCAACTCTGTCTTCAGGTAGTCTCCATGAGGAAACTTGGTGCAATTCTTTCCAAAGTCACATCTCTTTCATGGATTCCCTTCGGTACAACACTGGGACCAGTGCCTCCATGATAAACTCACACATACTTCACCAGTGAGGTGCAGGTGGTGATTTTTCTGATCTTCTTTCTTTCTTTCTTTCTTTCTTTCTTTCTTTCTTTCTTTCTTTCTTTCTTTCTTTCTTTCTTTCTTTCTTTCTTTCTTTCTTTCTTTCTTTCTTTCTTTCTTTCTTCCTTCCTTTCGGGACAATGACAAATGTCCAGGGCTTACTCATGTCTCTGTGTTAATGGATCACTTCTAGAGGTGTTCAGAGGACCATTTGGGGTACTTGGTATTGGGTACTGAGTAAAACAAATGAAGGGAAAATGCCTTACCCCATTGAAGTATTGTTTTGTTATACTCGGGTTTATGGATGAAGAGATGAAGTGAAGAGAGGAACAGAGGCACACACAAGAAAATGCAAAGGCAAAAGGAGTCTTATTCCAGTTAACTGGGGTCAACTATCTCACCCACAAAGTGGTCTCTTGATAGTGACTCTGACCTTCAAGTGCAAGCAGTTTATATAGATTGATTACATAAGCAGTACATGCCTTATTATTTCAGAAAAATCTGACATAGTTACTTAAAGGTATTTTGGCAAGTGTCTAGGGTATGTGTTGGACTCTGATAGGCTTGTGGTTGCTGGGTATATTCTCTATGGTTTCTGGCACATTGTGATTGATTGAGCCTATTTTCACACTTGCTTGGCCCAGGAACATTCCAGGGCGGGGGGCAGGGATTGGGGGATGGAGGTGAAGGGGTTCAGGTTGGCTAGTTACGCATTGTTTTATTGCTGGGAAAGTGAAACTGTTTTATTTCCTTTAAGTGAACATAAGGCCTAGCTGATTTTGCTGATTTCTGCTGCCTGTCATGGTTAGTTTTGCCTTTATAGTTTCAGCCACTGACCTCCTATGTTTAAACAAATCATAGCTTTATTTATTTATTTATTTATTTATTTGCTTTTTGGGTCACACCCAGAGATGCTCAGGGGTTACTCCTGGCTCTGCACTCAGGAATTACTCCTGGCAGTGCTTGGGGGACCATATGGGATGCCGGGGATCGAACCTGGGTCGGCCGCGTGCAAGGCAAACGCCCTACCCGCTGTGCTATCGCTCCGGCCCCATAGCTTTATTTAGAAATGACCAAAGTTTGACTGCTTTGACTTCTGCTGCCTGTGCCTGCCCCACTACCTCCCCTCTCCCCCTCTACTTAACAGTTCTGTGAATCCCCTTGCACGTCTCCTCCCCGTCCAGCCCTGCGACCCCCAACTTCAATAACCGGGACCAGCCGTGGGGGCACTTGCCTTGACTTCTACCACCAGCACCTGCCCAACTACCCACCGCTCTTCTCAACAGCTCTGTGGACCCGGGGATTAGCATCTGGACCTGCGGGGGTGTGACCTCCACTGCGGGGGGCGTGGTATCCTCAAAAGTGGGCGTGGCCTTCTGTGTGGCCGCAGTTATATTTCCCATTCCCAGCACTCTCGACTCACATCCCAACCTTTATTACCTAATTCTGTGGAAAACGTCCTGGCCACCTCAAACACAATGCGACACTAATCCACTGGCCTACTCCAATTCCACCAAAGACCAGTATACACAAGAAGCTATACCAAGCCCAATATAAAAGAACACCACCTCCAATGCTTCACTAGATACCTATCATAAGTCACAGATTAATGTCTGAGAGGAAGGACGTACTCAAGAAGGGGAGAAGGTTGACCACCATCGACTGAGCTTGTTCAGAATCCTTTCCCTCAATAAGAGGGAACAGTGCTAGTGAATTTGAAGGTTTTACCTCATACAACCACAACAGCATGAAGAAACAGCCCTACGATGAGAGGATGAAGGAAAGAGTCCCGAATCCTCAACAGAGGTTACCCACATATACGATCTCCCCGACAAAGAATTCTGAGATGAAATGCTGAGGATGTTCAAGGAACTCAAAGAATCAATAGAGCAGACATCCAGAAAACTAAAGGAAGAAATGAAAAAATAATGGAATGGATAGGCGAAGAAATACAGGAAGAAATGAGAGCAGAAATAAGAAAGCTACAAAAAGAAATGTCACAAATAAAGGATTCGGTAGATGAAATAAAAAACTCAGTGGGTGCCCTCAACAGTAGAATGTCTACAGCTGAAGACAGAATCAGTGAACTTGACGATGAGCAGCAGAAATCATATGGGCAACAACAAACAATGGGAAAAGACCTCAAAATAGCTCTAAGGCAAATCAGAGACTTAGGGGATGACTCCAAGAAGAACAACAATAGAAGCATCGGAGTACCAGAAGAACAGGGAGGCAACCCCAGTGAAAAAGCCACAGTTAAAGAAATCATTGCTGAGAATTTCCCAGAGTTAGAGAATGCAGGCATCCAGATCCCAGGAGCCAGAAGGGTGCCAGCTAAAAGAAACCCTAATAAAAGCACTCCAAGGCATAGCATACTCAGAATGATGGATGGCATGGGTAGAGACACAATACTGCAAGCGGCGAGATCAAAGAAGGAAATCACATACAAAGGAGCACCCCTTAGATTTACAGCAGACCTATCAGAGGAAACCCTTCAAGCCCAAAGACAATGTTGGGATATAGTGAAAAAACTCAATGAAATGAACGCCTCACCAAGAATACTTTATCCAGCTAAACTCTCACTCAAACTTGATGGAATGATACACCATTTTATAGATACACAGCTCAGGAACTTCACAGACACAAAATCAAACTAAAAAGAAAGACTAAAAGGGCTCCTGTAAGGCAAGAAAGAAAACACCCATAAGCACAACAAACCCTTACAGAAAGATGGCACAAAACCCCATGACAATAATCTCTCTCGATGTCAGTGGTCTAAATGCACCAATCAAGAGACACAGAGTGGCAAAATGGATCCAGAAACTGAAACCAACATTCTGCTGCCTACAAGAAACACATTTGAACAATCAAAACAAACAGACTCAAAGTTAAAGGATGGAAAACAATCTTGCAAGCAAACAACTCCCTCAAAAAAGCTGAGGTGGCCATACTAGTATCCAACAACAGAAATTTCAGGTTGAAAAAGATTAGAGGGGACAGTAAAGGCCATTTTCTATTTATCGAGGGAGATTTACAACAGGAAGAAATCACACTCCTAAATGTATACACACCTAATGAGGGAACAGCTAAATACTTAAAACAACTGCTAACCGATTTTAAGGAGGACATTGCTAGCAATATGATAATAGTCGGAGACTTCAACAGTGCTTTGACACCTCTGGATATATCAACAAGAACGAAACTCAGCAGGAAACACTGGCTTTGAAGGAAGAAATAGAAGAGAGTAGGCTAACATACCTATATAAGGCCTTAACCCCAAAATGAAAGAATACACATTCTTTTCCAGTGCACACGGAACATTTTCTAAAATAGACCAGGTGCTGGGTCACAAAACATACCACAATAGAATCAAGAAGATAGAAATTGTATCATCTATATTTTCAGACCACGATGCACTGACGATAGAAGCTAATCACACACAGACACAGAGACCCAAATCAGACACCTGGAAATTTAACAATTCAATGTTGAACAATGAGTAGGTCAGGAAGGAAGTCAAGGAAGAAATCAAAAGATACCTGGAAACAAATAATAATGAAGACATGAGCTATCAAAACCTATGGGATGCAGCTAAAGCTATGTTAAGCGAAAATCTATAGCTTTGCAAGCATTCCTCAGAAAGAAAGAAAGAAAGGGCCTACATAGATAACTTGACTTCACAGCTCAAGATCTTAGAAAAAGATCAACAAAAGGAACCCAAACACAGCCGAAGGACTGTAACTGTCACTGTCATTCCATTGCTCATCGATTTGCTTGATTGGGCACAAGTAACGTCTCCATCGTGAGACTTGTTACTGTTTTTGGCATGTTGAATATGCCACGGGTAGTTTGCCAGACTGCCGTGCGGGTGAAATACTCTCGGTAGCTTGCCAGGCTCTCCTAGAGGGGCGGAGGAATCTGTCCTGGATCGGCTGTGTGCAAGGCAACACCCTACTGCTGTGTTATCACTCCGGCCTTCAGCCGAAGGAAAGAAGTAATAAAACTTAGAGCAGAAATTAACGACATGGAAACCCAAAAAACAACCCAAAAGGTCAATGAAACCGAGAGCTGTTTCTTTGAGGAAATAAACAAGATTGATAAACCACTAGCAAGACTCACAAAGAAGACAGAGATAGAGAGAGAGAACCCTAATAAACCGAATCAGAAATGAAAAATGAGACATCACAACAGAAATGAAATTCAAAAGATCATCAGAGACTACTTTGAGAGTCTGTATGCCACGAAACAAGAGAACCTAGAAGAATTGGATAAATTCCTGGATTCCTATCATCTCCTAAGACTGAACCAAGAAGACTTGGAATACCTGAAAAGACCCATTAATATCAAGGAAATTAAAACTGTAATCAAAAGTCTTCCCAAAAACAAAAGCCCAGGCACAGATGGATTCACTAGCAAATTGTTCCAAACATTTAAAGAGGACCTGACTTTCCAAACATTTAAAATCTCCTCAAGCTTTTCCAGGAAATTGAAGAAACAGGAGCTCTCCCAAACAGTTTCTATGAGGCTCATTTCTCCATGTAGGCACATACTATATCTAGAGAATCCTAAAACCCATCCCAAGAAACTCTTGAAACAATACACTTGTAAAGTCGCAGGCTATAAAATCAATACCAAAAGCAAACAAAGACACCACTAACAAGGAAAACTACAGGCCAATATCCCTAATGAACACGGATGTGAAGATCCTCAACAAAATATTAGCAAATAGAATCCAAAAACTCATTAAAATGATCATACATCACAACCAAGTGGGATTCATCCCGGGGATGCAAGGATGGTTTAACATTCGGAAATCAATCAACATAATCCATCATATGAATAAAAGTAAAGATAAAAGCCATATGATCATATCAAGAGATTCAGGGAAAGCATTTGACAAAATCCAACACACATTTGTGATGATGAAAACTCTCACCAAAATGGGTTTAGAAGGAACTTTCCTCAAGATAGTCAAAGCCATCTACCACAAACCTATGGCAAACATTATCCTCAATGGGGAAAAACTAAGAACTTTCCCTCAAAGATCCAGGCAAGACAAGGATGCCCATTCTCACAACTTCTGTTAAATATAGTACTGGAAGTACTTGCAATACCAGTGAGCCAAGAAAAAGACATTAAGGGCATCCAAGAAAGGAAGAAATCAAGCTCTCACTATTTGCTGATGATATGATACTATATCTAGAGAATCCTAAAACCCCTACCAAGAAACTCCTAGAAACAATACACTTGTAGAGTAAAGTCGCAGGCTATAAAATCAATACCCCAAAATCCATGACCTTCTTATATGCAAATAACGAGACAGAGCAAAGTGACATGAAAAAAAATATCCCGTTCACAATTGTTCCCCAGAAAATCAAGTACCTCGGAATCAACCTAAGTAAGGAGGTAAAGGACCTCTACAAAGAAAGCTACAAAACGCTACTCCACAAAATAAAAGAGGACATGAGGAAATGCAAACATATCCCCTGCTCATGGATAGGAAGAATTAACATTGTCAAAATGGCAATACTCCCCAAAGTACTATACAGATTCAATGTGATCCCTATAAGGACACCCATGAAATTCTTCAAAGAATGGATCAAGCACTCCTGAAATTCATATGGAACAACAAACGCCCACGAATAGCTAAAGCAATTCTTGGGAAAAAGACAATGGGAGGCATCACCCTCCCCAACCTCAAACTCTACTACAAAGTGGTAACAATTAAAACAGCATGGTACCAGAACAAAGGCAGAGTTGTAGACCAATGGAACAGGGTGGAATATCCCTACACACAACCCTAAATGTACGAATATGTAATCTTTGATATCACTGTATCACTGTCATCCTATTGTTTGTCAATTTACTCAAGCGGGCACCAGTAACGTCTCTATTCCTCTCAGCCCTGAGATTTTTTAAAAAATTTATTTATTTTTAATTAGTGAATCACCATGAGGGTACAGTTACAGATTTATACATTTTTGTGCTCATGTTTCCCCCATACAAAGTTTGAGAACCCATCCCTTCAGCAGTGCCCATTCTCCACCACCGGTACACCCAACATCCCTCCTACCCTCCCCAATCTCATCTCCCCCCACCCCATCCTGCCACTGTGGCAGGGCATTTCCTTTTGTTCTCTCTCTCTCATTAGGTGTTGTGGTTTGCAGTAGAGGTGTTGAGTGGCCACTGTGTTCAGTCTCTAGACCACATTCAGCCCGCATCACCCTACCCCCGCATGGCCTCCGACCACATTATTCTTGGTGATCCCTTCTCTGAGTTGCCCTCTCCCCAGAATGTGAGGCCAGCTTCCAAGCCATGGAGTCAACCTCCTGGTACTTATTTCTACTATTCTTCTATTCTTGGGTGTTAGTCTCCTACTCTGTTATTCTATATTCCACAGATGAGTGCAATCTTTCTATGTCTGTCTTTCTCTTTCGGACTCATTTCACTTAGCATGATACTTTCCATGCCCATCCACTTATACGCAAATTTCATGACCTCCTTTTTTCTAACAGCTGCATAGTATTCCATTGTATAGATGTACCAAAGTTTCTTCAACCAGTCATCTGTTCTAGGGCACTCGGGTTTTTTCCAGATTCTGGCTATTGTAAACAGTGCTGCAATGAACATATAAGTGCAGATGTCATTTCGACTATACTTTTTTAGCCTCTCTGGGATATATTCCCAGCAGTGGTATTGCTGGGTCAAATGGGAGCTCAATATCTAATTTTTTGAGAATCGCCCATATTGTTTTCCAAAAGGTCAGCCCTGAGATTTTAGCAGCTTCTCCTTACTCGTCTTTCCCAGTGATTGGAGGCTCTTTCAGGGCCAGGGAATGAGATCTATCATTACTGTTTTTGGAATATTGAATATGCCACGGGTAGCTTGCCACTGCTCTGCCCGTGTGGGCGGGATACTCTTGGTACCTTGCTGTGCTCTCCAAGAGGTACGTATATATCTGTTACTGTATTTGGGATATGAATATGCCACGGGGAGCTTGCCAGGCTCTCCCGTGCATGCAATAAATTCTCGGAAGCTTGTCAGGTTCTCCAAGAGGGAGAAGTTGGCTAGAAGATGGCAGGTGGCCGCATTGCGCCACTTGGTTTTATAGTCTCTGGATGTTGGCCATTGAGGGGATTACCCGGCGCCAGGAGCAGTTTCTGGGTGTGACTGCCTAGCTACTGGAAAACGGGGAATCTGGGTGGAAGAGGCCCAGTCCCGATCTCAGGAGCCTTGGAAATCTTGATAAGGGAGCAAGAAATGTGAAGTGGAGCAAAGAAAGCCTGATTAACAATTAGTGCTGGCATAATTGGACAACCACATGCCAAAAAAAAAATGGGCTTAGACCTCGACCTAATACCATGCACAAAAATCAGATCAAAATGGATTAAAGACCTCAACATCAGACCAAAATCCATAAGGTACATTGAAGACAAGGTCGGCAAAACCCTCCACGACATTGAGGCTAACAGTAACTTTAAAGATGACACGCCAGTGACCAACCAACTGGAAACAGAGATAAACATATGGGACTATATTAAACTAAGAAGCTCTTGCATTACAACAGTTACAGTGACCAAAATACAAAGACAATCTACAGAATGGGAAAGAATATATACCCAATACCCATCTGATAAGGGGTTGGTATCAAGGGTATACAAAGCACTGGTTGGAATCTGAAAGAAGAAAATATCCAACCCCAACAAAAATTGGAGTGATGAAATGAACAGAAACTTTCTCAAGAAAGAAATATGAATGGCAAAAAGGCACATGAAAAATCACTAATCATCAGAGAGATGCAGATCAAAACAACTATGAGATACTACCTCACATCACAGAGACTGGCATACATCCAAAAGAACAAAAGCAACCGCTGTTGGCGTGGATGTGGGGAGAAAAGGACTCTCCTACACTGCTGGTGGGAATGCCAACTGGTTCAGCCCTTTTGGAAAACAGTATGGATGCTTCTCAAAAAATTAGAAATTGAGCTCCCATTTGACCTAGCAATATCACTCCTGGGAATATGTCCCGGAGAGGCAAAAAAGTATAGTTGAAATGACATCTGCACTTGAATGTTCATTGCAGCACTGTTTACAATAGCCAGGATCTGGAAAAAACCAGAGTGCCCAAGAATAGATGACTGGTTAAAGAAACTTTGGTACATCTATACAATGGAATACTATGCAGCTGTTAGAAAAGATGAAGTCATGACCTTTGCATATAAGTGGATCAACATGCAAGTATCATGCTATGTGAAATGAGTCAAAAAGAGAGAGACAGACATAGAAAAACTGCACTCATCTGTGGAATATAAAGTAACAGAATGGGAGACTAGCACCCAAGAGTAGTAGAGATAAGTACCAGGAGGTTGGCTCCATGGCTTGGAAGCTGGCCTCACATGCGGGAGGAAAAGGCAGCTCAGATCGAGAAGGGAACACCAGGTAAAGTGTGGTTTGACGACCGCTGGGGATGGGAGATGCGCGCCTAAAGTAGACTATAGATCAAACACAATAGCCACTCAAAACCTCTGTTGCAAACCACAACACCCAAAATGAGAGAGAGAACAAAAGGGAATGCCCTGCCACAGAGGCTGGGTGGGGGGGATAGAGTGAGGGGGCTGGCAGGGATACTGGTATCATTGGTGGTGGAGAATGGGCACTGGTGGAGGGATGGGTACTTGAGCATTGTATGACTGAAACACAAGCACGAAAAGTTGTAAGTCTCTAATTGTACCTCACAGTGATTCACTAATAAAACAATTGAAAAAAAAGAAATGATCTAAGTTTATTTTATTCATTAACAATATCTCTTGCATTTCTATGCCAATCAAGACTGTTCAGCTGAACCAAATTTTGGAAATATAAGCACCCTGACTCACCTGTGCCAACCAATAGTGTACCATCTTGAATCTGTTTTATCTAGAGGCTCCCCCCAACAAAACACCACTGTCGTGCATGCTATGTTGCACTTCCCAAGCCCAAGATGGTCACTGTCTCTTCTCTCTTCTCCCCTCCCTGTCCTTGCCTTCTCTTCTATTTCTTTTTCAGTATGTAGTCACCATGAAATTACAGAGTTAGTCATAATTGGGTTTCAGGCATACATATGTCAACATCAATTCCTTCACTAGTGTCCTCTTCCCCAAGAATGCTCCCCTGACCACACCCCGATTTTATTCCCACCCACCAGGCGCATTGTTTCCTTAAAGACATTAAGAGGGTAGGAGCAATAATAATGCTGGTGGAGCATTTGCCTTGCATGCAGCCGACTTGGATTCAATCCACAGCATCCCATATGGTCTCCTAAATACCACAAGGAATGAATCCGAGTGTAGAGCCAGGAATAACCTCTGAGCATCGCAGGGTCAGATATGACCCAAAAAGCCAAAAAAAAGAGACATTAAGTATCTTCAATGATCTGCATATTTCACTCATGAAGAAAATGATAATATAACATTTGGACTGGAGAGATAGTACAATGTGTAGGGTACTTGCCTTTCAAGACACAACATGGTTTGACCCCTGGCACCCCATACTATCCTCTAAGCCCTGCCAGTAGTGATTATTCCTAAGTACAGAGTCAAGAGTAAGCCCTAAGAACCATGGGGTATGGCCTTTCAAACCAAAATACATGTTTTTTAAAAGAAACCTCTTCTCACATGTCTTAAAAGCTGAAGCGACCCTCTATAAAGCAGCTTTTTTCCCCAGGATGTGTTGTATAAGAAAAAAAATTGTATAACTATTAACACAGACTAAAGGTCTAGGATACAGTGATGGTTTCTTATCTTACCAGCGAGCTTCTTGTGGTTTAAGAGACCCAACCCCATAACTTCCTAATTAAAAACTCCCAGGGGATGGGGCTATAGCTCAGTAATAGAGCACGTGCCTTGAAGGGGTGAGGCTCTGGTTTCAATCCCCAGTCCTGAAGCAAAATAAATTCTTGCAATACTTTGTTCCAAATATTCTATATTACAGTGCATATAATTTTGTATCAGATGGAATGTACAAGCCGTGGGAGATATCTAAAGGCATACATGTGTAAGTGTCCTACTCTGAATTTATTCGCAGAAAATCAATATGGGACTAACTGGAAAGGAGCCAACTGCACCAGGTCATTAAATTCAGTGGTGATTCCTCAGACATAGGGACCACAGTGCTGGACATAAAAATATAATCCACTCAACACAGAAAATATATTTTCACTGTGGCACTAGCTAGGTGCTGTGAAATATGTCCTCTTTGTTTTGATTAGAATCTTCTTATACCAGGTTCAGCACAAAGCTTTTAGAATTCCTACTGCATGATATCCTCTGAGAGACATGTGAGAAAAATACTACCAATCACATGTATTTGTATGATACTGACAGTCTTTGCAGGGGTCATAACATCTACTCTTGGGAGAACTGGAAATCTGTTCTGCTCTGCAAGTAGTTAGTGAGTACTCCACAGTCTATGTGAAAAACAATAGTATTTCAAGAAGACCAGGTGGTTTAAACTGCAAAGCATATCTCAAGGATGGTCCCTCCGGAATTGGTGTCTAGAGTGTCTAGACGTCAACATTTGGGCTATTACCCTGTCCGGAGTTTTCATAAAGCTAAGCTGAGTTCTGTCTTCTTCCCCATCACAAATGGACAATGTTGCTAATGTAGCAACAATGATTCATTTTCACTGTGGTTTTGTAGCCCCCCATCCCCTTGTCTTGTCCCCATACATAAATTTCACTAAACAATCAACAGCAAGGATATCTGATGAGAAGTTTTTAGTATTTATTTATTTATACATATCTTCTCCCTGTGATTAAGGCTGGGCTCACATATACAATCTGAGACTCTAACAGTATCCTATGGCAGAGTCAATACAAATTTCTACCTGTGAAAGTTCGGGCCTTGGGTTATTAACTTATGAAATATCTTTTGAATATGACCTGTGTTATCTGAATTCACATTTAAAAATTAATACCAACCCTAGACAGAAGACAAAAATGAACTCACCCTAGGTAACAATGAAGAATCACATATCTCAAATCAGCAGTGACACTGGTGCCGTTGTTCTGGGGTCAGTGTCCCGTGGTGACATGGGGGTCTGCTGGTGCACTTGGGGTCGATCATCATTCCTGGCTGGTGATGATGGACAAAGCAAGAAATGGGGGCCACAGGCTGGTTGTTAGTTAATGGATGTTTACTTAAGTCTCAAAACGTTAGTAGAGAGAAATTATGCAGGGTTGCATGGTTACAATTACCCATAGGAGTGGTTGAACATTATTCTAAAGAAGGAAATGATGTAAACTCTTCCTTCAGTGGAAGTTCTAGGAGATCCACCAGAGGACAGAACCTTATCTAGGGGTTCCAGCACTCTAGATTCCTACTAGGAGATGCACTAAAGGGCAGAGTTCCACCTCAGGGTGTATTGCTTTCACCTTTTCTTTTCTAGTAATCCATTTAAATAATTTTATTAAATTTACTTGTTTATAATATTTCTAGTTATTTTGTATGAATGCAGTAGCACTGTAGCACTGTTGTCCCATTGTTTATTGATTTGCTCGAGTGGGCACAAGAAACATCTCCATTGTGAGACTTCTTGCTTTGGCATACTGAATATGCCACGGGTAGCTTGCCAGGCTTTGCCATGAGGGCGGGATACTCTTGGTAGCTTGCACGGCTCTCCAAGAGGGGCAGAGGAATCAAACCTGGGTCCACTGCGTGCAAGGCAAATGCCCTACACACTGTGCTATCACTCCAGCCTACTAAAAAAAGATACATTAAGCTAAAAGATGGCTCTTCTGGGGATATCTCACTTATATGCCAGACTACAGTCCTCAGGACAGGTTAGTTTTTCCTAGTTCTAACAGGGTCTTATTCAGTCACTTCTTTTTGGGTCATGTCAGAGTTTATTTCATGACTGTCCAATTATGGCACTTTACCTATCCCTTTTCAATGTCAGGGTATCTAAAGGCTTGCCCTGGGTCCATCATTGCTTCTCGGTGGGACCCCTTTTAAGTGGTGTTAGGAACTAAGGGCAACAGAAGCTTAAGTCAAGTAAATAGGACAGATATCCAGGAGTAAATAATACTCAGAATGCATTAACTCCATGTTACAAAAACATAGCATTAATTACTTCCTCTGTGTCTATACAAAAGGACACGTCTCTAAAATAAACTATGCAAAGGACATACAAGAAGGAGAAGAGCAAAATTTTTCTTACACAGACAAAACCAGACCCCTCAGAATACTTGACCTACAGGTTACAGGGTCTGATATTGGGATATTGTGATAAACTGATAGGGGAAGGAGAGCACTAGGGAAAGATTAAAGAAAAACACAGAAATTGGGAGTGCCTGGTGGAACTGGCTGTGCCTCTGTTTTGGGTAGAACTCAAAGAATCTAAGTTCCCTGCCTGGGGTGGGGAGAACGGACAGACTAACATTACTTCTAAAAATTCTTAAAACTATAATCCAACACACTGGTATCATGGGATCTAGGAATCAGTACTGAATAATCCTGTTTATTAAGACTGTAAACAAGCGTTCTTCTCAAATATTTATTTTCACTGTGACACTTGTATTGAACTGCATACTAAGTAATGACCTGTCATCAACTGCTTCAGGATTAATGAGGAGTCACAAGAATTTGGGTATTTGATTATTTTCACTTTTTTCTGATAAAGGATGACATATTTGGTTTTGTCAGAATGGGTATTCCATTACAATAAGAAGAGGTACTAGGAAAATGCACATAGTACATCGGATAAAGGGCTGATATCCAAGATCTATAAATCACTCAAAAAACTCAAAAACAGCAAAAATCTGATGGACCTATCCACAAATAGGTTGAGCACACATTTCCCCAAAGAATATATATGATTGGCCAATTGGAATATGAAAAAGTGCTTAGCATCACATGATTAGGGAGATGCAAATCAAAACAATATTGAGAGATCATCTCATGCCAATGAGAATGGTACCTATCAAAAAGTCTCGAAAAGCTAGATTGATGAAGTGGTGGAAGGAAATCAACCTTCGTCCACTGTTAGTGGGAATATTGTCTAGTTCAGTCTCTATGGAGAGCAATATGATCAGTTCTTAAAAATCAGAATAGAACTCCTGAATGATCCAGTAACACCACTTCTTGGAATCTACCCTCCAAACAATAACAACAAAACAACCCATTACATGGAAAGGACATATGCATATCTGTGTTCACTGCAGCACTTGGTACACAGTAAAATATGAAAACAACCCAAATGTCCAACTACAGATGAATCAAGAATCAAGAAATTGGGTATAAGGAGGACTGGTTAATGGGTGGGGGTTGCCTGAAGTGTGTGTGCCTCAAAGGGCAGTAAGGATACAGAAGGGACCAGTATGACAATAACTGCTAGAAATGACTACTCCGGACAAGAACTGAGTGTTGAAAGTAGGTAAAGGGATACACATGATAACATATTAGTATCCGTATCACAAACCATAATGCCCAAAAGGAAATAGAGAGAAACATAGGAAAATAGAGAAAGAGAGATAGGAAAAGAGAGGAAGGAGAGAGAGAGAGAAGGAAAGAGGGGTAGAGGGAGAGAGAGAGAGAAGAAAAATGCTTGCCAAAAAGGAAGGCAGGGGTGGGGGTTGGGAGGGAAATGGGACATTATTGGTGGGAAATTTATACTGTTAAAGGGATGGTGTTCAAACATCATTATATAACTAAAACCCAAGCATGAACAACCTCGTAACTATGTATTTCACTGTGATTCAATAACAAATTTTTTTAAAAAGTTATTGTATACAGAAACTGTGGACTACCATGCAGTTCTAAGAACCAAATATTGTAATTTGAGTAGGTATGCATGGAACTGGAGGCTATCATGGTGAGTGTAGTCGGCACAAAAGGGATAGACACAAAATGACCTATCTGATATAAAGATACACAGCAAGGTATCAACAAAGGGCCAACAGCAAGAGAACAGGAGAACTCACCCACACAAATGAGTTTGGAGGTATGGGGAGGTAGAAGCCAAAGGGTGTCTATGTCCTTGGGGTAGGGAGGTGGGCATATTGATGATGGGTAGTGTACAGGAATTTTGTACATAATCAACGGCACTGAAAATCAACGAACTGCAATAAATAAAATAGTATTTGGGTTTTTTTTGTGCCTCATCCGGCAGTACTTGGGGGGACCATTTGGGATTGGACCCAGGCATGTTCCATGCAGAAAAAAAACTCTACCAATATACTATCACTTCAGTCCCTCAATAAAATAGGTCTTAAAAATGTAGATATAAACGAAATGCAAACATGAAAGTTCATAAGGTTGTAAAGGTATCTCATGGTGATTCACTAATAAAAATTTAAAAAATAAAGAAAATTAAAAAAAATATTGTTGGGGCTGGAGAGATAGCACATCGGGTAGGGTGTTTGCCTTGCACGCGGCCGACCCGGGTTCAAATCCCAGCATCCCACATGGTCCCCTGAGCACGGCCAGGGGTAATTCCTGAGTGCAGAGCCAGGACTAACCCCTGTGCATCGCCAGGTGTTACCCAAAAAGCAAAAAAAAAATATTGTTGGTCCAATTTTCTGTCTTAAAACCTGGCATAATTCTCAGTGTCACATAATCACTCATATTTAATCAGATATACTTTGCTGCATAGCTCTACATACATACATAACTCTAGAGGTCTCTAAGTCTCAAGCACTCAACCTCTGATTAGAATTCTATCTTGTTCCTAGTGCTGATATAGACCTGTATTAGGTGACCACTCTTCCAAGCATTATATTTCCCCTTCCAAACACAGGACCAAGCTACTTCTCATAGATCTATTGCACATAATACAGGATTATTAACCACCATGAATCAAAACATTTTACTCATGTGTAGTTCAGTTTAAGTAATTCTATTTAAGTAATAGAAGTTCTGTTTAAGTAATAAACAGGCTATTCCCTGAGAATCACAGATCTACATGCAATGTTTCATAAAATATCTCTTGATGACTGCACTAGTCTATATGCGGGTGAAATGAATGAACAGATAAAAGTAGCTTTAGGCTTCTAAGTCATTATATATAGTATAGTGAAGGTTATATACATAAACAATTTAAATCAAGTTTGTCACTTGGATAAAGCCTTTAGAACACTAATATAAAATTGTGAGTGTTAATGTTGTGGCAATAATAGTACAGTAGCCATGCGCAGGCTGATCTGGATCTGATGCCCAGCATCACAACTGTCCCCTGAGCCCTGCCAGGAGTGATCCCAGAGCCATGAGTCAGCCATGAGCACTGTCAGATATGGCCCAAATTTTTTTATTTTGGTTTTTGGGTCACACCCGGCGATGCACAGGGGTTACTCTTGGCTCATGCACTCAGGAATTACTCCTGGCGGGGCTCGGGGGACCATATGGGATGCTGGGAATCGAACCCGGTTCAGCTGCGTGCAAGGCAAACGCCCTACCCGCTGTGCTATTGCTCCAGCCCCTATGGCCCAAATATTTTTAAAAATGTTTTAAAATTAGGAAATATGAAATTTAGTTACATTAAATGAAAAAAATAATAAAAACGGTTGTGCCCAAGCTTCAGGTTCCCAATTGCAGAGAGATCAAGTCCTCGCACGATAAAAGCAAAGGAATTTTATTACTAGCCCGAGCCAGCACTAGCTCAAGCCAGGGTCCAAGTCTCATCCAATGCAGTGGAGTCTTAATAAGGACCCCGACTCCTAACCACAAGCAGTTTATATAGGACTCAGAGTTAAGAGTCAATTTATATGCTGGTTTGTTTTTAGTATCGGCCCTATTACAATGGTGGTCAGCAATTATGCAATGGTTAGCAACAGTTTCTAAGGAGGGTACAGTGACCCTTCATGACCGGCCAGACCCAACTGCCCAATTCCTTATCTAGGCACGTTACTCAACTGGGAGTCTACCAGAAACTGCAAGTCCTGTTTTGGGGAAACGAAAACTGAAGCCTAGCAGAAACATAATGTTAGCTGCAGTTTGTCATGGTATCAGTTTCACCCTCACAAAGCAAAGAAATGAAAGTCTGGGACCTCTCACTTGAACTGATTTTAATAAAGTACCAATGATATCCAGTAAGAGAACAGAATCAAAAATAACACGTGAATGCAGCAAGAATATTGGGGGTTGAAAATACTTCTGAGACATGATTGAGAGGATAGAAAACATGATAAAAATATTTCCTTATCACCCGGACTACTGCCAGGTAAGACCCTAGTTTTCATAAGCACTGTTAAGGTATGGTCTCAGTCATCCCTGAGCACAGCAAGTTAAGGTCTAAAGTCTCCTGAGCAGTGTCCAGGTATGGTTCTGTTGTCCCCTAACAGACAACCCCTCGGCTGAAATTTGGAAAATTATAAGTGGTAGTGGCCCCAGGGTTTCCAGGCATTGAGGTGAAGACTCAAATGAAATTTTAATGAAATAAAATAATTTTTTTACTGACTCTGGGCAATTCCCGATGATGCTCAAAGGTAGTTCCTGGCTCTACACTCAGGAATTACTCATGTTGGTACTCATATGAGGGGTTTCATCTGAGTTGCCGGGAATTGAAATTGGTCAGACAGGTGCCGGCCAAGCTCTCTACTCATTCTACTGTTGCTCAAGCCCCTAAAATAATTTTCTTACAATGACGTAGTGCTTTAATTTTCTTCTGGAGAAATACTAAGGCTTGTTGAAATGTGAAAAGTTGTTGGGTCAAGGTGGAGTGTAAGGGACCACAGAGAAGGGAGGACCCTCTGAGAGACAAAGAAACTTCAAGGGACTCTAAAGGACATGATGACAAAATGAAAGGAAGTCCTGGATGAGAAGAAACAAGGGCAGGTAGGGCGGTAGCCTTGGACCATGTACACAGCCGACCCAGGTTTGATCCCTGTCACTCCATAGGGTCCCTAAGCACCGCCAGGAGGGCTCCTTGAGCACTGTTTGGTGTGTCCCCCCCAAAAAAAGCAAACATATCCATCCCCCAAAAGGAAAAAAAACCCTCTAAAACAAAACAGCTCTATTTTACTTCACTAAAACAAAACAAAGAAATTCAGAATGTCAGTGAGTGATGAAATGACTGTGGTTAAGAAAATAAAATTTAACACATTCTCTGCTGCCTACAGGTACAAGGTGTGCCGTGCACTCTCTTTTTTCCTGGCTCTCCTTACATTTTCCATATCAGCTAATTTTCTTCACTTCAAGAAACACTAGTTTCTACAGAAAATTTTTCTTCCACATGTTTTTTATTTAACCCTCAGAATGAATCATGAAAGCCATGTTTAGAGAGTTTAGGTAGGGATGATTTATGTGGTGTCAACATAGAGAGAGACAACTAGACAAAATGGCTACCATGCAGGTGCTGTCCACTGATTGGGCCCTGCAGAGGAGAGAATGCGCTTTGGGCATAGTAGCACCTAGGCAACTGGAAGGGTGGGCTTCCTGGATTCTGTCCCCTCTCAAGATTCCAAGTCTGTTACTGGACTCTATCTTGCCAGTCGGCACACTGGGTCCTCATTCTGCTGGAGTCTGAGTACAGACAGTGTCTGTGACTAGCCTCTGGCAACTTGAACCTTGTTCTGGTTGTTTCTCTCAAGTCTTGTGGTGTTAGCTGCTCTTTTCCAACAGTAAGTAGAAAAATCCTGACTGTTCACCCCCTCAGTCCTGAGAAAATCCATTTCATTCCTGTTTCTGGGTTTTAACCAGTCATGTCTGGGGTTTCATTCCACAGTCACAGCACTAACATCTCTGCCACAGAACAGCATGGCAGTGCACCTTAGCCCTCTGTGTGAGCCGAGGGCAGAATCGACCCTCCTGGATATGAACCAGGAGCTTCGTTCCCAGCTGGCACAATGCAGGCAGGACTTGAGAGATCTCAAACAGAAATTGCTTGTTTCAGAAGCTACCGCCTACGTTCTGGCCAACCACCTGCAGAAAACCAGTAAGTGTCACAGGGTGTGTCCTGGTCACAAGTTGATGTGCTGTTCCCTCTGAGAAACCAAAACCTCTCCAGAGTTTTCTTTTTCCTCCCTTTATCAAAGTCAATGCTACTCTGACAATATTTCAGAAGAGATGCAGATGAGTGTTTGACTCCATTTCACGGAGGATGGGAAACTTTCACATTTCCAGTCACTAGTTTACAAGGGATATATGTATATATATATATATATATGTATATATATACGTATATATATATATATATATATATATTCCTCTCGGAGACCCCGGCAAGCTACTGAGAGTATCCTGCCCGCACAGCAGAACCTGGCAAGCTACCCGTGGCATATTCGATATGCCAAAAACAGTAACAATAATGGGTCTCATTCCCCTGACCCTGAAAGAGCCTCCAATATGGCAACATTGGGAAAGATGAGTAAGGAGAGGCTCCTAAAATCTTCAGGCTGAAACGAATGGAGACATTACTGATACCCACTTGAGTAAATTGATGAACAATGGGATGACAGTGACAGTGACAGTTTACAAGGGTTTAGACACAGGAATATTTAAAGAGTGGAATATTCACAGTATTTAAAGTTAAGGTAGACTAACACCCAAGAATAGTAGAGATAAGGACAATGAGTATTGCTCCACGGCTTGGTAGCTGGCCTCACAGCTGGGGGAAAAGGCAATTCACATAGAGAAGGGACCACCAAGTAAAGATTGCTTGGAGGACACTCTTGGGATGGGAGATGTGTACCGAAAGTAGGGTATAGACCGAACATAATGGCCACATAATCCCTGCATTGCAGACCACAACACCCTAAAGGAGAGAGAGAGAAAAAGGGAATCTGCTCACCACAGAGGTGGGTGGGGGGCGCGGAGATGGGGGTGGTGGTGGGATGAATATTGGGAATATTGATGGTGGAGAATGGGCACTGATGGAGGGATGGGTACTCGATCATTGTATGAATGAAAAATAAGCACAAAAGTTTGTAAGTCTAACCATATCTCATGATGATTCATTAAAAAATAAAAAAATTTAAAAACAGCCCTTATTGTAACAACCTAAAAATAATAATATAATTTTTTAACTTAAAAATGTATAGGATCGTGTGTGTTTGTGCATCTTCTTCACCAGAAATCACTTTTTAAAAGGGAATTAATCTTTTGATAAAACCAAAAATAATAAATAAATAAATAAATAAATAAAGTTAAGGGAGAATTTTTGGGTGGTGATTTCTTAGACAATGTGCCACACAATTCTAACCACCATTGGTCAGCACATAATGCCATGGTATGGTGGGTATGATTTTAAGCATAGGGTGAAGGTATTACAGCATGTAATAAAGTTATTACAGTATATAATAAAGTTGGAAGGCATACATGGAACTAGAAAAACACACTAATCCTTGAAGGAACTAGCTAATTTTGATGAAATGCTAAACCAAGTTTATTTACTTATTTATTTAAAGTAATAACACATGTATAGGAAAAAACGTCTTAGTCTACTTCATCTATGTCACCTAATAAGTCTAATAAAAGCCTAATATCTATATTAAGAAATCACCATCACTGTCATCCGTTGTTCATGGATTTGCACGAGCAGGCACCAGTAACGTCTCCATTGTGAGACTTGTTTATTATGTTTTTGGCATGTTGAATATGCCATGGATACCTTGCCAGGCTCTGCCATGCAGGCGAGATACTCTCGGTAGCTTTCCGAACTCTCCGAGAGTGGCGGATGAATCAAACCCTCGTCAATAGCACAGTGGTAGGGCATTTGCCTTGTATGCGGACTACCCAGGTTCGATTCCTATATTAAGAAAATGTATTTTATTTATTCTTTATTTACATATCATTGATATCACTTACTATTTGATTTCTCTGCCTCTGTGATCACATTGTTACATTAAACTATATATTTTATCATTGAAACAATATTTGATTATAGTTATTACATTAAAGTATATATGACTCAATGTATAAGAAGCTGTGGCAAATAGCAAGTTTTCATCTTCTACTTTTAAAAATTTTATACACTGTTTTAGGTTTTTGGGCCATATGAAACAATGCTTAGGGCCTAGCCTTGGCTCTTCAGAAAATACTCTTCAGAAAATACTCCTGTTAAGCTCAGGGGGACATATGGGTTGCTGGGGATCAAACCCAGTTGGCTGTGTGCAAGGCAAGAGGCCTCCCCACTGTACTATGTCTGGAGCCCCAAATTACTGGGTTTTTAATGGTAGAATGTACTCCCAGGGCTTTACTAATGAACCGACAAGGTTCAGTAGTTTGGGCCATGATTCAGTTTCATGAGTCATGATAATAGAAATTATCATGAAATTATTGGGCCATGATAATAAAAATTCAGGCTTTGCTTGAAAACTCATCTAACTGAAGTAAATGGCTTCAGTGCTACTGTCTGTGCATTGGAAGCATTTCCTATATTCAGCTCCAAATGAAGAGTAATCAAATGCTTTGAGATTGGTGGAATGGAGCTGTGTAAATTCCAGAACACAGTCAATGTTGGGGTTATCTTATTATTGGATGAACCCTGCTCTTCCCTTGAGGGAAAAGAGCAGTTTCACTCACAGCTTGCCACAAAGGTAGGTCTCTCTCTCTTTTTCTCAGACAGCCAAGACTACAAGGCAGTAATTGAATCAGTGTTGGGAGAGAAGCTGCAGTGTGAAGAGAATGAGTTGGCAGATCAGGCAGCCCTACCTGAGCAGCTCAAGTAAGAAGGGTGTGAGCAGGTTGGCTGGTTGGAAAGCATAAGAATTTCTGAAGTGGGACAGGACCAACTTTGCTGGTACAAGGGAAGAAATTTCTATGCAAGAATATCTACACAAATATATCTCAATGAAAAAATCTTTAAAACAATTCATAGGATTTTTATAAAAATGAAAGTCAAACAGGATTTAGAATGTCATCAATGAGTATTCTAATACTGTGGTGCACTATTCTGGTCTTTATTTGCTAATGGATGTCACTCCCTATGGGCCAGATTGGGTCTTAAAGGATACTGCAAAATATACTCATTGAAATCTTATCAAAATGTAACGTCTATCACTCATTTACTTTGATTCTTAACCATACTCCAATATGTGTCCTCAGGAAATGCGATACTATAATGCAGAGCCAGAAACAACAAGTTCTCAACTTAACCCAAAAGTTACAGGATGGGTGGGATGTCTCCTGCCTACTCCACCAAAGTATCCAACTCTTTCTTACACAAGAAAACCTGGACAGCTATCCGGGCCAGGCCTTAAGGCAGAAAATGGCTGAAATGCAGGGTCTGGTAGAGCATCTCATCAGCAAGCTCAATCCCGGTGAGTTGGTCACATCACACACTGAACTGAGCCCCAAGTCACCTGCTCATACTGGACTCACATTTCCAGCAGAAATTATCTCACAAGCCCCTTTGGCTTTTAAATTTCTCTTAGGGGCTAGAGCCATAATACAATTGGTGGACGTTTTCCTTGCCTGCCCCCTGCTTGGGCTTGATCCCTGGCATCCCCTATGCACCACTGAGTACTGACAGGAGTGATTCCTGAGTTCTGAGTCTGAAATAAGCATTGAGCACTGCTTGGTTGGCCCAGTAATCAAAAATAAAATCATATCCCACCTCAATGGGCCAGAGAGAGAGAGAGTGCAGCAGGCAGTGTGCTTGCCTTCTGTGTCTGACTTGGTTTCCATCCTTGGTACAAGAGCCCCACCACCAGTGTATCCTAGGCATTGAGCTGAGGGTTAGCCCTGAGAATCCCTAGTTGTGGCCCAAAAATAAAACAAAAGAATGCAAAAATCTGAAATCATATTTGGACTGTGACAGAAGATGACCAACCTGGGTGGGACTAGAGAGAATAACTTCATGGAATGATGTGAATTAACTAGAAGGCAGATATAATTTATGACAGGGATCAATATTCTCTCCAGGAGAAGAAGGGGCATCAATAGTCCATGACTCTGCCAAAATTGTTTCACAACAGAGAAAAGTGGTAGAAAGAAATCTGGAATTCTTATATAGCAAAAAAGTATACAATTTAAGAAAAATAGTCATTACTATCCTCAGAGCTTATAATGATTGCGATTTGCAATTTCAGGTTAATAAAATTGATGGATCTGAGATTCATGCCACAGACTACCCTTAACACAATGCAAATAATCAGCACAGAAATGATACTCTAATTACAGCTTTCAGATTTCACTTACTGCATTCTATGTCCAGTAGATATAGGATTTCTAATAAGTTCCATGTGAAATAGGTGAATGGGTATTTCTGAATTTTCTTTTTTGCAGAAAATAAAAAAGAAGAAAAAGATGGAGAGAAAACTGTAGATTCAAGCAAAATAAGGTAAGGAAGATTCATTAAACAACAAACAGGTAAAGAATGAGTAAATTACAGAGTCTGTCAGCAAGAACGTTCTATGTGACCAAGAGAGTCCCAAATGATGCCAGTGAAGAAGGAAGAAACCACATCAATTCAGTCAACCAATCAATGCCTTGCTACTTAATTTTTTATAGAGTGTGCCTGTACCTGTAGTTATGAATGTGAAGCACCCCCTCTAAGGGGTTTCTGCACACACCAAAAGTACCTATTCTCTCCAATAAATAAACCACTGGGTCAGAGCCATGTCTCCCTTTTACACAGAAGATCCATTTCTTAATGTGACATTAATTAATTAGCAAAGTATTTCTGAAAAGAAAAACCTTTAGAGCAGTGGG
The DNA here is from genome assembly GCF_027595985.1 of Sorex araneus. Taxonomy (NCBI): domain Eukaryota; kingdom Metazoa; phylum Chordata; class Mammalia; order Eulipotyphla; family Soricidae; genus Sorex; species Sorex araneus. The sequence goes on from NC_073306.1 coordinate 87,812,443, forward strand.
CTTCTCTATGATAATGAAGAGAGGCACAGAAGTCCCAATATCACATGGAATCTACTCTACTTCATGAGCTGCTGCATATAACGCCTTGCATTTTCTGTCCAAAATGACTTAAGACAGCCACAAAACCTGGGATGGATCTATATCTGTGGTGGGTATCTCTGGTGTACCATACTGGATACTTAAGTCTAACTTCTAAGTAACACGGAGTTAGTGCACTGATCATTTTATCATCTCTTTCTTATGCATCTTTTACACATGAACTCTGATAGCCCAACAGTGCAAATTCGATAGAACACTGAGCAGAACTACTGTGATGTCCATGAAGTCACTGTGATTTAAGTTTTCAATAAGAACAAGTGAGAAAAGTAAGTGGTGAGATCCCCTGGATTCACTCTTGTCTCTTCTATTTGGCACAGTATCAATTTGGAGGAGAAGAAACCAGAAGTCCTGAGTGAAGAGGATGCTGTGATTCTGACAAATAATTTGGAAACATCCTTCAAGTGTGAACAGTCCAATATCGAGGGTGAAATGACAACCAATGAAAATACAACTATGCTTTCAGGTAGCCTAATCATTCTTGTTTCCTACAGCATGAAAAGAAGCAAGGTAAATCCTACTCCTTATGGCTAGATCCAATACTAAACTATAAAATTGAACCAGCCTCTAGGAGTGACATAAAATAGTTTTTCCAAAAGTCAGTGAATGTTGGAATCCTACTCCAATATCACACACCTTTCATGTTGGTCCCTGTCACATGAATAGATCTAAGGCAACATTGACAACTCAGGTAGACTTCTTTCACTGATGCAGGGAACATTATCTTTCAGGGAACATAATCTTTATCCTGTCTTGAATAAAGTATTCATGTACCACGCATGCTCTCATTGTCTTCTAATCTTGAAGGTGCCCCTTATAATTGTTTACCCAAGGAAGATGAACTTCTTTGTAATTTGAAGATATTAGTTGCTGTGTTTGTTTACATCTAACAAGTCTATATCTTGTAGAAATGACCCTATGTCTAAAGTCTCTGAATATCAATCACCACGAGCACTAATGTGCCCACAATCTTCCACCACTATCTTCCTGCCCCTTCTTGTCTGCTGTTCCGTCCCTAAGACAATTCCATTCACTGCTCTTTAATGCCTTTCTGGTCCACACAAAAGCCAGGTGCCGTTTTATTTATCTATTTTTTTAAAATTTATTTTATTGAATCACCATGTGGAAAGTTACAAAGTTCTCAGGCTTATGTCTCAGTTATACAATGCTCAAACACCCATCCCCTCACCAGTGACCATATTCCCCAGGTGCCGTTTTAAATATCTATATTCTAATCACATCACCAGAAGTGCTATGACAAAGTAGCACAGCATGTAGAACCTTTTCTGGTGTGCCTATTAACAATTGTCTCTAGATAACCACTGCCCCTTCTTTTCTTTTAGAAAATAATATCTTTATTATTTATTTTGGGGGGATCAAACCCAGTGGGGCTCAGGAGTTACTCCTGCTCTGCACTCAGGAAGTACTCCTTGTGGTGCTCGGGCCATATGGGATGCCAGGGTTTGAACCCACGTCAGCAAATACCTTCCCCACTGTACTATCATTCCTGCTCCGTTTGCCCTTTCTTTTTTTACATTGTATCACCATGAGATATAGTTATATAGCTTTAACGATTGACTTTCAGTCATACAATGATCAAACACCCACCCTTCCACCAGTGTACATTTTCTAACATCTATGTCCCCAAGATTCCTCCCACCCCACCCCATCCCTACCACTATGGCAGACAATTTCCTTCTTACTCTCATTCTAATTTTTGACATTATGGTTTGCAGAACAGATACTGAGAGGCCATCATGTTTGGTTTTTTATCTACTTTCAGCACACATCTCCCATCCTGAGCAATCCCTCCCATCATCATTGACTTAGTGATCTCTTGTCTATCCCAGCTGCCTTCTCCCCCAGCTCATGACAGGCTTCCAATCATGGAGCAATCTTCCAGGACCTTATCTCTACAGTCCTTGGTTGATTTTTCATATTATGTTCTTTTTTATTCCACAAATGAGTGCAGTCCTATGTCTGTCACTCTCTTTCTGACTCATTTCACTTAGCATGATACTCTCCATGACCATCCACTTATAAGCAAATTTCATGACTTCATCAAACCTAATAGCTGCATAATATTCCATTGTTTAGATGTACCAAAGTTTCTTCAATCAGTCATCTGTTCTCAGGCACTCGGGTTGTTTCCAGATTCTGGCTATTGTGAACTGTGCTGCACTGAACATACAGGTGCAGATGTCATTTCTTCTGTGCTCTTTTGCATCCCCAGGATATACTCACGGAAGTTGTACTTCTGGGTCATATGGAAGCTCAATTTCTATTTTTCTGAGGAAATGCCCTTATTGTTTTCCGGGAGCGCTGTACCAGTTGGCATTCCCACCAACAATGATAGAGAGTCCCATTCTCGCTTCATCCAAGCCAGCATTACTGCTCTTGTTCTTTGTGATATGCGCCAGTCTCTGTAGTGGAAGATGACTTTTCATTTGTCTTGATTTGCATCTCCCTGATGATTAGTGGTGTACAACATTTTTTTCATGTGCTGTTTTGCCATTGCATTTCTATTTTGAGGATATTTCTATTTATTTCTTCTCCCTACTTGTTGATGGGTTTGGTTTCTTTTTTCCTTGCTACTCTTGTTTTGTATATACTGGATATTAACCCCATATCTGATAGATATTGGGTAAGTAATTTTTTCCATTCCGTGGACTTTCTCTGTATTTTATTTTCACTCTTATTTTTGGCTTTCTTTTTGGTCACACTGGTGATGCTCAGGGGTTTCACCTGACTCTGCACTCAGTAATCTCTCCTGGCAATGCTTGGGGGACCTTATGGGATGCTGGAGATTGAACTCAGTCAGCCGCTTGTAAGGCAGTCGCCTTCCCCGCTGTACTATTGCTCCAGCCCACAATCTTTCTTTCTTTCTTTCTTTCTTTCTTTCTTTCTTTCTTTCTTTCTTTCTTTCTTTCTTTCTTTCTTTCTTTCTTTCTTTCTTTCTTTCTTTCTTTCTTTTTTTCTTTCTTTCTTTCTTTCTTTCTTTTTCTGACAGTCTTTTATCTTCCAGTTTTAGTCATGGCTTTATTTATTTTTTTTATTTATATTATTATTATTTTTTATTAATGAGTCACTATGAGGGTGCAGTTACAGAGTTTCGTGCCTGTACAGTTATACAATACTGTGTAGCTATACCTATCCCTCCACCAGTGCCTATTCTCTTCCACTATGGCCTCAGGGTATCTCCCCACTTCCCTGCCCCCCCCCCGCCCGTGACAGGGAATTCTTTATTGTTCTCTCTCTCTCTCTCCTTTTGGGTGTTATGGTTTGCAATGGAGATACCGGGTGGCTATTGTGTTCAATTTATAGTCTGTTTTCAACCCACCTCTCCTATCTTGAGTGGATCCTCCACTACACTTTAGTTGGTGTTCCCTTTATCTGAGCTGCCCTTTCCCCCATCATGTGAGCCCCCAATCTTTCTCTCTGTGTGTATTTTGGTCACTGTTTCTTCTGTGGTGCAGAAGCTTCTTAATTTAATGTAATCCCATTTGCTTATGTTTGTTTCCACTTGCTTGTTCCCTGGTGTTTTATCCTTAAAGATGCCTTTAACTTCAGGGTTATGGAAGGTTCTGTCTATATTTTTCTCCATGTACCTTATGAATTCACTCTGATATTGAGGTCTTTAATCCACTTTGATCTGACTTTTGTCCTTTACCCCTGCTTTATTTTAAGTTTTTTATTTTATAAAGTAGTTCACAATATTTGAATACATTTAATATTCACACACCAATCCCACCATCATTACACCTTCTCACCACCATATTTTAGATCTTTCCATCCAGGACCCCAATGCCTGCCCCAAAGCAAAACCAAAATAATATCTTTTGCATTGTTTGTTATGAAAAAACGCTGATAATGTTTCAAAAAGTTTCCTTAGAGGAAAGAGTGTGAAGATTATTGTATTTTGATGAGGGGCCATTAAGCCCTTCTATAAGAGATTCCTAACGTGTTGTTTAAAGTTGAGCCTTCTGCCTACATACCAAGCCATTGAACCAAAGGCAGGTGAAAAGAAGCTGATACTCATCTCTGTAGCAGAGGTGGGGATATTCTTCTCTCCAACCCTGATTTCCAATATATCTCTCTCAACTCTAGCTGTCTCTTTCAACCTCTAAGTTTGGTAGCTCCACATTATTCCTGGGAAGTTTATGCCTTTTCCTGGGACTGCCAGATTGTCTAAGTGTTACTCTACCTCTGCATTAGTTGTGTCCTATTCTTAGCACAACCATCTTCAGTGTGTCTATCCTCGAATTTGGTCCAGAAGGAGTAATCTAGTGTCCAGGCACTACTACATAAGCCATTATTTGCTCAGATTTTCCATTAAGCAAAACTCTGACCTCCTTCATACCATGAATGGCCAGTTTCTGTGGAGCAGCAAAAATTTATTCCTTTTTATTCTGGGCTTTCTGAATACCCATCCATTAGTCTTATCTGATGGTAAGTTCTGTTACACTATCCATAGCTAGCATATCCAATGTGAAAATGGAAATTTAAAGTGGAATTTTAACCACTACAGGGAATGTACCCCAAAGAAGCAAAAAAGTATAGTCGAGATGACTATACTTATATGTTCATCGCAGCACTATTTACAATAGCCAGAATCTGGAAAAAGCCCGAGTGCCCGAAAACAGATGACTGGTTAAAGAAACTCTGGTACATCTATACAATGGAATACTATGAGCTGTTAGAAAAAATGAAGTCATGAACTTTGCATATAAGTGGATCAACATTGGGGCTGGAGTGATAGCACAGCGGGTAGGGCGTTTGCCCTGCACGCGGCTGACCCGGTTCTAATCCCAGCGTCCCATATGGTCCCCTGAGCACCGCCAGGGTTAATTCTTGATTGAAGAGCCAGGAGAAACTCCTGTGCATCGCTGGGTGTGACCCAAAAACCAAAAAAAAAAATAAGTGGATCAACATGGAAAGTATCATGCTAAGTGAAATGAGTCAGAAAGAGAGAGACAAACATAGAAAGATTGCACTCATCTGTGGAATTAAAATAACAGAATAGAATACTAATATCCAAGAATAGTAGAAATAAGTACCAGTAGGTTGGCTCCATGGCTTGGAAGCTGGTCTCACTTGCTGGGGAAAAAGGCAGCTCAGATAGAGAAGGGAACACCAAGTAAAATTTGGTTGGAGATCCCGCTCGGGAAGGGAGATGTGTGCTGAAAGTAGACTAGAGACTGAACACAATGGCCACTCAATACCCCTATTGCAAACCACAACACCCAATTGGAGACTGAGAGAGATCAAAAGAGAATACCCTGCCACAGAGGCAGGGTGGGGTGGGGGGGAGATGGGATTGGTTGGGGAGGGGTACTGGGTTTATTGGTGGTGGAGAATGGGCACTGGTGGAGAGATATGTTTGCGAACATTGTATGAGGGAAAAACAAGTTCTAAAATGTGTGAATCTGTATCTGTACCCTCATGGTGATTCACTAATTAAAGAATAAAATAAAAAATTTTTAAAAAAGTGGAATTTTAGTACTTCCAAAATTCATATAAATACAGGAAAACTATTGCTCATGGATTTTGGAAAGAGTTTTACCATTTCACCAAAATGCAGAATGGATATTGTTTTTCTGGGTTAGCCAGCATGGCAGATATTTCCCAAAGATCAGGAAAGCAAACCAGGTGAGTTTTCACATCTCCCTGACTCTTACAATATTTATTGTATCGTGCTCTTATAATATACTGTTCTCTCAGTGAAGGTATCTCTGTGATCATAGAGACACAAAAATTTTAATTTATAAAAGATATCTAACTTTATATGACCAGTGACATTTATTCAATTTTAGGAAAAGACACTTATCTTGAGAAAAGAGATGAAGAACAATTCTATGCCAGGTAACTATGAAGAATATGGGTCTGAAAATCAAAGGAAGAATCACTGAATGTATACAATGGTAACACTGCTATCCTGAGTCCTAAGCATCTGTGCTGAATATTCCTAGTCATTAACCCAAGTATGAATGTGAGTTACGAGTGACAATATTTAGGTAACCCTAGCATAGACCATTACATGACTTAGCGACATGTCCTCAGCTACTGCAGCAGTGCTGATGTGTCACAGGAGTTTGGGCGTTGTACTACTGTTTTTCAAAAACTCACTGCACTAGGCTTACTTTCTTTGAGGCCAGTTTTGTGTTGTCCACGTAGGTGTGGTAAAGAATGGGACCAGAAATTAATTCATATATGTCACAGGGAAAACTGTTACTTGGAAGACCCAAAGAATCCCAGTTGTAACTTTAAACCAAGGGGATGTTCTTGTAGTTCCGGTGTGAACATTCAAAAATAGTGTTCAAAAGTCTCAAAGTCATCTTTCAGTTTTCTGCTGGAGTCCAAGTAAACACAATTCTGAGATTAGCTGAAACAGGCTGATTCCTCAGAAAATCCATTTCTTCTCTGTGCACTCAGCTCCTCCATGTTGCTTATATATCCTTTGTTCCTCTCTCATCACAGAACCCAAATTGAGCACAGTAAAGTGGAAAATATTAAATGTCTATTAAGAGAATTTACATTATCATTATGTACTTAACCTTCCACCAAACTGACCTATTGTTCTGTTTACTAATTCCATTCTCTCTTATTTTTTTTTGGAACCAGTCCTCCATTATCTATAATAGACAAAAGCAAGTTGAGTGATGAAGAAGACAATGAAGATACAAAATACAGGCTTGATGAAGCCTACCTTATGCCTTCGGATAATTATGACCACTCACTTCCCTATAAGCCTCACAAATACTCTAGAGAGACATGTTATGAATGGGAAGTCTTTTTACCAGTAAAGAGACAAGGTGAGCAAAACCACCTTAAAGCTCCTGCTGAATTTCTCAGAGCCTCTTTTCTTTCACTCCTACAAACTTTAGCACCTAGAGCTGCAACTCTGATAACATACATAGTAGTTTCCTGTCACTGTATCACTGTCACTGTCATCCGGTTGCTCATTGATTTGCTCAAGTGGGCACCAGTAACGTCTTCATTGTGAGACTTGTTACTGTTTTTGGCATATCGAATACACCACAGGTAGCTTGCCAGGCTCTGCCGTGCAGGCAAGATACTCTCGGTAGCTTGCTGGACTCTCTGAGATGGATGGAGGAATCAACCCTGGGTCAGCTGCGTGCAAGGCAAATGCCCTATCCGCTGTGCTATCACTCCAGCCCTACTGGGTGAAATTACATTCCTGGTGTAATATTTATAAGTCAGAACATACATCAAATAAATTCTTATCTGAGGCTACTCTATTTTGTGAAAATCCATCACTCAAGTGCAGGAGTTGGTAACTGTTAAGGCTTTATAGTAGAATGGTGTCTAGGAACAAAGCTCAGTGGAGGCAAAAATGTTGAAAATTTGCTAGTTGCCACAACTTCTCTATACATTGAGTGAAAGATGTACATATTTAAAAAGTTTTATTTTTTTGCCATAACCCCAGCAATACTCAGGAATTACTCTCGACTATCTCTTCAGCAATTACTCCGGTGAGCTGGAAAATCCCTCTGGGATTCTATGGATGAATACCTTGCCATACTGGCTCAATGATAGCTACACACAGACTTACTATCTCCAGTCAAAATATGGTTGTTATTGAACATGACTTAGTTAGAAATTGGGAGGATGGCTGGAGTGACAGCACAACAGGCAGACACTAGCCTTTTACAGGGATGAATAGGGTTGGATGCCAGGCATTCCATATTGCCCCCTGAAAGCTGAGTCAGATGGTAGCCCTAAGCACAGAGGTATGTGGCCTGACTACCCAAGAAAACGGAAAAATATTGAATCAAGAAAAGAGAAAGGGAGGAAGTATGTGTTCCCCAGCCTGTGCAGAGTGGAAAAATCAAGCAAAGGCACATAGAGACAAATGATTTAGGTATATGTTCCTCTCCATCTGGATTTTTAAATATTCATTTTATTATTAGTAAAATAATGGTTTCTATGGTTATTGTCTTGACGTTCAATCAGTTGGTCCTGGCAACATGTATGTCTATCTATCTGTCTGTCTGTCTGTCTGTCTGTCTACCTTTCATTGTTTTGCTTTTTTGCCACATGCAGTGGTGCTCCTGGCTATTTGTTCAGGGTCACTTCTGCTGAGCCTTAGGATTGTATGTGGTGCTAGTCATTGAAGCTCCCATTTAAGGCAATTTTCCTTCTCCAGTACACCCTATATCCCAATCCTAGCATTATTTATAAAGTAGGCAATATGTGAAAGACATTCAGATGTAAATTGACAAAAGTGTCTCTATCTGTTTCACCTCACCCACGGACATAGAGATTGATTTTCTTATATTATTACATGAGGGCACTCATGAACAAATCAGTAAGACTGTAAGACCACAATGAAGTTGTCATTTTATTTTTAGCAGTGGTCTTTGAAGTCAGCGTCAGCACACTGAACCCTGATCCCAGGCTGGAAATTGCAGATATGTTTGCCAGCAAGTCTACCTGCCAACTCAGTGAGGAAAGCACCGCTTTTGGTTCCATGAAATGGAAGGAAATGAAAAGAAAAGTTTGCTCTAGTAAACGGAGACTAGCCTGCCGATTCCCAGGCCTCCAAACTTAGGGTAAGGAAGACTCTAAGACAAGTGCTCATAGATGGATTATTTCTTATAGCTGCATTTTGGAAATTTAAGTCGATCAACCTTTTTTCCTTTCTTTTGGTCTCTTGATTCCACAGCTGTTGCTGCTTCTTTCTGGTCTTACTAGTGTTTCCCACACAGTTGACCCCTGCCAAGTCTTCCAACCTTCTTCCAAATCTCTTCTTTGCACCCTGAACTATGCTGTATACCTGCTATTGTCCTCATTCCCTCTCATTTTTCCTCACAATCACATGAAAGTACATTTTTATGTATAGAAGCCAACTTACTGACTCCTAGATAGATAGGTGTGAGAAAATCCTCCATAGTGCAGACAAAGAAAGACACGTGCATACTGAGGAGAGAATGGTAGGGATCTGGGAAATCTCTGTAGCAGCATGGCTTTCTACTAGTGGGAGATGACAAGATCAGCTCCCTAGTTTCTACACCAGAGTCTGCATGCAGCTTACAGAGGACCTTCTTCTATCTAGTGCATAAGGGCTTTCTGTTCAGTTCCCTTATGTCTTTGTTAAAGGCTCTGTAGCAGCCCTTTTCCTTTGGAGTAACAATGGATTGAAGCCATTGTAAGGCGTCTAGTTCCACTTCCTGTGAGTCTTTTTAGGATCCAGAGGTATTTCTTCTACCTGACTTTCACCTTTGCCCACCGCAAAACCCCTTCAGCCTTTCCTCGAGAAAAAATGGAATCAGTGTCTCCTGACTCATTCTACACTTAGCCATGCCTCCCCTTAGCCATCCTTCCAGACTCAGCAATAAGAAGCACCTAAAAGACTAATATTTGATTTCTTTCTCTCCTTCTTTTAGATGACAAGATGTCTGAAATGAATTGTGGTGTCTCTCCGAACACACCTTATCATAGAAGTACTAAGAAATTTAGTGACAGTTAGTTTGATATTGTTTGAATATACACTAATTAAACTTTTTGAAACCAGTTTGCCATTCTTTAGTGATACCCTGATATTTTAGGTATCTGACTTGCATCTGTACATAGGAAACTCCTTATTCCCCATGCCCTGTATTGAATGTGCCAGCATTGTGCTATGGAAAGAAACATTCCATTCTCTTCAATACCAATAAAATGTTTATCAAAAACAATAAAAACTACAAATTCCTTCATCAACTTCTTTTTCAAATGTCTGTTGTCATTCATCTCATTGACTTTCACAATTAGGTATTTTATCCTAGAACATCATATGAAGGTGAGTGAATTCCAACATGATAGTTAGAGGGAGGGTATCCAAACATCTGAACACATTTACCTGTATACTACTGTGCTGATGATTGAATGACGGTTGGTATGTGCCAATATCAAAGTAATTTGCAATAGCAATTAAAGTAATTCTTTACAGTAATTAAAGTAATTTGCTATGATTCACTTTAACATTGTTCTAATCAATGAGTCTTTAATTTAGAAATTTAATTTTATCACCTATATGTACAGATAGCTAGCACACTGTATGTACAATAATATATGCAGCCTCTACATCCACTGGGAGTGTTGGAGATGATGCCCAGGTGAAAGGGAGGACAGCTGTTTCCAAATGTCTGTGCAGCTCTAGCAAATAAATAAATCTCAAGGAGGGGGTCTTGAGATCAATCCATTCATGGTCATTAAGAAAAAACTTGTGGGTTCTTTGAAGAAATAATATCTGTAAATGGCTTAAAAAAGATGATAGGAACAATCTTTAGAGAACAAAATCCTCCCTCCCATGTTTCGTCCTTTCCTTCTCTCCTTTTGTCTTTGGGTCACACCTGTCTATGCTCAAGGGTCACTCTTGGCTCTTCACTAGGAATAATTTCTGGTGGTGTTCGTGGAATAATCTAAAACCTATAGACACCACTGAACAAGGTCCTGCGCTGAACTTCTCATTTGTGTGAATTAAGACAGGATCACGCATGTACGTGCAAACACGAGTGCACACACACACAGACACATACACACACACTCCAAACACACCCACCTATGCTCAGCTGCTGTGACTCTCCTCCTCTGTCGGTTTGCTCCAAACCAGAACTGGAGTCCACCGTTCCTCTCCTGGGACCCCTTAGGCTCTTTCAGGACTCTGACCTCATTTCCCTCTGGCACGAGGGAAGTTTCAGATGGATTCCAGCATCCTGCACTGCCCCACAGTGATGCCTGCCAAGTAGCCTATGTGGAAAATTGCACCTTGTCCCATCATAAAGCAGCCACATATCAAGGGAAATAGAAGCCATCTGCAAAGCAGTCAGAGGAAGAGGACAGCACACACACAGCATAAGTATACTGTCTTGTTTCTCATCCGAGTTTTTGGGTGCAGTGAGGAGAGGGATGACCTATGGACTTGTGCCTCTTCCACTGTAAGTTCTGCACTTTGGAGGTCCATAGTGACACCAGCAGACATGCAAATGTTGAAAGAATCCAGCAGCCATAGATGCAGGCCAGGGCAACTGGACGAGACATCCTAAAGAATATGATGTCCCTGGCGTGGATATCTGGATGTAGAGCAAGAAATGATAATCTGACCGCAAAAGAGTCAAACTTCTTAGCAGTTAAAGCTCTTATCAAACACTGGGCAGTCTGGTTTTTTTTTGGCTTTTTTGGGGGGTCAGAGTCAGCAATGCTCAAGGGTTATTTATGGCATTGCATTCAGGAAACCCCCCTGGTGCTGCTTGGGGCCATATGGCATGCCCAGGATCGACCCCAGGTTGGTAAAGTGCAAGGTGCAAGCCCTAATCACTGTAGTATCACTCTGGTTTCTACATTGTACAATCATAAGCAAAAGCAATAGTGATAGACCAGGGATTGGAAACACACATGAAGTGTGAGAGGACATAGCAATAATGGGAACATGAACCAGAGCCACAGCTTCCAATGCAGTGAAGGTTTTGAAATCATGGAAATGAGTGGAAAAATTGGAGGGAAAGCGCACTCCAGACTAGTGAAAAGGGTGGTAGAAACGTAAAACCCCTGTGAAACCCCTTCTCTGCCTCTCCACTGTCAAAGCTGGTGGCGTGTGCGGTGGGAGCTATGGCGTACAGGGGACAGGGCTGACCCAGGTTAGATCTGTGGCATCACACTGGGTCCCCAGTCCTTCAGTTGTGATCCTTGAGGGCAGAGTCAGGAGTGATCCTGAGCACCACCAGGTGTGGTGGCACCTCAATCACCCACTGCCGCTCTCCACCCCACAGAAAAAAAAAACAAAACTGCAGTAAATCTCTATATGGGATTGAAGCACCAACTTTCCAATGCTATACCTGTATTTATAACCCAGGCAGAAGCACCTCTCTAAGGAGGTGCTTTTTTTCTGCACACAACAAAAATACCTATTGTCTCCAATAAATAGTCACCAGGGTAAGAGGCAGATCTGCATTCTACACAGTAGACTCAGTTTTTTGTGTGACTTTTTTTTTTAACATGGAGATGATTTTTTAAAAAAATTTTTAAAAATTTTCTTGACTCACTGTGAGATAGTTACAAGCTTTCTTATTTGGGTTAAAAGTACAAAATGGTCAAATACCCATCCTCCACCAGTGCACATTCCACACCATCAATATCCCTGGTATACACCCCCTTTTCCACCCTCCCCCTGCCTCTATGGCAGACAATATTCCCCATACTCTCTCTCTTCTTTGGGGCATTATGGCTTGCAACACAGACCCTGAGAGGTCAACGTGTTTGGTTTATTATCTACTTTCGGCACGCATCTCCCATTCCAACCTATTCCTCCAGCCATCATTTTCTTAGTGATCCCTTCTCTATCCCATCTCTCTTCTCCCCTCCACTCATGAAGCAGTCTTCCAGCTATGGGGCAATCCCCCTGGTATGTGACCTTAACTAGCAAAGAATCTGTGAAAAGATGATGAATCCATTTGCAGCAGATGACTTCTCTATGACAACAATAAGAGAGGCACAGGAGTCACAGTATCACTTGCAGTCTACTATGGCTTATAAGTTGCTTGATCTAGTTAATTGAATCTTCTGTCCAAAATAACGTGACAGTGGCAAAACCAGGGATGGGTATCCATGTGTGGTGTGTGTCTGGTTGCACCATACTGGATACTGAAGTCTAACTTCTTAAGAGAAGTCATGGAATTAGTGAACCTGGTATCTACTCTCCTTTTCTCATGCATCTTTTTCTCATGAACACTGACACCCCAACTATGTCACTTTGATAGGAGTACACTTCAAGCAGAACCACTGTGATTTCCAAGATCTCTGTGATTTAAGGCTCCCATCTTAACAAGCAAGGACATTAAGTGATGAGATACCTGGGGTGCACTTTTGTCTCTTCCATAGGCAGTGTATGGATATGGAGGAGAAGAAAATGGAAGTAGAGAGTGAAGAAGATGTTGTGATGTTGGCGAATGTTGTGGAAACATCTTCAGTCTGTGAACAGCCCAACATCAAGAAGAAATCACAACTGCAAAAAATACAACTATGCTTTCAGGTAGCTAAACATTCTTGTTTCCTACAGCATAAAAGGAGCAAGGTAAAGCCTACCTTTATGGTTAGATTCAATACTACCATGTAAATTTGAACCAGTGTCTTGGATTGACAAATGTCAGTGTATTTGTTGAAATCCTAGTCTAAGGTCACAGCCCTCTTTTATTGGTCCCACTGGCACAGTGAAGATATCTGGAATACATGGACACACTCACATATACTTCTTTCACTCAGGCAGAAAACACATTTCCCTGAACTCTTCTCTTGAATGAAGTATTCATGTACCATGTATGCTCTAATTTTCTTCGAATCTGGAATTTTTCCCTTACATTTTTTAATTTAAATTTATCAGCTGCACAGGCGGGGTGGGGGGCTGGGAGCCGGGGGGGTGGTTGGGAGGGAGGTTTACTGCGGTTCTTGATGGTGGAATATGTGCACTGGTGAAGGGATAGGTGTTCGAGCTTTATGTAACTGAGACTTAAGCCTGAAAGCTTTGTAACTTTCCACATGGTGATTGAATAAAAAAAAAACCAAAAAGCATATATTACAATAAAAAAAAAGATATTAAGCCTCTTCAGAATGTGAACATACTACCTGCTCAGTTCATTTACATCAACCGGAGTCCATATCTACTAAAACAATCCTATGTAGAAGTACCTGAGTATCAAACATCCCCTTTACTACAGTGACTACAATCTTCCACCACTATCTCCTGCCTCTTTAGTCTAGTGTTCTTCCCAAACTCAATTCCATCTTCTGCTCTTTAACTTCTTTTATATTCCAAGCCGAAAGTTGTGTGCATTTTAAATATTCCATTTTTTTAATCACATTTTACCAGAAGTGCTATGACAAAGTAGCACACATGTAAGTTCTTTTTGGGGGCACTGACTAACACCTGTCTCTAGATAACCTTAGCCCCTGTTTAACTTATGATCTTTGTTGTTACAACTGAGGCTCATGGACTTGGTTGGTATGTTGCCATGCTAAGTTTGGGTTCAACAGCCATTGCACACTTTGTTTTGGCACTTTGATCACAAAGTTCTTCGTAGATAGTATGAGGCATTTGAGTGAGCATGAGACCAAAAGGATCCATGTTTGTAAGGAGAGACATAATTTGGTGAACTTAATTCATCCATTTCCTAAGGGCCTCTATTAAGTTCACCTCAATACCAAGACATTGAACCAAAGGCAGGTGATAAGACACAGACACTCATTTCTGTAGCACAGGTGCGGATATCCCTGACTTTAACTCCAATTTCCTATAAATGTCTATTTCAACTCTAAATGTCTCTTTCAACCTCAAACTTTCGTATCTCAACATTATCCCTGGGAACTATATGCCTTTCCAAGGTGTTGCCAGATTGTCTAAGTGTTAATTTACCTCTGCATTGGTTGTTTCCTATTCTTAGCACTGTCAGCTTCAGTGACTCTATCCCCTAGCTTGGTCCAGAAGAAATAATCTAGTATCCAGACACCTTTATGTACACCATTACCTTGCTCAAGATCTTCCATGAAGCAAAGCTAAGGCTTCCCTCCTACAACGAATGGCAGTATACTGTGGAACGGCAAAACTTTTTTTTTTTATCTAGGCTTTCTGCATACATACCCACCAGACTGTTCAGACTGTAAGTTCTCCTACACTATCCATAGCTAGCATATGTGAAATGTAAAACAGTTTAGAACTACAAAAAATCATTATATACAGGAGAAGTATTGCTCATGGATTTTGGAAACGTTTACTATTTCACCAACTGGAGAATTGGACATTTAGTTGTAAAATTAGCCAGCATGGTAGACACTTTCGTATTTTTAGCACTATCATTTCAGTAGCTGTATCCTCTAGAAAACCAGGTGAGTTTTCACACTTATCTGACTCTTAAAATACTGTATTGCATCCTGCTCTTACAATATCCTGTTATCTCAGTGAAGGTGTTCTTGTGATATATATAGACACAAAATTTTAATTGATCAAAGGTATCTGACTTTATATGACCAGTGCTGTTGTGACCCAGAGCAGTCTTTTCAGCTCCTTTTATTAACTAGCTTAATGTTCTAACCAATGATATTCAGCCACATAGGCAGAATATGCAAATTAACTTAGTCAACAGAAACAGTATCAAAGTCAGTTACATAACGGAAGCATAATCAGTTACAGTAACAGTAACAGAAAAAAAATTTTCACATTCAAGCCTAGCTAGGCCTGAGATTGTGAGATGTTGTACACCAACAGTTTTCTGCAGTCACAAATATAGTCACAAATCTGAGATGAGATGAAACAGGTTGCTGCATCAGAAATGCGCTTCTCTGTGCCCTCAGCAACTCCATGGTGCTTACACACCCTTAATCCCTCTCTCATTGCAGGACGCAACTAGAGCAAAGTAAAGCAAAAATATTAAATGTCTATTTAAGATAATTTATTATGATGATTTTGTACTTAATTTTCCATCAACTGACCTACTGCTCTGTTTGCTAATTCCATCCATGTTTGTTTGTTGGTTTTTGCACCAGTCCTCCATTATCCACGATGGGCAAAAGCAAGTTGAGTGATGAAGAAGATAATGAAGATACAACATACAGGCTTGATTTAGCCTACCTTATGCCTTCTGAAAATTATGACCTCTCAGCTCCCTATACATCATACATGTACTCTAGATAGATATTATGAATGGGAAGTCTTTTCAACAGTCAACAGACAGGGTGAGCAAAACCACCTCAAAGGACATAAAAGCTCCTGCTGAGGTTCTCAGAGCCTCTTTTCTTTTTGTCTCACAAACTTTAGCAGTTAGAGCTGCAACCTTGAAAACATACATAGAATCCTACTGGGTGAAATTAAATTCCTGGTCTAATGTTTACAAGTCAGAATGGAGATCAGACAAAGATCTATCTCAGGCTACACTAGTTTGAGAAAACTTGTCTCTTCAGTGTAAGCTGGAGGTAACTGTTAAGGCTAGATAGTGAAATGGTGGGTAGGGACAAAGCTCAGTATAGACTAAGATGTTGAAAACTTGCTATTGCCACAAGTTCTCTATACATTGAGTGAGAGAAGTACTTTTATAAAAAAGTTATTTTGCCACACACAGTGATTCTCAGGGGCTATCTTGTCTCTGTGCTCAGGAATTACTTCTGCTGAACTCAGGAGACCCTCTGGGGTGCCATGGACAGCACAATGCAAGCTCCGTACCACTGTACTATCTCCAACCACAAGATGGTTGTAATTGAACATGATTTAATTAGAACTATAGGTGCATGGGCTGGAGTGACAGTATAGCAGGTATGTAGTTGCTTTTCACGGGGCTGAACTGGGCTAGATGGCAGGCATTCCATATGGCACCCTGAATGCAGAGTCAACACTTAACCCTGACCACAGTGGCATGTGGCCTATCTACCCAGCTGAAAAAATTGATTCAAGAGAAGCGAAAGGGATGAAGTATGTGCTCTCCAGCCTCTTTGAATAGATAAAGCAGGCAAAGGCAGATAGGACATATAATTTAGATATATATACAGTCCTGTCCATCTGTTTTTTTGTTTTTGTTTTTCTTTTGGCTTTTTGGGTCACACCCAGCGATGCTCAGGGATTAATTCTGTCTCTGCCCTCAGCAATTACTCCTGGTAGCACTCGGGAGACTATATGGCATACAGGGGATCAAACCCAGGTTGGTTGCATGTCATGCCCTTCCTGACAGACTGTCACTCTGGCCCCTCCATCTGATTTTTAAAATGATAGTTCTATTATTATTAAAATACTAGTTTGTTGTTTACTGCTATTGACATTCAATAATTGGTCCTGGCAATATGTATATCTATCTGTCTTTACTCTTTCTCACATCCAGTGGTGCTCAGGGCTGTTTGGGATCAGAAGGGACCACTTCTGCTGAACTTGGGAATCATATGTGGTGGCTGTAACTGTAGCTGCATTGGCCCTATGCCAGGCAAATGCCCTGCTGCTTGTACTGTTTCCAGCCCCATTCGAGGAAAAAAAAGGCAGTGTGAGCAAGACCATTAGAAAGAAAGGAACAAAGTGTGTCTATCCGATTCATCTCACACATGGACTTAAGAGATTGATTTTCTTGTATTTTTCCTTGAGGTCACTCAGGAGTAGATCAGTGAGTGTGGAAAACCACAATTAAGTTGTCATTTTATTTTTATCAGGGGCTTTCGAAGTCACCATCTACCTGACTTTCTTCTCAGTCAACCTGGAGAAACCCCATCAGCTCTTCCTCAAGAAAAAATTGAATCATTATCCCCTTACTCAAATTCTAAATATTTGTGGTGGGAATGTGTAATAGTGGTGGGATTTGTGTTGGAATATTGAATATAATAAATTACTGTGAACAGCTTTATAAAAAATAAAAATTCAAAAAGTATCACCTGACTCATTCTCTGTCTAGCAACCCCTCCACTTAACCAGCCTTCCAGACTCAGCTATCAGCACCTGAAAGACTAACATTTGATTTCTATTCTCTCTTTCCCTTTTAGATGTCAAGAATCTGAAACAGGTGGTGTCTCTCTGAAGATGACTTATCATAGTGATGTAGGCAGGTAGATAGGAAAAGGCCCTTGGCAATGAAAATTGAGATTTAGCAGAGTCTCTGGGAAGGAGACTCTTAAGATGTGCAGATTCAAGAAAACAAAAGACCGGGAAGAAACCATCAGCAGACCCTGAGGATAATGGACCCCTCCCCAGGAGGTTCCCCAAAGAAGGCCATCACCACTCCCAACCTCCCTGGTAACCATAGCAATGAACTTTTACCTGGAAAGAAACCCCATGTGGGTGGGGGCAGGTTGGAGAAACCCTATAAAAGACACCTTGAACAAAGGAAGTGCGCGCATATGCTGCTTGAGCCCATGTGCTGCTTGTGCCATGTGGCCAAGCACATGTGTCGCCCGCATCTCCCCCCTTGAGATGTGTACTTCCATGCTTTCGTGTGCAGTGCTAGGATGTGTGTAGAGCTCTCTCCATCTTTGGAGGAGCCCGCGTTCTTTCTTGAGCGCGTTACTCCTACTGGTTTTCCCTTTCCACTTATCCCTTCCTCCTTCCCTCAGAAACCTCTAAATAAAATCTGTTACTTCACTGCTTGTCTACTCCTGAAATTCTTTTCCGAGAGCGAGACAAGAACCCAGTAACCCTGGGTCCCGGGTGTTTGAGGCGGTTGGAGAGAAAGTGACCGTCTTTCTCCTCCCCGCTTCACGAAAGTCACCCGTGGGGCCCACCGACATCAATAGAATTAGTAAGAAATTTAGTGATAGTTTGGTATTGTTTAATATACAATTTCGAAATAAACTTTTTTGTAACTATTTTGCCATTCTTTAATCATATTCCTGATGATTTAACTATCTGCCTTGCATTTGTACTTAGGATATTCCCTATACACTCTTTCTTATCCATTTTATTATTATATTTTAGGGCAGAGGCTTAGAGTAGTGCTAATATTTAGCAATTTGTTGTTGAGATCTACTATATATCACAATCAACAAAGTGCCAAGACCCCCTGCCAATGTCTAGTCCACCTCTTCATTCCCCCTGGTCCTACTCACACTGCTTGGTAATCTCAATTCTGTGATCCAAGACCAAGAGTTTGTCATTGCTCAGTTCTGCCCATTCCCTAGTTTCGTTTCACATTCTATACCTCAGAGGACACTCTTTTGGTCTGAATTGGATATATTGATAGAACATTAGTTTGCAAGATTGAATCAATTTTAGGAGTGAGTATACTTTCATGCCTTTCCAAATAAATGGCCTGGCATGGTACCAAATAATTATCGATATCTCATAACAACAGTCCGATTATTTTCTTTGCTTAAATTGTAATGATTCTATGGATATCCCTCACATAATTTGTTACTGAAGACACTGCATGACTTATTCAA
This sequence comes from Sorex araneus, assembly GCF_027595985.1. Classification (NCBI taxonomy): domain Eukaryota; kingdom Metazoa; phylum Chordata; class Mammalia; order Eulipotyphla; family Soricidae; genus Sorex; species Sorex araneus. The sequence continues at coordinate 87,831,433 of NC_073306.1, forward strand.
TGCTAGGAACAAAATTCCTCCCTCCCTTACTCATTTACTCCTTTGCCTCAATTTCTCTCTGTCTCTTTCTCCCTCAGTCATTCTCTTCCTGTTTCCCTCCATTCACTCATATCTTTTCCTCTCATCCCTCTTTTCACTGTGCTTTCTATTTTCAACATATTTTGCTCCATCTGTTACTTTATCTCTCAGAATCTATTTTACTTTTCACTCCTCTCCACCCGCTCACCAGTATGTCTATACCCTAAACTCCTTATTCTTTCTCTTCTTTAGGGTCTAGTTTCTTTTTAAAAATTTCTTTAAATTTATTCATTTTTTTTTGCTTTATGGGTCACACCTGGCAATGCTCAGGACTTACTCCTGGCTCTGTACTCAGAAATTACTTCTGGTGATGCCCTCGGGATCATAGAAGATGTCGGGGATTGAACCCAGGTTGGTTACCGGGTTGGCTGTGCCTAAGGCGAACGCTCTACCCCCTGTACTATCACTCCAGCCCCTGAGGAGTTTAACTTCTTAATCTCTGGGTTCCAACAGCATGTGGGTAAGTGGAAATGAATGTGGGGGTGCAAGAAAGTTGGAAACCATAAAGGGTTCTGCACACATAAAAACCAAATATTGATTCAGTCAATCATGTAATGCATAGAGGAGTTTCTAGCAGCACTTGCTCATATTTCGTTTCTTAGGAGAAAAGTGGAAGACAATGAAAACTATTTAAGAAACTTTGGCTTAAGGTTAGAGACAGTCTAGATGAGACAGTTGGACAAGATGAGCATCTTAGTACACTCCAATGTATCCTCAGGACATTTCTATAACTCATTCACTCTAGATCAGCTGAAATTATTTGATAGCTTAGGTTTTAAACTTTACATGGATATCTGGGTTTTGGGTCACACGTTGATGGTCAGGGCTTGACTCTGGACTCAGGTATCACTACTGGTGGGGCTCAGGGTACTATATGGGGTTCCAGGTATCAACCCCGTGTCATCTACAAGCAAGGAAATTGCACTTTCCCTCACCCTCTGATGGCTTTGCAGATCTCGAGAGATAACCATAAGGACTGGATCCCATGCCTTGCATACATGAAGTCCAAAGTATTATCCCAACAAACACAGTCAAATAAGCATCACTGGGTTTATTCTGGTGGCCCCTGATCACTCTAAGAGTCATTCTGACTTCCCTAGCACTACTAATAGGAACAACATCTTAGCATCAGGACTGAGTACTGAACTGTCTGTCTGCACAGCCAGGCCTGGTATCATTGGTTGTGACCCCAGATTTCTGACCCCAACTTAAAGGCACTAAAGAGAAGCTGAAGACACTTCCTTTAATGAAAGCAAATTTTGCTCAGAAACCAAGATATGCTTTGCCAATTACTTATTCACACACGTGCACTGCAGGATCTCTATTTTCAATAACAGCCTTTCTGAAGCCGGGAGATACAGAATAATATTTCAACTGTGCAAAGAGGAACAGTGTCAGGAATAGTTCCATTACTGTTCCAGAAAGAAGGGCAATGAAAGAAATGATGTTTAATGAGACCAACTCTATCCTTACAAGAAAAGATGGGAATAGGGATGGAAAGTCGCTGAGCAAGTTGGGCATCAGTGGCATAAACTCTCTATTTTTGGTGAAGGGAAGAGATGACATTTTACTGGGAAATTTAATGAACTTACAGAATTTATGTGATGACTTCAAAAAACACACATGAATTTTTTAGTGTCCTGTTACTCAGCAGCAATATACAAATGACAACCTAAAATGGGACCAATAGAGTGGCACTGTTGGATCTCAGAAGTTTGTGTTTCCACCTTCCAATGGGGTCACTTCACTCTCTGGTACCTTCCTATGGCTCCAGTCAACTGCACAGGTGAAGAAAGTAAGAAATGTCTCAGAAACGTATTCCTTTCAGGATTGTTTCATTGCCTGAACCTCAGCCTTTGAGAAGCAGCATCACTGAGGCAGGACATCCATGCCCCCCATGTGTCCCTCATTTAACTAATCAGCTGAGCCCACTGCACAAGAGGTGCACCTTGTCACACATGAACCAGGGATTCAAGATAATCCTAGACCAATTTCTATCACGGAAGAGGAGCTCTGCCCAGCAATGCTGTGTCCACCTTCACGAACCATTGACATACTAAACCAAATGCCATCAGCAGGTGGCCAGCACTGCCAGAGACTACCTGTCACGGATCCTGCCCAGGACTGACACTCTCAAGCACAACCATAATACCGCTTTCCTGCACTTGTTCCTAGCCACTGGGCAGGTGCCCTGCCTGCATGGCCAGTGCCCTACCTGCTGGACTATCCCTCCGGCCCCATCACCCAACACAATTTTATTTGGAGTGTGTAAGACTGGATTTGCCATCAGAGCAAGTCAGCTCGCATCAGAGGCCCTGTGCACCCTCGCACTGAGGTTTCTCTAGGTCCGAGCACTGGTCTCGAGGAGCTTCTGGGTCCTCCCGCGCTTAGACCGGTGCTCGCCAGGCTGGACCGCCAGGGGACGCACTCGGGCCAGACTCGCCCCCAGTGGGGCTGCAACGGAAGCAACTGAGAGTCAAGCACTGGGCGCCCCTGTGTGTGGGGTGTGGGGGCAGCGCGGCTACTGTCCCTTCCTGTCACTCCCACAGCGCCAGGCCTGGGGACCCAGAGCAGCGCGCGACGAGCCAACGGAAACTAGGACCCGGGACTGAGGCCCGGGCGGCCGGGGGCTCACCCTGAAGGCAGTCTCGGGAGCAGAGGGCCCGAGTTCCCGTGTCCGTGCGCCCAGCAAACCGTGGTGGCCCCTCTGGCCCGTCCCAGGGACTCACCTTTGGCCCTCGACGCCTTGGAGGCGGGTTCCAGAGACCAGCGGCCGCCCAGGGCTAAGCAGGCTCCAGAGAGGCGTTGGGAGCCCCGTTCTCGCGAGAGTCCTGTGCCGGGGTGATGCTTCAGGTGGTTCCCTGGGCTGGGGGTTCAGGCCGGCCTGGCTGATGATGCTCGGGCTGGCCCAGACTTAATTCTAGTGCTTGAATAGTGTGCTTGTGCTCTGCCCATAGTTATCATCCTCATCACACGTCAGCATCGTGAGTTTGACTGTTCGCAGTTTGGGGACTTTACATGTTTGCTCCGGGGCACTGAGGTGGCCCAGAGGCTAAGGCATGTGCCTTGCATGTCTGCTGAGCCCTCACTCTGCTCTGCACCGCGTGGTTCCCTGAGTATCTCCAGTGGAATAACTGGAGTCCTTTTACACCCCATCCACCATGTGTGGTGGTCAGGTCATCTCTGACACCCCAGACCCTTGTAGCATCCCATTCCCAGGCTCTCCTTTGAACCCCAGTTCTCTTAGCTGGGAACCATGGAGAATGGGCCTCCATTTTCTAAGCATAGACCCAGAAGGAAAAAAATATATTATGACAGATAGATAATACAAGGTTGCTCAGAGAAACCTTGTATTACAATGCAATAAAATCGCATTGTATCGAGACCAATTTTAAGTCAATTGGCCCATGATTACTCCTGAGAACTTTGTGGGGGCTGCGGGCGATCTAGGACTATCTGCACAGTAAAGGAGGGGAAGCAAGGGGACCAGCCATTGGCAGGATGAGACTGTTGACAGACACACACTGCTTGTCACTCACAGAGACAGGACCAGACCTCTAGCTGTTTTGAGGTAAAGGAAAGGAGTGCACGTTGTTGCAAGAGGCAGAGAAAAGTACCAAATACAGACAGATGGACTGTGAGGACAAAAGAGAAGTTGGCTCCTGAGATTGGTGGTTGGGCATAGAGTGTCCTGCTATAAAAGTTGTGCTAAAATTCTGTATCGCTTGTTCAGATGTCCTATTTCATTACTCTTAGTGGTTAATTTTTGGGGGAGGATGGGGGGTGTAGGATGTGGGCTCTGTTTGGGTTTTATTCGTGGCTCTGTGCTCAGGGGCCCATATGTGGCACCAGGAACTGAACCATGGTCTGCTACAAGCAAGGTAAGTGCCATACCTGCTGTACTATCTCTCAGTTCTCCGTTTAATGTTTGAAAATTACATTTTTTAAATCGTGAAACAGACTAAGGTCTTGTTGTTTGTTATTTCAGTGTACTTTCTCAGGAAAACTCTTTTTCAATTTCATGTTGAATTTTAACTTCCCTCTCCTTGTTTAGCTGTATTGTATATTTCTTGTTCTGTTCCTTTGACCTAGGTATCTTCAAATTCCCACTATTTATGTTTTGACTATTTGTTACTCCTTTTGAATGGAATTTACAGAGAAATATGCAAAGTATTAAGGTCAACTTTAAGGAATGGTCTATTTGAATTAACAGTATGCATGAACAAATTAGCATATGTGTTTGATGTTAAAGCAAGTCAGAAAAAAGGAGCAAACAATGCTGGCATCTCTGGAATTTCACTTATGCTCCTTGAGGTTGCCCTCTGTCCTCCAAATTGTGACTGCATTCAGAGATCTCTCCACAGCATTAGTTTTCCCCTACTCTTGTGCGATATACAAATAGAATCATCCTACATATTCTTTGACTTCTTTTATTCAACATTCGGTTTTGATTTTGAAATTCAGAGAGCATTTTTATGCCAGTAATTTGTTTTTCTGACTGATTGTATTTTTGTGTTTGCCAAGAAATGCCCTATTGTGCTACTGTAAAGTCTATAAATATTTTTTTCCTGATGATGAAAAGATTTACTATGGTTTATGCAAAAAGTAGAATTTTTTTTTTTTTTTTTTGCTTTTTGGGTCACACCTGGTGATGCACAGGGATTACTCCTGGCTCTGCACTCAGGAATTACCCCTGGCGGTGCTCAGGGAACCATATGGGATGCTGGGAATCGAGTCCGGGTCGGCCACGTGCAAGGCAAACACCCTACCCACCGTGCTATTGCTCCAGCCCCAAAAGTAGAATATTCGTGAAGAATTTCTGTGTGTATGTAGATACATGTATTGATTTCTTCTGAATATATAGAGTGAAAGTAAAATTTTTTGGTGAAGGGGTAGAAACTGTCAGAAAATTTTGCAGTCATTGCTTTTCCTTCCATGACAAGTACATTCTATTTCCATTTATCCACCAACTATATGTATTTAATATTTCAACAGTTTAAAATTTCATCATTCTGATAGTGTATATATTATTATTTTTGATTTTTACATATTTTAGTGGCCATTTGCATATCTTTTAAGTTGTTGGGCCCTTTCAAATCCTTCTGACAATTCATGCACTGTGTTCTCATTTTTCAGTGAATGGTATAAGTAATTTATATATACTGGATGATAACTAGGATGGGCACATTGTAGACATAGCTTTTGAAAAACAAAAGTAATTTTTTAAAAGGATATCTTATGATTAAAAATAAGCTTCTCCTTTTTATTTTATTTTATTTTTTGACACTTGAGTCATACCTTGTGTTGTTCAGGGCTTTTTCCCGGCTCTGTTCTCAGTGATCACTCCTGGCAGGGCTCAGGCCCATATGTAGGACCAGGAATTGAACCTTGCCCATGTTCCATTGCTCTAGCTCATGAGCTTCTACTTTTTATGAAGTATAATTTATGGGGCATCTCCAACCCATCCAACTAAGCCCAGACTTAGTTGGGGGCATATGTGTGAGGTCAGCCCAAAGATATGAAGGTCTTGGGAAGAGGAGCAGAGCTCCTGGTCAAGGCTTCTCATGGACCTGGTGATTTCTAGCATATCCAGGAAGAAGCACCAATTCCAAGCACCAGTCTCCGCCTTGTGGCTGTCCCATGGCAGGTGAGCAGGCTCATTTAGGGGAAATTTAATCTTCAGATTCACTGCTCAGAGTCTGCTCCTTTCAGTTGATTCTATGTGCATTCCTCAAATTCCCTTCATTTTTCTAGGCTCAACTTGTGCCCCTTCTTACCTCCTTTAGCTACCACCTGTTTCACAATCCCCATGGCCTGTTTTTGGGTTATTGTCATTCTATAGACATGGTAATTCTCTGTATTTCCACTGGTTCAGGTCGCATTCTGCAAATTAGTTTTCTGTGTTTATTTCTTTGGTAGATTTTGTAGCTCCTGAGATTTTGGTACTGCAAATGGACACATGCAAACAAAAAGTTCATATTGTGTAAGACATTTATGCAATATATTTGGTCATAAAAGATCACTTTTTTCCTTTTTCTTTCTTTGAAAAAAAATTTAAATTATTTTGTTGCTTTTGTTTGGCCCACACCCAGGAGTGCTCAGACCTTACTTACCTCTTGCTCTGTGTTCACAGATCACACTTGGTGGGGTTTGGGGGGCCATAGGTGGTGTTGGGAATTGAACTCAGGGAAACTGTGTGTAATACATGTGCCCTACCCGCTGTACTATGATTTGGTATTCTTTTTTTCTTTTTTGGGGGGGGTGGTCACACCCGGCATACACAGGGGTTACTCCTAGCTCTTCACTGAGGAATTACCCCTGGTGGTGCTCAGGGGACCATAATGGATGCTGAGATTCTAACCCGGGTTGGTTGTGTGCAAGGCCAACCCACTGTGTAGCCCTACCCACTGTGCTACCGCTCCAGCCCCTTCTTTCACACTTCTTGATACAAGTCTCAACAAAGTTCTATATACCTATTGTGAGGATTTGGCCCAGGACAGACCACAGGAATCTATTTAGCTTTCTTAAGACTCTTTTTACAGGAGCCCACATTCTAGAATAACTTGATTTTCTGACCCTGAGCAAGGAATTCAGATACAGGCACCCCGGTTCGCAAGAAGGGTGGTGGTCAGACCAGATAACCAGACCCATATCACATGACCCATATCACAAGACCCAGAACTGCCCCCAGAACCAGGACATTCCTGAATATTGGCGCGAATACTGATCTCTAAAACCATAGGCTAAGGAGTGATGTCCTTTTAAATGGATTGGTTAAGAAAATTTGCAATATTACAAATCTACTGGCTATGAAATGCGCGGGCTCTGCTGTAACGGCCGGGGAAGGCCTATATAAGATCTCCTTTGAAGAAGCTCGGGGTCTTTTGCCCAACCTGCTGGACCTGCGTGTCCGTGTAGGAGGCTGGACCCTGGCTAGCCAGTCTTACAATAAACCCTGCTTGCTGTTTGCAGTCTCTGGAGTCTCTTTGTCGTTATAGGGAGATCTCGATCCGCGCCCTAACACCTATATGCTGATCTGCTCTCCCTACACTGAATTAGCCCCAAGTAAAAAGTCAGTGTTTTGCTAGTGTCCCTAAGATGAGGTTCAGGGTCTGGGCCCATAAAAAGTCCACAATAGGTGGTTATTGGTTCCCTGGAAATTTTAGAGAAGACTAGAAATAGATTCACAGCAATACATAAGTCCACCCACTAAAGGAAGATGCAAGTTTCATTGTTGGGGATGGACTGTGCTATCAGGGAGAGCCCAAGAGCCCAGGTAGACTGTTCTACAGACAGGAAAATTTCCCCCCTTCAAGCTGCCTTCAGAAAATAATTTCAGTATACTGAAAGGGGCAGTTTTCCTTTTCTCACAGAAGCCTGGCTGGCCTTTGACATGCAGATCTCAGGTGCTAGCCAGGCCTGATCTTTGACATTTGTAGATTCCTGGCTCTGGCCCAGCCTACTCCTTGGGATGTAGATTTCAGGTGCTGCCCAGTTTGTAAGTGACATGTAGATTTCAAGTGGCAGTCCAGCCTTGTCTTTGGGATGTAAATCCAAGTGCTTTTAGCCCAAGAAAGGTTTTGGTTTTGTATCTTTCAGGAGCCCAGGATTACTGGTCTGCAGATGCAAGGAAATAATGCATATTCTACTGCCTCAATATTCTTCCTATAACTTCTTTTGATGCCTTTGGTCACTTCACTGTATTGCGCCCTTTAGAGGTACCATGATCAATAAAAGGAGATCATGAGGCTCTCTACCTTTGTCTAAGAGTCAGAGAGAACCTGATGTAGGCAGGTAGATAGGGAAAGGCCCTTGGCAATGAAACAGATTGATTCTCCTCTGGGAAGGAGAATCCTGAGACTGACCCACTCTGTGGATGCAGTAAACAGACCTGATAAGACCTTCTCCACACCCTGAGGAGGTTGGACCCCTCCCCATGAAGTTCCTCGAATTCTATCGACCTCTCCCTTAATCTGATTAAAATGTGATCCAGCCTAAAGAAGACCCAGCCTCCCTGGTAACCTCCTTAGCAACGGACTTTTACCTGGGAAGAAGCCCCACGTGGGGGCAGGTTGAAGAGACCCTATAAAAGACACCTTGAACAAAGGAAGTGCGTGCATATGCTGCCTGAGCCCATGTGCTGCTTGTGCCCACGTGGCCGAGCACATGTGGTGCCCAAGCACATGTGTCGCCCGCATCTCTCCCCTTGAGATGTGTACTTTCATGCTTTCGTGTCCAGTGCTAGGATGTGTGTAGAGCTTCCTCCACCCTTGGAGAAGCCCGCGTTTTCTCTTGAGTGCATTATTCTTACTATTCTCTCTCCCACTTATCCTTCCTCCTTCCCTCAGAAACCTCTAAAATAAAATCTGTTACTTCACTGCTTGTCTACTCCTGAAATTCTTTTCCGAGAGTGAAGACAAGAACCCAGTAACCCTGGGTCCCAGGTGTTTGAGGCGGTTGGAGAGAAAGTGACCATCTTTCTCCTCCCCGCTTCACGTAAGTCACCAGTGGGGCCCACTGACATCAAACCTAGGCCCTCCATGAAATACATTTCTTCCGCCTTTCTTGTCTCAGTGCCTCCGACCACACAAATATTCATGCAACATTTCATATTTCCAATGGAAAATTCCAGAATTATCTCAGTCTTAAATCCTGGGCATTAAGGTGCCTGTTACAGCAAGGAGCCCTGAGGCTTGGATCCATAGTGCCTCCCTTGACAGTCAAGGTCAAATGAATGTTTGAGATTCTAGCTCCAGTGCTCATCTTGTCTAGAGCCCTGAAAACACCATTTCCCGTTCAGTGTAGTGTACCCTGATACTGGCATATCCAGCACCCAATGTCCCATCTGCCCTGAAGAAAAGTGAAAGTTTCAAGTTCATCAGCAAACTAGGGGCATCCTACTGGAATGAAGACCAGAATGAGATTGCATATTGGAAAAAAAAGAAGAAGAAAAAAAAAAAAAGAAGAAAAGCCTGGAATCACCTTTTCCACGAAACTCAGTTTTTTCCCTGTGAGTTCCTGATTGCCCCCTGCTGGCCGTTCTAGGCACCCACCCATTCCTGGTTTTTGTTCTGCCCAGGACCCTCAGTCCCATCCACATTATTTACATTCTCTTGCTTTCCAGTGCTAAGCAATGCCTAGACTCTGACCGATTCTGAAGGAGCAATTGCATTTATTGAAAGACAAGACATGGAGGAGGTCCCAGCAACACAGATTACAGTTTCAAGACTCAGAGAGAGGTGTCAACTGAAGCCAAAGACTTCATTCCAACACTGAAGTGTGTGGGCAGTGAAGCAGCCAGGCGGTTTTGCCACTGAAAACTTCCAAACGACCTGAAGAAAATTTGGAGCCACAATGATAAAAGGACTCTTCTCTACTCCAGTGAGCTTCTTGGACCAACAGTGACAGCAAGGATGCCAAGGCAGCAAGTGAAGGCACTGGTCTTCCTTATCCTCAGCAGATCCACATGGTGAATATGATGTAGGCAGGTAGATAGGGAAAGGCCCTTGGCAATGAAACAGTTTAATAAAGTCTCTGGGAAGGTGAATCCTGAGACTGACCCACCCTGTGGATACAGAAAACAGACCTGATAAGACCTTCTAAAGAAGACCATCACCACTCCCAACCTCCCTGGTAACCTCCTTAGCAACGGACTTTTACCTGGGAAGAAGCCCCACATGAGGGGCAGGTTGAAGAGACCCTATAAAGGCCACCTGGAACAAAGGAAGTGCGTGCATATGCTGCCTGAGCCCATGTGCTGCTTGTGCCATGTGGCCGAGCACATGTGGTGCCCGCATCTCTCCCCTTGAGATGTGTACTTTCTTGTTTTTGTGTCCAGTGCTAAGATGTGTGTAGAGCTCTCTTCATCTTCGGAGGAGCCCGCGTTCTTTCTTGAGCGCATTACTCCTACTGGTTTTTCTTTTCCACTTATCCCTTCCTCCTTCCCTAAGACCCTCTAAAATAAAATCTGCTACTTCACTGCTTGTCTACTCCTGAAATTCTTTTCCGCGAGCGAGAGAAGAACCCAGTAACCCTGGGTCCCGGGTGTTAGAGGTGGTTGGAGAGAAAGTGACTGTCTTTCTCCTCCCCGTTTCACGTAAGTCACCTGTGGGGCCCACCGACATCAATTCCAGAGAACGCTCTGCTAGCTCAGTGCTCTACACTATTACTGCTGGATTCTAGAGTTTGAAGCTCAGAGGAATTTGTTGGATGATGGCAGGAAATAGCCACTGTTGATATTGTTGGATGAAGTGGTAAACAGAGATGACATTACTCGAGTCATCTGCAAGGTACAGTATCCTGGGAATGTGTTGTTCCCTGTGACTGCTGGAAGGAAGGAGTCTGAAGTGGACAGAGAATGGGCAGCAGCTATATGCCAGGGTGAGGGCAGAGGAGAGTATCTGGAATCACTTCTGCTTTGGAGTTTGTGTCTGCTGGCATGGGGGAGGTTGTATAGGGGGACCTTTCTGCTGGCTGGGAGGTGGAGGACAGGGTTCAGGCACCTGGGGTGGGCAGGGAACAGAAACTTGTGGAGGGCAGGGCACAGACACCTGGGGAGGGCAGGGTACAGGCACCAGCGGAGGGGGCTTCTGGGGGACTTTGCATTGTTTGCTCTGCTGAGAGGACATATTCTAGAATTGATGAAAGCCTGCAAGAAACAAGAAAGAAGTATTTGTTGCTGGAAGAGAAGATGATGACTAGTTCTCCCACAGATGATCTCTGACAATTCCTACTCCTATCTAATTCTCAGGGGTTCCCATCTTCCCACTTCACTCACTGCCATAATGATTAGCCCAGAGGATCTCCACTGATCATAGATGACAGAAAATTCTCCATAAAATTTCCCAAGATAAACCTGGTCTAGAAAAATGGGATCATCCAAGACACTGTCCCATACATGGGGCATGCTCATAGTGTTAGATTTATACACAAGACTAATGGAATATTACACTGCATTAACAGAGTATCCTTCTATTTTTTTTCAGTTATGCCAAACCTTGCTTATAAACTTAAAAACACTGCAGACTGTGGGGTTGGAGAGATAATACAGTGAGTAGGGTGTTTGCCTTGTGTGCGTGGGGCTCACTCTGTTTTGATCTCCGGCACTATATCTGATCCCCTGAGCCCGATTCCCAGTGTTCCCAGAATGAAGAGCCATGAGTAAGCTTTGAGTATGGCTGGGTGTGACTCCGCAATAGAGCAAAACAACCCCTTCATACAAAACTTCACTTGTGTCCGCAACCAATATTTCTACCAAAAAATAAACATTAAAATCTATGATAAGTACGCAATAAAATATTGAGGAAACAAAATCTTGTTTCATGAGAAAAGAGAAGAAACTCTAGGGTCTAGGAAAGAAAACGGTGTGAGATGTGATAATTCAGCCTACATGTACACCCACGACCTGTACTTCGTGGGGGAAAAATCAATCTTTGAGTTTGTAATTGATCATGGCATGAGCATGGGATGTAGAGGTCGGATTTGTGTGTGTCTGTGTTTGTGTGTGTGTGTGTGTATGTGCGTTGTGTCTCCCACCTTATAGAAACCAGAAAAGGAGCTTATGTGCAGGTGTTAAATGGGAGATCCTATTGAGGAAAACGTCCAGCCCACTGGGTCTTCCAGGGTGCTGTGCACATTTTCCTGCCTTTAGGTCCATAGGCATATAACCGAGAGGCTTTCCTACTTCCCTATTCTTTCTCTACTGTAGTCTCCCCTCCACACTCTTCAGAATGAATTATGGCCACTCCTGGAGGGTGTATGTAAGGTGTGTAAGTGAGGATAATAGTCAAAAAATAGGACAATGGCAATGAGCCACAAAAAATTCCCAATCTCGTGCACCCCAAAACCATGAACCCAGTACAGCCCTGCAGCCACTATCTTCAGGTGTCTGCTGACACATGAAGCTCAGAACAAGGTGTCCAGCTCTACCATGGAACTATCAGTCAGAGTTATGTAAAAAGAACCATGAAGGAATAGTTTGGGGTCAGTTTTCACAGAAACCACTTGTGTCAGCAGAATAGAGCTATGCACTTCTCAAATGTCCATCACATTGAGAGCCAAGATTTCACATTCCATCTACCACCTATTTGCTCACCTCCCATCTCATTTACTAAGTCTTTCATTCTTTCAATAGTTTTCCTCTTGGTTCTCCAGAATTCTCCAACCCCCTTTCTCCTCCACTCAACTTCTATGTACTCCTTATATCTTAAGCTTGTTCAGTATTAAATGTCAATTATAATTCAACAAAATTAGAAAAGTTAATTTAGCCCTTAGAGTAGATCCTAATTAAAAATCTATAAGACTCAAAGCATACAAAATAAGCCTGTCACATAAACATAATGCACGAAAAACTAAGGATGTCAACCAAAAACCTGGACTGGACCTCACTCACCTGTCTGCAGGTTCCAGGACTCAGGGATCCAAGTGGCATGAACAGAACCATCCAGGGACCCATTTATCATGAAGGCAGAAGACTAGAAGGAAAGAAGGGATTACTCAATTGGCTTCTTGTTTTAGCTGTCTTATGCTTTTCCTGAAAATGATGGTGAAACTTGAAACTGTACTAAAAACTCCAGTTTGGTAGCTGTCTGAGGATTATGCACATATTACTGAACTGAATCACCATGAGATACGGTTACCAACTTTCCTGATTAAGTTTCAGTCATATAATGATCGAGCAGCACCCATCCCTCGACCAGGATTAAGCACATTTTAAAACTCTCTGGACTTCCTCAGAGAACCGAGAGCTTTAGACTTTGCCAGGGATGGGTGGATGGCTGTAGTCTGCTCTTAGCAACATCTTCAGTCAAATACAAATCAGAAACTTTTTGTAAATTTTTATCTATTTTTGTTGCATAGTATTTTATGATAACTTTCTTTTAAATTTTTATTTTTATAATGAAGTTCACAATATTTGATTATATTTACTATTCAAACACCAATCCCACCATCATAACAACTTTCCTCCACCGTATCTGGGATATTTCTCTCCCGAACCCCAAACCCTGCCCCAAAGTAGAACCAAAATAATTCATTGTGTATTATTTGTTATGAATAAACTACTGAAAGTGATCCAAAAAAGTTTCCTTAGAGGAAAGTGTGTGAAGATTGTTGAATTTCACCCAGGGCCCATTGAGCCTTTCTATAAGAGATTACTAATATGTTGTTAAAGGTTGAGCCTTGTGTGCATATATATGTATATATGTTTCTGTAAAAATATATTTCCCTCTAAGACTCTAAGATTGGTTGCCTTCTATGTTAAACTCCACTGAACATGGTGCACTACTCTTGGAATATTAGTTGTGTGAGCTATGATGTCACGGGACCACATTCGCATTCTGTCCAGGATAAAGTTCACTCGTGGGTAAGGCTCGGCCCGAATGTGTGGAGAGTGGCCATGAGGATGGCGGCAGTTGAGTTCTGGACGTTTTTGGCTGCCGGAGTTGGGTCCCTTGAGGCAGGAAGGGGCCTCACCCACCCCTCTCCAGGGTGCCCTGAATGAAACAGTCAGGTTTTCTACACAGAGGAGTTTGACAAGTGGTTTCAGGAACTGGAGATTTGCGCAGAAAAAAGGTGCTGTGGAGAATCCTGATTTTTTTCCCATCAGGGCTGAGTCCGCAAAAAAGGGCTGTGGTGGAAGGCTCCTCATCCCCTGGAGCCATCCTCAAAGGGGTGCTGGGAGACGCAATGAAATGTGAAATGTGTCAGCTTGTTGGGAATCTTCTGCAACGCTACGCTGCAGACAGAGGATTCTGAATGTTAACCTTGACTTTGGCTACTCAGCTGGAAGGGTAATGTTTAATAAAGATGGAGAGGTTCATGCATAGATGCACATGAACCCAAAAATGGAAAATCAAGAAAGAATAATTTTGTTTGAGAAATCGGGAAAATTTGAATTGTAGTAGAACACATTTCAGGTTACAGGAACCCATGGTAGAAAAGTTGTGCTCTCAAAAGTCCTATGAGGGATCACATAGAAAGTCATGACACTTAAGAGAGCCTGGCCCAATTTCATGAGAAGATTCCATGTTTCTTGGTACCCATGAAACCACAGCTATAGAAGCTCTGGGCTTGGTAGGAGCACACACTTGAGGGAACAATCACTAAGAGTCAGTATCAGTATTTCTATATTTCAGGATTTGGACTGGTAGCTGTGAGAGGGATCTTAATCACAGCTTTCTTGATTTCTTTTGAACTGTGAAGTAAAGGCAGGGAGTGATAGTATGACCTCACGTATCATTTCAGAGAGAGCTGAGCAGGCAAACAATAGGCCAGAGAGCAGGTGGAGCATGAGTAAAGCATGTCCTGAGGTCAGCCCTTGATGTAAAAGGTTGGGCACAACCTGAGCAGCAGGTAAGCCTGGAAACAGAGGGCAATGTCCCACCCTTCCTCTGCAGACTCATGCCTGCATCCTCAGAGGTCACCAAGAATAAAGAATACTCATCCAGAGGCACTTCTGTCTAATGGGATTGCTGTGACAGTCCTGCTGGAAATCTACACACACACACACACACACACACACACACACACACACACAAACACACAATCCCTTTTATGTGGCGTGGCCTTGAAGTGTATTGTGTTGATCCCCCTATATTTTTCTCTGCGTAATGCTGAGCTCCTATCATCCTTCTATGAACATTCACCATAATTGAACATTCACCATTCACATCTTCTTCCTCTTTTCTTATCCTCTTCTTTTGAATCAGTAATGCAGCACCCACTGGGCATCTTCCTCTCTATCAGATTTCTCTAATTCCTACAGCATTTTAGGGTGGTGCATCTGCTACCCCCATTTCAGGGGGAAGGTGAAGTATAGCAATAGCGGTTGCTTTGCTTCTCTTTCCACAGCTGATGTCACAAGGGTGTTCAGACAGGCGTCAATGGTGAAGCCACTTGCCCTTGCCCTCACCCTTAGCTCATTAGGGCTGGATCGCTGATCCCCTTCTGTGCTGAGTGGGTACCTTAGGGATGAGAGACCAGGATATGCCACTGGCAGATGAGAGTGACTGATCACAGAAAACATTCCTACAGTTGTCAAGCATTTCTAGATTCAGCAGCTGCTGCCAATGATGGGTCCTATGGCCTAGAGTAAGCCAGTGAGCCTGATGAGAATGTTGTCTCCAAGAGGGTGGGAAGGACATGGTAATCAACTTGAAAAGGTACCACAACACAAAGAAGCAAAAGACCTCTCCTATTTTTTTAATTTATTATTATTTTTTTAATTTATTTTTTTAATTGAATCACCATGTTGAAAGTTACAAAGCTTTAAGGCTTAAGTCTCAGTTACATAATGCTCGAACACCCATCCCTCCACCAGTGCTTGTATTCCACCACCAAGAACCACAGTAAACCTCCCACCCCACCCCACCCTGCCCCCCCATCCCCCACCCCATCTGTGTAGTTGGTAAGTTACACTTTACTTTCTCTTTACCTTGATTACATACAACAACAACAACAACAACAACAAAACTCACTATTATTGTTTGGAGTTTCCCCCCCAGAGTCGGACCTGCTGGAAAGGATATGTGGAATATAAAGTAGCAGAGAGGTAGGATCTAGCAAAGATGCAACCTCTGGCAGAAAGCCGTCTGGACTTAGTCACTAAAATACTAAAATACAGAAATCTAGAACCTCACAGCCACTACTGTGGCCACATGACCTCATATCTCCTCAATCGCAGCAGTGGAAGACCTCTCCTATTTCTTAAAGATTATCTAAAGTAGAGGAAAGATGTCCTATGAACAGTGGCAACAATGCAAAGACTCCTGAGAGTCCCTCCCCAGGTGCCTGTCCTCTGCGTTCCCAAGTGCCTGAACCCTGTCACACTGCTGACCCACAGAAACTCTGGCATGATACAACTATGCTGTTTAATCTGCTAAATTTGTATGATTTATGATGCAGCAATAGAAAAAGAATATAGCATCTATTAAATATAACTTCCTTTGACCACTTTCCTCAGTCTTCCTTCTAGGCTAATCTTCCCAGTCCTCCTTTTAATTTTGAGTATTTTCTATGTGATTTCATTACGCGGTTGTGCCCCATCTTCTTCTTCCTCGTCTCGAGACACTCCAGACTAGCAATATGATTCAAGAGAGATAGGTTATTTAATGATGTTTTTATGAAAACTTGTCACAGATACAATGGTGGCTCCTATATGTAGGAGGCTATACTCTCTTTTTGCCATATATGGTGGTTCTCAGGCCTTACTTTTGGCTCTCCTATCAGGGAACACTTTTTGGCTGCGTTCAACGCAAACATCTTAGTGCTGTACTGTTACTCCAGCACCAAGGTGTATGTAGGAGGCTTTACATGTTTTTTGTCACTACATTCTTCATTATTTGCACAAATATAAAATACTTATGGAGTTTTGATAAGAAAAGAAGGTGAACCTGAAAAGACCAACACGGAGAGGAGGGAGATGAGAGGCACCTCCTGCCCAGGGTTTTCAGTGGCTCTGTCTGGTGCTGGAATGAAAGGTGATGGTGGATACTATCACAGCAGGGAATTAAAGGTCTGACCTGTCCACGTGCCACCTCCGCTCCCCAGTTGGCCTCAATCCCCCAGTGGGTTTTGTTGGATTCTAATTTCTTTATCTACAAATAAGAGGCGTATGTTTCTTACAGGGCTCCTGAAGAATGGTAAGAAAGATCCTATCTCTGCAGCAGGAAAGAAAATTCCCCGCCAAATCCTTCCCCAGGTCCTATGGTCCACCCTTTGCTGCAGAGTGGCTACCCCATGAAGCACCCTTCTGCCAGCAGACCTGCCCTCTGGTTCATACCAACAGCTTCTGTGGGCACCACTACCCAAATCCAGCCCTGAGAGCTACCTCAGGCGCTTCCTCCCTTTACCCTGCATGATAAAACCTATAACCCCACAGCATTTCACCTCTGAGCAGCCCGCCCAAGGACTAAGAGTTCACAGTCCGTTGGATTCTACGGGTGGCTAAATGGCTTTCCAGATACTTCCCAGGGAACAGCAGGGATGAGAAGGGGATTCACGGGGTCTTCCCTGGAAGACCTCTTTGGAGTTCTGCTCACACTTCCTGCTCCTGGGTCCTCTGCTACAGGACTGGTCCTCCCTGCTGCTGAGGCCTAGCCATGCTGCCCCCTGGTGGCGAAGGAAGTGCAATGGGAAAATGGAGCTCTGCCTCCTCCCACCTTATTAAAATATACCAGGAAGACCAAGACACTGCTGCTTCAGACTTGGATAAGAACTTCCTTAAATCACCTGAAAGTTCCCCCAGAATTTCCTAAGTCTGCCATCTTACATTTATATTAAGAATTTGGCCCCCAGTCTGTGATTACAAGCAAGGCAATTGCTCCTCACACACAGTTCCTGGAACCCACCCCCAGCAGGCAGAGGGGTGTTCTCTTAAGCCCCACTCTGTAAATGTTTCTCCCAGAAAATATCTCAGTCTATGCCCACTTGTAGGAATTGTGAACATGCAAGTCACAGGAAACACACATGAAACATAAACTGATGGAGAAGCCATGGGAAGGATGGAGAAGCCTCAGGGGGATGTTGGGTTCAAATGAGGAGGGTTAGGGCTTTTACTCCCAATGACTCCCTCAGATCCAGTGTGTTCCCACCTCACAGCCCTGTGCATCATTGAGAATCTTCCAAGTCCGTTCCTGAGAAGGCCTCAAGAGGCAGCAATTTTAGAGAACAAAAATAGGGTTCAGGGCAAGGCAGATGGGAGGTGCTGACAGAGGACAGGCTGGACACAGAGGTATGAGTCCCTTCTTTGCCTAGGCTATTAGAACAGAGGTGTTGGGGTAGGTTTACTTTGTTCTTGCACAGAACTACTGGCCTTGAAAAGGCTTCGAAAGTAATAGGTAACTTTTTTTTTTTTGCCTAGTAATTACTTAACTATATGAATAACATTTACTATCACTATGTGTTTCCATGCCACCAGCCTCGCATCTCCCTTTTTATTGCTAGCTTATCATGTGTGTTTTCTTCCTCTTTATACAAACCCCTAGTTCTCTCGGGTTACACTACCCATTTCTTGGATCATAGTATGGAAGGTCTTTATTATCTTGACATTTATCATTCTTCTAGCCATTAAAACATGTCTTGAAGGAAACATTAAGGAACCGCAGAGGAATCAGTTGTGCGGGACTCAGGGCTGAGATTTCCAAGCCTGCTCAGATCAGAACTGGGCCTCTTCCACCCAAATACCCCATTTTCCAGTAGCTAGGCAGTCATACCCAGAAATTGCACTTGGCACCGTGTAATCCCATCTATGGCCAACATCCAGAGACTATAAAACCAAGCTCCCAGAAGCGACATCTTATAGTCTAGTTCTCCCTCTCAGAGAACCTGGCAAACTACTGAGAGTTTCCTGCCCTAAGGGAGAGTCTGGCAAGCTCCCTGTGGCATATTCATATGCCAAAACCAGTAACAATGATGGGTCTCATTCCCCTGACCCTGAAAGAGCCTCCAATGCAGCACATTTGTGAAGGACGAGTAAAGAGAGGCTTCTAAAATCTCAGGGCTAAGATGATTGGAGACATCAATGAGACTGCTAGAGAAAATTGACGATCAACGGGATGATGATAATGATGATGATGATAATTAATCATAGTTATATCAACTCTTCTTACTCAAATAATATATTGATGGCTTAAAACAATCTTCCTGATGTACTTCAGGCAAAACTAAGGCAAAAAATGATATGGGAAAAGTAGGGTTTTAAGACCAGGGTCTGAAAATGAGAGGGTGGGGGTGTGGAGAATGAAAGAGGGACAGTGGAGCGATTGACAGAGAAAACCAGAGAGGAAGATGCCATGAAAGCACTAACAAAAATAACAAAAAGGATAGCAAACTTTTGTTGGGGAGCTTTTTATATAGTGAATTTCAATTTTTCTTCAGAGACTTTCAGAGTATAATGAGGCACTGTGATTACTGATGGAGTAGACTTTGCATTTGGAAATATGTCTGGCATAGTGTAAATAATCTACACATTATATTTTAGTCTAAGATAGATGCTACTATTATTATATCTCATACAGGTTTAGAAAGGCTAAACACAGCCATGTGCTAATATTTGAGTCAATGAAAAATTAAAGCTAAACATGTGTCATCTTAAGCAATGGTAGTACAATAAATTGCACCATTTAGCCAAGGCTACTCCATATATGTTTGTGTAATTATCTTAGATGACAGTTATACAACACAATTCTCAGAACATACTCAGAGAGTCTCTTGCCCGCACAACTAGCTTTCTTTCCTGGGGTCCCTCAGAGGGGATGGGCTCCAGCTTCCCTCTCCACCCCGAGCAGAGCTCCCAGCAGCCAAAGACCACCGGAACTTAGCCACAGCCATGCTCGCGGTCCCTCTCCACACGTTTGGACAGCCTCATGCATGAAGGTATGGGGAAAGGAACCCAGGTGTGTGTAATCCTATCAATGGCCAACATTCAGAGACTTAAAAGCAAGCTCCCAGAAGCGATATCTTGTAGCCTACTTCTCCCTCTGGGAGAAACTGGCAGTCTTCTGAGAGTTTCCTGCCCACATGGGACAGCCTTGCAAGCTTCCCATGGTGTATTCATATGCTAAATCCATCAGCAAGCTGGATCTCATTCCCCTGACCCTGAAAGAGCCCCCAGTGCGACATCATTGGGAGGGCTGAGTCGAGAGAGACTTCTAAGATCTCAGGGAATGGACGAAATGAGAGGTTACTGAGCCCACCTGAGAAATCGGTGATTAACGGGATTTTGTGATCGTGATCATGAACTATAGATTTATAAGAGGGGGAAATTAGGAGAGACAAGTAACAATGCCAGTTAAAATCGCACCACAATGGTCACAAATGACAGTTTTTTTCACATCCAGATCTGTAGCTTTGGTGATACCGAGTGTGGTTTCCTTAGATGAGTATCAAAATTGCTTCTCAATGATTTAGAATGATTGAAAAAAATCACAGAGGAAAAAATTATAGAAGAAAGGAAAGGAGTAAAGGAAGTAGGCTGCACCAAGACAGCAAGTCTTTGCCAATGATCCCATAGTAGGGATTTAAATTCTCACCTTCCTTTTTTACTTCACTTCATTTGGGTTTTGATATTTACATAACATAGCTTGTCCTTTGTGATTCCCAAGTGCAACCTTTTTGGGACTCTTTGTTTTCTCCCAACCCCTCCTCTCTTCCCTTTTCATCTCCCTGGACCAGATCACTCCCATCTACTCATTAGTCAAGTGTAGAAAAGAAATGAATTCAGGATTTCAGGTATGTGTATGAATGATAGAGTTAAACTCAGTGGAAATTAACTGCACAGAGGCCAGGGCTGTTTATTCAAGAATATTCATTGTGCTCCCCTGCAACCACCCTGAAAGTGTCTGTTGCATGAATGCACGTTCAGTCCGAGGTGCTGAGACAAGGAACAGGAGAGCAATTATTATATTTCATGGAGGGCTACTGGACTCCCTCTAATCCTGTGACAAAAGGCAGAGCATCCTCAGGTCTCCTTTTGATGTAGGCAGGTAGAGAGGGAAAGGCCTTTGACAATGAAACTTATATTATCAAAGTCTCGGGGAAGGAGAATTCTGAGACTGACCCACCCTGTGGATACAGAAAACAGACCTGATAAGACCTTCTGCAGATCCTAAGGAGGTTGGACCCCTCCCCATGAAGTTCCTCAAATTCCCTCGACTTCTCCCTTCATCTGATTAAAATGTGACCCAGCCTATATATAAGGCACTGGTTGAACTCTACAAGAAGAAAACATCCAGCCCCATCAGAAAATGGGGCGAAAAAATGAACAGAAACTTTCTCAAGGAAGAAATACAAATGGCCAAAAGGCATATGAAAAAATGCTCATCATCACTATTCATCAGGGAGATGCAGATCAAAACAACTATGAGATGCCACCTAACACCACAGAGGCTGGCACACATTCAAAAGAACAAAAGCAATGCTGACTGGTTCAACCCTTCTGGAAAACAATATGGCCGCTCCTCAAAAAATTAGAAATCGAGCTCCCATTTGACCCAGCAATATCACAGCCAAAATGACATCTGCACATGTATGTTTATCACAGCATTACTATTTACGATAGCCAAAATCTGGAAAAAACCCAAATGCCCAAGAACAGTTGACTGGCTAAAGAAACTTTGGTACATCTAAACAATGGAATACTATGCAGCTGTCAGAAAAGATGAAGTCATGAACTTTGCATACAAGTGGATCAACATGGAAAGTATCATGCTAAGTGAAATGAGTCAGAAAGAGAGAGACAGACATAGAAGAATTGCATTCATCTGCAGAATATAAAACAACAGAATGGAGGCCTAACACCCAAGAATAACCAAAATAAGTACCATATTTGCTCCATGGCTTGGAGACCAGCCTCACATGCTGGGGGAAATGTCAGTTCAGATAGAGAAGGGAAACCCAAGCAAAAATGTGGTGGGAGGACTCGTTAGGGATGGGAGAGGCGTGCACGGAGCAGACTATAGACCGAACACATTGGCCACCCAAGACCTCCATTACTAACCACAATGCCCAAAGGGAGAGAGGGAACAGAAGGAAAAGCTCTGCCAATAATTCGGAGTGGGGAAGGGAGTGGGGTGGGAGGGGGTGGGAGGGATGATGGGGTCAACAGTGGAGAACGGGTACTGGTGGAGGGATAGATACTCAAGCTGTATATGATCGAGGAATAAGTATGAGAATATGTAAACCTGTATCTGTACCCCCACGGTGATTCATTAATAAAAAATTTTTAAAAAATGTGACCCAGCCTAAAGAAGACCATCACCACTCCCAACCTACCCAGCAACAGACTTTTTACCTTGAAAGAAGCCCCACGTGGGGGCAGGTTGAAGAAACCCTATGAAGGCCACCTTGAACAAAGGAAGGGCGCGCATATGCTGCCTGAGCCCATGTGCTGCTTGTGCCCACATGGCCAAGCACATGCAGTTGCCCGAGCACATGTGTCGCCCGCATCTCTTCTCTTGAGATGTGTATGTTAGGGCTCGGATCAAGATCTCCCTATAATGACAAAGAGACTCCAGAGAGTGCAAACAGCAAGCAGGGTTTATTGTAAGACTGGCTAGCCAGGGTCCAGCCGCCTATGCAGACACACAGGTCCAGCAGATTGGGCAAAAGACCCCGAGATTCTCCAAAGGAGATCTTATATAGGCCTTCCCCGGTGTTACAGCAGAGCCCGCGCATTTCATAGCCAATAGATTTGTAATATTACAAACTTTCTTAACCAATCCATTTAAAAGAACATCACTCCTTAGCCTATGGTTTTAGAGATCAGTATTCGCGCCAATATTCAGGAATGTCCTGGTTCTGGGGGAAGTCCTGGGTCTTGTGCTATGGGTCTTGTGAGAAGCATCTGGTTATCTGGTCTGACCACCACCCTTCTTGCGACCTGGGGTGCCTGTATCTGAATTCCTTGCTCAAGGGCAGAAAATCAGGTTATTCTGCAATGCAGGCTTCTGTAAAAAGAGTCTTGAGAAAGCTAAATTGATTCCTGTGGTTTGTTCTGGGGCAGTTCCTCACATGTACTTTCATGCTTTCCTGTCCAGTGCTAGGATGTGTGTAGAGCTCTCTCCACCCTTGGAGAAGCCTGCGTTCTCTCATGAGCATTTTATTCTTACTATTATCTTTCCACTTATCCCTTCCTCCTTCCCTCAAAAACCCTTTGAATAAAATCTGTTACTTCACTGCTTGTCTACTCCTGAAATTCTTTTCTGCGAGCAAGACAAGAACCCAGTAACCCTGGGTCCCGGGTGGTAGAGGCTGTTGGGGAGAAAGTGACCGTCTTTCTCCTCCCTGCTTCACGTAAGTCACCTGTGGGGCCCACTGCCATCACCTTTATTGATCATGGTACATCTAAAGGGTGCAATAAATTGATGTCATCAAAAGAAGTTACACAAAGAACATTGAGGCAGCAAAACATGTGTTGTTTCCTTGCTTCTGCAGGCCAGTAGATTTTGGTCTCCAGAAAAAGATACAAAACCTATACTGAAAACTTTCTTGGCCTATTTGTATTTGGATTTTCATCCCAAAGACTGGTCTAGGCTAGAGCTTAGAATCTACTTGCCAAAGACAAGCATCTGAAATTTGCATCCCAAAGACTAGGCTGGGCGCCAGCATGGAATTTAATGTCAGGCTAGCACCTGTGATCTGCATGTCAAAGAGCCAGGCTCCTATGAGAAAAGGGAAACTGCCCCTTACAGTATCATTTGTATCACTTGTCATCCCTTTGATCTTCAATTTGCTCCAGGGGACTCCAGTAATGTCTCTATTCATTGCTGTTGCATGCTAGTGTAGCCCAATGGTATCTGCTTGCTCCAGGAACACGAAGGACCTCAAACCCTTCGTTCAGGGTTTGACAAAGAAGTCTGACCATCTTGTAGGTGGACAGCCATGCGGTCTTTTGACGCCAGGACACATGAGAAATCTCTCCCATTTTCATGGGTCTCTATGTTCCTGCCAATTGTGCAGTAGTCTACATGGGATAGTCTACATGGGATCATCCTAATAGCTCAGTCCAGCCCCAACAGTGCCTTAAGTCCTATCCTATCTCTTGAGACTTTTTTTGTTTTTGCTTTATGGGCCACACCTGGCATTGCACAGGGGTTACTCCTGGCTCATGAACTCAGGAATTACTCCTGGCACTGCTCAGGGGACCATATGGGATGCTGGGAATCGAACCTGGGTCGGCCACATGCAAGGCAAATGCCCTACATGCTGTACTATTGCTCCAGCCCCTCTCTTGAGACTTTTATGTTCTTTTTCTTCACAGTTCCTCTACCTTTAATAGTTTTGTTGGGTTCCACTATTGGTGTTTCAGATTCAAACTCTAACTGAGACTTGAACTCATCTTTGTCTAATACAAACCTAATCTCTTCTTTCCTTCATGCCCATTAATACCCAGGGACTCAACTTTCTGTACTTTCTTAATTCTCTTAACTTCCCATATCAAATAACTATCCAAATCTCATAAATTTACTTAGTGAAGGTGTTAACTCTTGTTGAAACCATTTTTCTATCATCACCGTCTTCCTCCAGGTTCAGAGGAACCTGTCCACCATTCCATCCTTCAATTCATACCAGGTTTTCCAGTCAAATAATTCCTCTCAATGCCTAAAATTACTCACAGTCTTAATTTTAAAAAATCTCATTCTTCATCAGTAAATGACTGCCAAGATGAGCTAACATGATCTGAATTCAAGGTTCCCATTTCTGAATCCCACTTGCCATTCCCACATCAACCTCCTATAACAATCCCATTACACACTTATTCCAACCACAAAGATCACAGAGATCATGCTTTTGAAAGGTTAGGAATAAGTTTTTTCAGAGCAAATTTTTTCTTCACTAAGGCAGGATCTGGGGGAACGTAGTAGGTGATTAGTGGTCAGGGTCATCTAACTGAATTATTTACAACAAGTGCATGTATCTCAAGGGTTGGGTCAAGCACCTATTGAAAAAAATACGGGATCCCAACAAAAGTATTAAAGACAGAGAAACTACAAAGAAAATAGGCCATTAAAGGCTCGAGAGATAGGACAACAGTTTAGGCACAAGCATTATATGCAGTCAACACTAGTTCTAACGCTGGAATCACATGTGAACCCCTGAGCACAGAATCAGGAATAAACCCTAAATATCATCATATGTTCCCCCTTTAATTAATTTAAATTTATAATTTGAATTATTAAAAACAATATGTTAAATTAAATTAATAATCAATATATTTACTTAAATTAATAGAATAAACTTTATTTATTTTTAATAAAGTTAATTTTTTTCCTGTCTTGCTCTACAGAGTGTGAGTGATAAGCTTAATGAAATAAAGGTTGAATGGGTGAGGAAAAAAACTGCACACACAGAATTTTGCTACCAACGAACTTTCCTATAGTATACTTCAGGAGGGGAAAGGAAAAGAAGTAATTTGTCATAATCTATTCTCCTATTCAAAGCTGTGAGTTGAGAGAGAGAGTCATACAACAATTTCTTCTTAATGATGCAATAATGACATCACAAGTAAGGGTCCCCACTCTCCAACCCTTGGCTTTCTCAGAACCAGGCAGAGGGAAAAATCTACCTTCCCAAGCACAGTCATCCAACTTGCTTATATACTTGTCAAGGTCACTACAAACACAAAGAGGTAACTTGCATTCGAATGACCAGGAACAGCTTCTTTTACCTTTCATTTTCTGGATTGACCTATAACATCCTGGGTCTAGAGGATGTATATATTTGTCCATAAGTTTCCTCTCATTCTAGCTAGCAAGAACTGAGATATATCATAGAAAAGAGAGTCTAAACAATTCTGGAGTACAATTTAATCATCTGTTTTTCCAGAGTATACTAATAATTTTGTGAGGGAGCTTTCTAAGCAGTGTTCAAGGTACCTGGGGCCACTCCCCGTGATAGTCTGGTTGTGCAGGGCCAGATCATTCACTGTTAGAACCAGACAACATGGTGCTGCTCATCCAAAAATTCTGGGGACTTCTGGGGCCACACTGAGAATGCTCAAGATACCATATGGCACAGAGGATTAAATTTTCAACCTCTGGAAAAAGGCATGCATTCTAGTCTTTTGAGTTGTCTCATATTGTGAGTCAACAATAAAAATAAATAAACTTAAATAATTCTTTTAAAACTACATTAAGGGTCTGAGAAGTAGTACAGCAGGTAGGGCACTTGCTTTGTATGTGGCTGACCTGGGTTTGATCCCTGGCATCTAAAATGGTCCTCGGAGTACCTCCAGGAGTGATTCCTGAGTGCAGTGTCAAGAGAAATCCCTGAGCAGCACATGTCTACTCCCAAAACCAAACAAAACAAAGAACAAGAGGAAGGGAAAAAAAACTATACTAGATATACTTCATTTGTTTATTGTTAAAGGAAATGAAAGTTGTCTTTTAGATAAAACTTGAGAGAATTGTTAGGAACTGATAAGCCCTGTCTGCTTCTAAAGTTAGAGAAGTACCTAGCTCAGTGAAAAATGTAACAATGGGTTGTTAGGAGAGATGAAGTCATGAAATTTGCTTACAAATGGATAGACATGGAGAGTATCATGCTAAGTGAAATGAGTCAGAAAGAGAGGGACAGACATAGAAGGGCTGCACTCATTTGTGGCGTATAGAATAACATTACATGAGGCTGACACCCAAGGACAGTAGATACAAGGGCCGGGAGCATTGCCACATAGCTAAAAGACTGCTTCATGAGTGGAGGGAGAAGGCAAATGGAATAGAGAAGGGATCACGAAGAAAATGATGGCTGGAGGAATCAGTCAGGATGGGGGATGCATGCTGAAAGTAGATAATGGAACAAACATGATGACCTCTCAGTGTCTGTTACAAGCCATAATGCCCCAAAGTAGAGAGAGATTATGGGGAATATTGTCTGCCATGGAGGCAGGGGGGGTGGAAAACGGGGGTTTACCAGGGATATCAATGGTGGGGAATGTGCACTGGTGGAGGGGTGGGTGTTTGATCATTGTGAGATTGTAACCCAAATATGAAAGCTTGTAACTATCTCACGGTGATTCAATATAATAAAATTTAAAAAGAAATGTAGCAGTGGGGGTGGGACAGGGAGACAGGAATTCCTTCTCTAAATGACATTTAAATAATATTCATTGGCCTGAACACATACTTCAGGTATATTAGAATTCCCCATCCCATCTCCTCTTCTGAATTCTTTTTTTTTTTATTGAATCACCACGTGGAAAGTTACAAAGCTTTCAGGCTTAAGTCTCAGTTACACAATGCTCGAACACCTACCCCTTCACCAGAGCACATATTCCACCACCAAGAACGACAGTAAACCTTCCCCACACCCCCCATGCCCCAGTCCCCCACCCCACCTGTGTAGCTGATAAATTTCACTTTACTTTCTCTTTACTTTGATTACATTCAATATTTCAACAAAAGACTCACTATTATTGTTTGGAGTTTCTCCCCCTAAAGTCGGACCTGCTGGAAAGGAAGCATTTGATAATTGTTTTCCATTGCTAAGAATGACCTTTCTGAATTCTTCACTTACCGTGATCACTGAAGGGATAGAGAGTTGGTGGGTATTCATCAATCTTTTGTTTTCCAGTCCTTTAGTGAAGAGCCAGTCCTCAAAATTTGAAGGACTTGTGCAAGACACAAGATTAACAAAAGTCCTGGAGACCCACTCCCACTCATTGTCCCTTTCTCTCCCCAGAGGGTTTGAGGGGTGCCCAGTCCATTCAGGAGTTCTTTGGAACTCTATTATGGAAGCTATTTTCTCTGTTTTCATTTTGTTTTGTCTTAGCTTTTGGATGAGACCCAGCAGTGTTCAGGTGCTACTCCAAGCCAGTATTCAGAGATCACAACTCCTGGTGGTGCCACTGATCCATTTCATGCTTCCAGAATGCACAGACCTCAAAGCTATCTCCCTGGCCCCAGGATGCCTGGTTAAACTTATGTGCTCTTCAGATCAATGCCTTTATATTTTTACCTTTTGACTTATAAAACGATAATGAAAATTAACAACTATATCAATAAAGGGTTAGGGTCAGAACTATGAGGATGGGAGAAAAAAACAACAAAAAAGTAAGCTGAACTTAAAGGGAACCAGTTTGGACTGTGTATGTGAGGCAAGTTTGGTTAGTGAGTTATGAGAAAATGGAGAATGAAAAAAATATATTATGAGGTAAGTAGGAGTAAGATTTTGACAGTTAGTACACGTTATGTAGAGAATTTGTATTTTGGTTTTTAATTTTTTTCATTCTTTTTTGTTTTAACATTTTTTACAGGGTATACATTGTGGTGCTGAGGGCTCGCTCTTGTTTCTGCACTCAGGGATCACTTCTGGTGGGCTCAGGAGGACCGTATGGGGTACTGAAATCAAACCAGGGTCAGCTGCATGCCAGGAAAGGTTTGTAGTTTAGTTGATTGCCACCTTATTGTTATCTAAGTTCTTGTTGCATTATGGTCTCACAGAACAACTATAAACTATACAAAATATAAATTTATATATTGCATCTTAAGTATCTGGAGTATACATAATGTAGTCAGATTTGAAAAGGATGTCAAGGTTTAGAATGGGAAGTGATACTGATGGGCTTTGCATTTTATAGTTCCTGGCCCAAGGACAGGAAATGTTTAGCACATAGAGTGTCTAAAATTCCAGTAGAAAATTAAATAATGTCTTCTTGATTGTTGAAAAGCAGAAGAAAGTTTGAGACAAATAGAGCAACTGAAAATTCAGTAAAGTACTTCAGTAGTTAAAAAGCTAGAATGCAAGTATGATGAGAATGTTATATAAAAATTTATGTAAGAACTATGCCTACATTTCTTATTGACCACTCGGGTACATAAAATATCCCAATGGAAGACACTGGGCACACACTTGAACTTCCCAAGAGACTTTATTTATTTATTTAAATTGAATCACCATGAGATATAGAGTTCCAAGGCATTTCATGATCAGGTTTCAGTCATATAATGTCACAACACCCATCCTTCCACCAGTGTACATTACCCACCACCAGTGTTCCCAGTTTCCTTCCGACACATGCCCCACCCCCCACCCACACCAGCATGTCTCTACAGCAGGCACTTTCCTCTCTCTCTCTCTCTCTCTCTCTCTCTCTCTCTCTCTCTCTCTCTATCCTCTCTCTCTCTCCCCCCCCCCCCGCCCTTTTGCTCATTTTGGTTTGGAATGCAGATACTG
This sequence comes from Sorex araneus, assembly GCF_027595985.1. NCBI lineage: Eukaryota > Metazoa > Chordata > Mammalia > Eulipotyphla > Soricidae > Sorex > Sorex araneus. Next base: position 87,860,182 of record NC_073306.1, read on the forward strand.
AAAGGTTATCATGTTTGTTCCTTTACCTACTTTCAGCACGCAGTTCTTATCCAGAGTTCTTATCCAACGATCTGTGTCATAGTGGTCCCTTCTCTATCCCAAATGCCTTCTCCTCCAGAACTTGAAGCAAGCTTCCAACTGTGGACCAAACCTCCTGCCCTTGGGTATTAGTCTTATATTACCTCTTTTTTTATATCCCATAAATGAATGTGAACATTCTATGAAGAGACTGACTATAGCGTGAGCCCCAAGCGAGTTAAAATCTTAGAGGATCTCTTCATTTTAAAAATTATTATTTTTTTATTTTTAAAAGTAGTTCACAATATTTGATTACATTTAATATTCAAACACCAGTGGATGCGGGGAGAAAGGGACTCTTCTTCACTGCTGGTGGGAATGCCGACTAGTTCAGCCCTTTTGGAAAACAATATGGACTATTCTCAAAAAATTAGAAATTGAGCTTCCATTTGACCCAGCAATACCACTCCTGGGAATATATCCCGGAGAGGCAAAAAGGTATAGTAGAGATGGCATCTGTATTTCTCTGTTCATTGCAGAACTGTTTACAATAGCCAGAATCTGGAAAAAACCAGAGTGCCCCAAAACAGATGACTGGTTAAAGAAACTCTGGTACATCTACACAATGGAATACTATGTAGCTGTCAGAAAAGATGAAGTCATGAAATTTTCATATAAATGGATCAACATGGAAAGTATCATGTTGAGTGAAATGAGTCAGAAAGAAAGAGACAGACATAGAAAGATTGCACTCATATGTGGAATATAATGTAACTGAGAAGTACAAGTTGGCAATGATGCAACTTCTGGCAGATATCTCTCTGGAATTAGTTACTAAAATACTAAAATACACAAACCCAAAACCGTGAGGCCGCTAAGTGTGGTCACTCGACCTCATACCTCTTCATTCTCAGCAATGGAAAACAAATTATCAAATGCTTCCTTTTCAGCAGGTCCGACTTTAGGGGAGAGACTCTCCAAACAATAATAGTGAGTTTTGTTGAAATATTGAATGCAATCAAAGTGAAAGTAAAGTGAAGTTTATTAGTTACACAGGGGGGGCTAAGGGTGGGGGGGCTAGGGGCGTGGGGGGGCTAGGGGTGTGGGGGTGCTGGGTGGAGCTATACTGTGATTCTTGGTGGTGGAATATGTGCACTGGTGAAGGGATGGGTGTTCGAGCATTGTATAACTGAGACTTAAACCTGAAAACTTTGTAACTTTCCACATGGTGACTCAATAAAAAAATTTAAGAAAGTAGAAGAGGAAGTGGAAAAATGGAGACACCAGTTTCAATAATTTCTCTTTAGCATAGTGCTTCATTTTGCCCTCTTTTCCTTCTCAAAATAAATTGTTTATGTATGTAAAAAAAAAACATCAATCCCACCGCCATACACTTTCCCATCACCATATTTTGGGTGTTTCCATCCTGTACCACAATCTCTGCCCCAAAGCAGAACAGAAATAATATATATCCCTCTAAGGTTGATTGCCTCCTGCTTTGAATCCCATCAGATTTGCTGCTGTACTCTTGGAGTATGGGTAGGCTGACACGACCTTGGCAGCGCAGTACAGGAGAAGGCTCACTTGTGGGTGAGGCTCTGCCAGAGCATGTGGAGAACGGCCCTGAATGTGGCATTGCTTGAGTTCTGGAGGTTTTCCAAAGCAGAACAGAAATAATATATATCCCTCTAAGGTTGATTGCCTCCTGCTTTGAATCCCATCAGATTTGCTGCTGTACTCTTGGAGTATGGGTAGGCTGACACGACCTTGGCAGCGCAGTACAGGAGAAGGCTCACTTGTGGGTGAGGCTCTGCCAGAGCGTGTGGAGAACAGCCCTGAATGTGGCATTGCTTGAGTTCTGGAGGTTTTCCAAAGCAGAACAGAAATAATATATATCCCTCTAAGGTTGATTGCCTCCTGCTTTGAATCCCATCAGATTTGCTGCTGTACTCTTGGAGTATGGGTAGGCTGACACGACCTTGGCAGCGCAGTACAGGAGAAGGCTCACTTGTGGGTGAGGCTCTGCCAGAGCGTGTGGAGAACGGCCCTGAATGTGGCATTGCTTGAGTTCTGGAGGTTTTCGGCTGCCGGAGCTGGGTCCCTTATGGTGGTGAGGGGTCTCACCCGCTCTCCCTCTTGGACTCCCTGGGTGAAACAGCCTTGTGCAGGGTCCAGCCACATGGTTATAATTCCTTCCAGGAGAGAAGGACATGTGATCTGGAGGGTGGCCGATGACAAGATTATCTGGCGCCAGCCAGGGGTGGCTTATGGGCATGACTGCTGAATTGCCTGACATACGGTGATATGGGCAGAGGATCTCTGTTCCTGGTCCCGTTGAGCCCAGAGTTCTCAGTCACAAAGTCCCACATACCTGGGTTTTCTGGTGGTTCACTCGTGGGTGAGGCTCAGGTCGGGTGTGTGGAGAGAAGACTGGCCGTGAGTGTGGCATTGGTTGAGTTCTGGAGGTTTTTGGTTGCTGGGTCTAGGTCCCTTGGGGCGGGGAGAGGTCTCACCCACTCCAGAGGATCACTTCCTGATTCAGTCTATTGTCCTGAGTGGGATTCCTTTTTTTGGTGAAAGGGTCTTCCTCCAATTCATCTGGGATGCTATTTTTATATCCTTAGCTGTTGAATATTTGGTAGGGTTTCGGGTCATTTTCTGTGTCTAATATTACCTGAGATAGGTTGTATGATTGAAACTCTACTTCTCCCTACTAGTTATATTTATGTTTTTAACTCTACTGTTCCCTTACATCTCTGTGACTTTTAGGAAGTCACTTAACTCCTCTGAACCCTACTATCCTTTTCCCTGTAACAGGAATAATGATTCCAATAGTATTGGTATAGGAACATTTTCACAGTCAAGAAGTTGACACAGACCAAATGGCTGATTAACCGGGACAGAGCAAACCAGATTAGTCATTAGGGTGATTCGGCACACCTGTGCAGGTATGCCTGGTCACATCTGAAGATCATTGCCCTGGTTTCTCTTTGTTGTAAGACTGTAAGTCTCCTCAGCACAGAAATCAAGTTCTGACTTATAACTTTAAGCCTGGGGAGAGCACTGTGAAACAAAAAATTGAAAAGGAGATCTAGTTTACAGCATTGTCAGTTCCAGTTTTGACCCTGAGCTGTGATTATGTAATATATTGCTATTGAGAGAATTCCATGAAAGAGTATATGGGACCAATTTTTGCAAACTTCTGTGAATCTACAAGATTTCAAAAGCAAAACTATATTGTTATAATATATACCAGATAATACCCAGGGTTGAAAGCCCAGACCCCTGTTTATTAAGATGGGCCAGATCAGCAAGGGATTCATGAGCAAGGGATATTAAGTGAGTACTTAGAATGAGTTATGATACTTGAAGCCTGAATTTATGACCATTTTTCTGTCTCTTGGTTTAAAAACTTGATACCCAGTTTTTAAAAATTTATTTATTTTTAATTAGTGAATCACCATGAGGGTACAGTTACAGATTTATACATTTTTGTGCTCATGTTTCCCTCATACAAAGTTCGAGAACCCATCCCTTCACCAATGCCCATTCTCCACCACCAGTAAACACAGCATCCCTCCTATCCTCCCCAATCCAATCTCCCCCCACCCTACCCTGCCACTGTGGCAGGGTATTCCCTTCTGTTCTCTCTCTCTAATTAGTTGTTGTGGTTTGCAATAAAGGTGTTGAGTGGCCACTGTGTTCAGTCTCTAGCCCACATTCAGCCCGCATCACCCTTCCCCCGCATGGCCTCCGAGCTCATTATACTTTGTGATCCCTTTTCTGAGTTGACCTCTCCCCAGAATGTGAGGCCAACCTCCAAACCATGGGGTCAACCTCCTGGTACTTATTTCTACTATTCTTGGGTGTTAGTCTCCTACTCTGTTATTCTATATTCCACAAATGAGTACAATTTTTCTATGTCAGTCTCTCTCTTTCTGACTCATTTCACTCAGCATGATACTTTCCATGCCGATCCACTTATATGCAAAATTCATGACCTCCTTTATTCTAACAGCTGCATAGTATTCCATTGTATAGATGTAACAAAGTTTTTTCAACCAGTCATCTGTTCTTGGGCACTCGGGTTTTTTTCAGATTCTGGCTATTGTAAACAGTGCTGCGATGAAGATGTCATTTCGACTATACTTTTTTGCTTTTCTGGGATATATTCCCAGCAGTGGTATTGCTGGGTCAAATGGGAGCTCAATTTCTAATTTTTTGAGAATCGTCCATATTGTTTTCCAAAAGGGCTGAACTAGTCGGCATTCCCACCAGCAGTGTAGAAGGGTCCCTTTCTCCCCACATCCTCTCCAACAGCGGTTGCTTTTGTTCTTTTGGATATGTGCAAGTCTCTGTGGTGTGAGGTGGTATCTCATGGTTGTTTTGATCTGCATCTCCCTGATGATCAGTGATGTAGAGCACTTTTTCATGTGCCTTTTGGCCATTTGTATCTCTTCCTTGGGAAAGTTTCTGTTCATTTCTTCGCCATTTTCTGATGGGGTTGGATGTTTTTTTCTTGTAGAGTTCAACCAGTGCTTTATATACCCTTGATATCAACCCCTTATCTGATGGGCATTGTGTAAATATATTTTCCCATTCTGTAGATAGTCTTTGTATTCTGGTCACTGTATCTTTTGCGGTGCAGAAGCTTTTTAGTTTAATGTAGTCCTATTTGTTGATCTCTGTTTCCACTTGGTTGGCCAGTTGCATGTCATCTTTGAAGATACCTTTATCTTCAATATCGTGGAGGGTTTGCCCAACCTTGTCTTCATGTACCTGTGGTTTGTGGTCTGATATTGAGGTCTTTAATCCATTTTGATCTGAGTTTTGTGCATGGTGTCAGGTCGAGGTCTAAGCCCATTCTTTTGCATGTGGTTGTCCAGTTGTGCCAGCACCATTTGTTAAAGAGGCTTTCCTTTCTCCACTTCACATCTCTTGCTCCCTTATCAAAGATTAGATGATTATACATTTGGGGTTGTGTGTAGGAATATTCCACCCTGTTCCATTGGTCTGCAGCTCTACCTTTGTTCAAGTACCATGCTGTTTTAATTGTTACTGCTTTGTAATAAAGTTTGAGGTTGGGGAGGGTGATGCCTCCCATCGTCTTTTTCCCAAGAATTGTTTTAGCTATCCGTGGGCGTTTGTCATTCCATATGAAATTTAGGATTGCTTGATCCATTTCTTTGAAGAATGTCATGGGTATCCTTATAGGGATCGCGTTGAATCTGTATAATGCTTTGGGGAGTATTGCCATTTTGACAATATTGATTCTCCTTATCCACGAGCAGGGTATATGTTTCCATTTCCTCATGTCCTCTTTTATTTCATGGAGTAGCGTTTTATAGGTTTCTTTGTAGAGGTCTTTTACTTCCATGGTTAAGCTGATTCCGAGGTACTTGATTTTCTGGGGCACGATTGTGAACGGGATTGCTTTTTTCATGTCCCTTTCCTCTGTCTCATTGTTTGTGTATAGGAAGGCCATGGATTTTTGGGTATTGACTTTGTAGCCTGCAACTTTACTGTATAAGTCTATTGTTTCTAAGAGTTTCTTAGTAGAGGCTTTAGGTTTTTCTAGGTATTGTATCATATCATCTGCAAATAGTGAGAGTTTGATGTCTTCCTTTCCTATCTGGATGCCCTTAATCCCTTTTTCTTGTCTAATGGCTATCGCAAGTACTTCCAGTACTATATTGAAGAGAAGTGGTGAGAGTGGGCATCCTTGTCTTGTGCCTGATCTTAGAGGAAAGGCCCTTAGTTTTTCCCCATTGAGGATAATGCTTGCCGTAGGCTTGTGGTAGATGGCTTCGTCTATCTTCAGGAAAGTTCCTCCAAAACCCTTTTTGGTGAGGATTTTCATCATGAACGGATGTTGGATCTTGTCAAATGCTTTCTCTGCATCTATTGATATGATCATATGGTTTTTATCTTTACTTTTGTTGATATGCTGGATTATGTTGATTGATTTCCGAATGTTAAACCATCCTTGCATCCCCCACTTGGTTATGATGTATGATCTTTTTGATGAGTTGTTGGATCTTATTTGCAAACATTTTGTTGAGGATCTTCGCATGGGTGTTCATCAGGGATATTGGTCTATAATTTTCTATCTTCGTGGTGTCTTTTTTTGCTTTTGGTATTAAGGAGATGTATGCTTCATAGAAACTGTTTGGGAGAGTTCCTATTTTTTCAATTTCCTGGAAAAGCTTGAGGAGAACTGGCAACAGGTCTTCTTTAAATGATTGGAAGAATTCACCAGTGAAACCATCTGGGCCTGGGCTTTTGTTTTTGGGGAGATTTTTGATTACAGTTTCAATTTCCTTAACATTGATGGGTCTATTCAGGTATTCCAGGTCTTCTTTGTTCAGTCTTGGGAGATTGTAGGAATCAAGGAATTCATACATTTCCTTTAGGTTCTCCTTTTTTGTGGCGTATAGACCTTCAAAATAGTCTCTAATGATCTTTTGAATCTCACTGGTTTCTGTTATGATGTCCCCCTTTTCATTTCTGATTTGGTTTATTAGGGTTTTCTCTCTTTCTTTCTTTGTGAGTCTTGCTAGCGGTTTATCAATCTTATTTATTTTCTCGAAGAACCAGCTCTTTGTTTCATTGATCTTTCAGATTGTTTTTTTGGTGTCCATGTCATTAATTTCTGCTCTAATTCTTATTATTTCTTTCCTTCGGTCTGGTTTGGGTTCCTTTTTCTGGTCCTTTTCTAAGGTCTTGAGCCATGAAGTCAAACTATCTATGTGGGCCCTTTCTTCCTTCCTGAGGAATGCTTGGAGAGCTATAAATTTTCCCCTTAACACGGCTTTAGCTGCGTCCCATAGGTTTTGGTAGCTTGTGTCTTCATTCTCATTTGTTTCTAAGTATCTTTTGATTTCTTCCTTGATTTCCTTCCTGACCCACTCATTGTTCAACATTGAGTTGTTTAATTTCCAGGTGTTTGATTTGGTTCTCCGTGTCAGTGAGTGGATAGCTTCTATCTTCAGTGCATCGTGGTCTAAAAAGATGGTTGATACAATTTCTATTTTTCCAATTCTATTGAGGTACGTTCTGGGGCCCAGTAGATGGTCTATTTTAGAAAATGTTTCGTGTGCACTGGAAAAGAATGTGTATTCTTTCTTTTGGGGTGTAAAGCCCTGTATAGGTCTATTAGGCCTCTCTCTTCAATTTCTTCTTTCAGAGTCAGTGTTTCCTTGCTGAGTTTTGTTCTTGTTGATCTGTCTAGTGGTGATAAGGCAGTATTGAAGTCTCCGACTACTATTGTGCTGTTAGTGATGTCCTCTTTGAAGTCTGTTAGGAGTTGTTTTAAATATTTAGCCGGTCTTTCATTAGGAACATATATGTTTAAGAGTGTGATTTCTTCCTGTTGTACATATCCCTTGATAAATAGAAAATGACCTTCGCTGTCCCTTTTAATCTTTTTCAACCTGAAGTCTATGTTGTCGGATACTAGGATGGCCACTCCAGTTGTTTTAAGGGAGTTGTTTGCTTGCAGGATTGTTTTCCATCCTTTGATTTTGAGTCTATGTTTACTCTGTTTGTTCAGGTGTGTTTCTTGAAGGCAGCAGAATGTTGGGTTTAATTTCCGGATCCATTTTGCCACTCTATGTCTCTTGATGGGTGCATTTAGGCCATTGACATTGAGAGAGATTATTGTGATGGGGTTTTGTGTCATCTTTCTGTGGGGTTTGTTGTTCTTATGGGGCTCCTCCTTGTCTTACATTAGCCCCTTTAGACCTTCTTTCAAGGTTGGTTTTGAGTCAATTAAGTTCCTGAGCTGTTGTTTATCCAAGAAATAGTGTATAGTTCCTTCGAGTTTGAGTGAGAGTTTAGCCAGATAAAGTATTCTTGGTGAGGCATTCATTTCGTTGAGTTTTTTCACTATGTCCCACCATTGTCTTCGGGTTCAGAGGGTTTCCTCTGACAGGTCTGCTGTAAATCTGAGGGGTGCTCCTTTGTATGTGATTTCCTTCTTTGACCTTGCTGCTTGCAGAATTGTGTCTCTATCCATAGCATCTATCATTCTGACTATGATATGCCTTGGAGTCTTTTTATTTGGGTCTCTTTTTGCTGATACTTTTAGGACTCCTTAGATCTGGATGCCTGCCTTCTCCAGCTCTGGGAATTTCTTAGCAATGATGTCTTTGACTGTGTTTCTTCATTGGGGTTACTTCCCTGTGCTTCTGATACTCCAATGATTCTTATGTTGTTCCTCTTGAAGACATCCCCCAGGACTCTGATTCGCTCTATAGCCATTTTGAGATCTTTCGCCATTATTTGTTGTTGTCTATAAGCTTTCTGCAGCTCATCTTCCAGGTCACTGATTCTGTCTTCGGCTGTAGTCATCCTACTGTTGAGGGCATCTACTGAGATTTTTAATTCATCTAACGATTCCTTTATTTGTGTGACTTCCATTCATAGCTTTGAAATTTCTGCTCTCATTTCTTCCTGCATTTTCTTGTTAGACCGTTCCAGTGCTTCATTCATCTCCTCCCTTAATTTGTTGGATGTCTGTTCCATGGTTGCTTGGAGTAGGTCGACTCTCCTCCAGATTTCCTCTCTGAATTGTTTATCTGAGAGGTCGTAGATGTGAGTAGCCCCTGTTGATGTTTCTGGAATCTTTTCTTCTCCCTCTCTTTGTGGAGGGGATTTTTGCTGCTTCTTCATATTGTTACAGAAGTGCAGAGTTGGAACTTTATAGTTATTTATTCCTGTTCCCTCTTGTTGTGGGAAGGACGGGCTCTGGTTGTGCTAAGCTTCCCTTATTCACTGATAGGCTTTATAAAGTTAGAGTAAGCTAATGGGTATTTTGCATAAGTGGTTGAGATGACTAACGTGATTTTCAAAGAAATAGACAGTACCTATTGTGCTAAGGTAACAAATAATTACCGCGGCCACGGTGGGCGCTGCTCCGACGGGAGGCCACGCCCACCTTGAGACCACACCCACTGAGATACAGTGTGGTCTCCAGTATCTTCCTGGCGGGGTAGCCAGTTTCTTGCAGGGCCCCGGAGCGCAGGGGGGTGTTCCCCGATGGTTACCTGGGCAGGACGTGTGAGTTGGGGCGGCGCTGGGGTTGACTGGAAGCGGCGGCAAAGTGGGGGGAGGGTCCAGAAGAGCCCAAGCCGGCAGGACGCCGACTTGGGGGCAGTTTCTCGCAGGGTCGCGGCGCACAGGAGGAGCAATGATTTCTGAGTGCAGAGTCAGGAGAAATCCCTGAGCATGTCAGTGTGTACCTCCCCTTCGTGTAAATTTTATTCTGTTCAAAAAAAAGAGAGAAAGAAATGGAGGAAGGAAGGAAAGAAGGAAGGAAGGAAGGAAGGAAGGAAGGAAGGAAGGAAGGAAGGAAGGAAGGAAGGAAGGAAGGAAGGAAGGAAGGAAGGAAGGAAGGTTGATGTCCCAGTTTTAATGAATGGAAAGAAAATTGGAACTAGAAAAGCACACTAATCCTGGAAGGAACTAGGTAATTGATAAAATGCTAAACCATGTTTAGTTCCTGATTTATTTAAAGTAAAAACATGTATAGGGAAAAGAGATATCTTATAGCTGGGAATGATTATGCTGCATAAAATATGAGAATTAGAAGTAGAAATGAGATATTATTTTTTAAATTTATTTATTTTATTGAATCACCATATGGAAAGTTACAAAGCTTTCAGGTTTAAGTCTCAGTTATACAATGCTCAAACAACCATCCCTTCACAAGTGCACATATTCCACCACCAAGAATCACAGTATACTTCCCCCCCACCCCCACCTCCCCAGCCCTTCACCCCGCCTCTGTAACTGATAAATTTCACTTTACTTTCACTTAATTTTGATTACATTCAATATTTCAACAAAAAACTCACTATTATTGTTTGGAGTTTCTCCCCCAAAGTCGAACCTGCTGAAAAGGAAGCATTTGACAATTTGTTTCCCATTGCTGAGAATGAAGAACTATGAGGTCGAGCGGCCACAATAGCGGCCACATGGTTTTGGATTTCTCTATATTAGTATTTTATTTTTTTTAATTTTTAATTTTTTTGCTTTTTGCGTCACACCTGGCGATGCACAGGGGTTACTCCTGGCTCTGCACTCAGGAATTACCCCTGGCGGTGCTCGGGGGACCATATGGGATGCTGGGATTCAAACCCGGGTTGGCCGCAAGCAAGGCAAACGCCCTACCCGCTGTGCTATCGCTCCAGCCCCTCTATATTAGTATTTTAGTAACTAAGTCCAGAGAAATTTCTGCCAGAAATTGCATCATTGCAAGCTTGTACCTCTCTGCTACTTTATATTCCACATACGAGTGCAATCTTTCTATGTCTGTTTCTTTCTTTCTGACTCATTTCACTCATCATGATACTTTCCATGTTGATCCACTTATATGCAAATTTTATGACTTCATGTTTTCTGAAAGCTTCATAGTATTCCATTGTGTAGATGTATCAAAGTGTTTTTAACCAGTCATCTGTTTTTGGGCACTCTGGTTTTTTCCAGATTGTGGCTATTGTAAACAGTGCTGCCATGAAAATAGAAATGCAGATGTCATTTCTACTATAGCTTTTTGCCTCTCCGGGATATATTCCCAGGAGTGGTATTGCTGGGTCAAATGGAAGCTCAATTTCTAATTTTTTGAGAAGCGTCCATATTGTTTTCCAAAAGGGCTGAACCAGTAGGCATTCCCACCAGCAGTGAAGGAGAGTCCCTTTCTCCCCACATCCATGCCAACATCGGTTGCTTTTGTTTTTTGAGATATGGGCCAGTATCTGTGGTGTGAGATGATATCTCATTGTTGTTTTGATCTGCATCTCCCTGATTATTAGTGATGTCGAGCATTTTCTCATGTGCCTCTCAACCATTTTGATTTCTTCTTTGGGGAAGATTCTGTTCATTTCATCACCCCATTTTTTAATCGGGTTGTCAGTTTTCTTCTTGTGGAGTTGAACCAGTGCATTGCATCCTTGATATTAACCCTCTATCAGCTGGGTACTGAGTAGATATCCTTTCCCATTCTGTAGATTGTCTTTGTATTTTGGTCACAGTCTCTTTTGAGGTGCAAGAGCTTCTTAGTTTGATATATTCCCATTTATTTATCTCTGTTTTAACTTGCTTGGCCAGTGGCATATCATTTTTGAACATACCGTTGGCTTCAATGTCGTAGAGGGTTTAGCCGGCCTTGTCTTCAATGTACCTTAGGGATTCTGGTCTGATGTTGAGGTCTTTAATCCATTTTTATCTGACTTTTGTACTTGGTGATAGGTGGAGATCTCAGCCCATTTTTTTTTGCATGTAGCTCTCCAGTTTTGCCAGCACAATTTGTTAAACATGCTTTCCTTGTTCCACTTCACATTTCTTGCTCCCTTATCAAAAATTAGATGATCATATATTTGAGGGGGCGTCAGAGTATTCAACCATGTTCCATTGGTCTGCAGTTCTGCCTTTGTTCCAGTACCATGCTGTTTTAATTACTAGCACTTTGTAGTAGAGTTTGAAGTTGGGGAGGTTGATTCCTCCCATTTTCTTTTTCCCAAGAATTGCTTTAGCTATTCGTGGGGGGCTTATTGTTCCATATGAATTTCAGGAGTGCTTGCTCCATTTCTTTGAAGAATGTCAAGGGTATCCTTATAGGGATCGCATTGAATTTGTACAATGCTTTGGGGTGTATTGCCATTTTGATAATATTAATTCTTACAATCCTTGAGCAGGTCTTTCCATTTCCTCGTGTCCTCTTTTATTTCCTGCAGTAGCGTTTTGTAGTTTTCTTATACCTTTACCTCCTTAGTTAAGCTGATTCTGAGGTACTTGATTTTTTGAGGCACAATTGTAAACGGGATTGCTTTTATCATGTCGTTTTCTTCTCTCTCATTATTTGCATATAGGAAAGCCATGGACTTTTGGGTATTGATTTTATAGCCTGCAAATTTACTATACGAGTTTATTATTTCTAGGAGTTTCTAGGTAGAGGTTTTAGGGTTCTCTAAGTATAGTATCATCTCATCTACGAATAGTGAGGGCTTGATTTCTTCCTTTCCTACCTGAATGCCCTTAATATCTTTCTCTTGCCTAATCGCTATTGCAAGTACTTCCAGTACTATATTGAACAAAAGTGGAAAGAGTGGGCGGAAAGAGATATTCTTGATAACCTTTCAGTATTAATAATGCAAACCACAATGCCCAAGAGGAGAGAGGATAGAGCAGAGAGAGAGAGAGGAGAGAGAGAAGAGAGAGAGAGAGAGAGAGAGAGAGAGAGAGAGAGAGAGAGAGAGAGAGAGAGAGAGAAAGCACCTGCCATAGAGGCAAGCAGTGCTGGGAAATATACAGTGGTGCTAGGAAATATACATTGGTGGAGGGATGAGTGCTGGAACACTATATGACTGAAACCAATCATGAACAGTTTTTTAATGGCCTATCTCACAGTGATTCAATAAGAATGTTAAAAAACACTGCTTCATCTACTTTACCCATACCACCTATTATGTCTAATGTCTAATGCCACCTAATATGCCTAATTAAGAAAATGTATTTTATTTATTATTTGATTACATATCATGTATAACACTTGCTACTTGACTTCTCTGTCTTTGTGATGATATTATTACATTAAACTATATATTTTATCATTAAAATAATACTATTTGGTTATAGTATGTATTTCAATCAATATATATAGAGAGCCTGTGGCAAATAGCAAGTTTTCTGCTTCTTTTCAAAAGTTTAAATTTTTTTTTTTATGTTTTTGGGCCAGGAAGAGCCATGCTGAGGGTCTAGTCTTGGCTTTGCATTCAGAATATACTCCTGATAGGTTCAAGGGGCCATATGAGTTGCTGGAGATCCAACCTGCTCTATTGTGTCTGGAGCCCCAAATCATCAGCTTTTCATGGGCATAATGTACTCCCGGGATTGGTGATGAACCTACAAGGCTTGGAAATTTGGGCCTGACTCTGTCGGTTTCAGATGACAGAAATTCTATTTGCTAGAAGGTTTATCTTACTTAAGTACATGCCTTCAAGGCTACTGTCTGCACTTTGGAAGAATCTCCTATATTCAGAGCCAAATGAACAGTAATCAAATGCTTTGAGTTTGTTTGGAGGAATGGAGCTGTGGAAATTCCAGAACACATTCAGAGTTGGGGCTACCTCATTATTGGATGGATCCTGCTCCTCCTTTGGGTTTAAAGAGCAGTTTCATGATCAGCTTGCCACAGAGGCAGCTCTCTCTCTTTCTCAGACAGCCAGGGCAGCAAAGCAGTAATTGAATCAGTGTTGGGAGAGACTCTGCAGTGTGAAGAGGAAAAGTTGGCAGATGAGCCAGGCCTACCTGAGCAGCTAAGTAAGAAGGGTGTGAGCGGGCTTGCTGTTGGGAAAGCCTAAGAATCTGTGGAGTTGGACAGGACCAACTTTGTCAGTACAGGGGAAGAAATTTCTATGAAGGAACATCTGCACAAATATAGCTCTAAAAATTATACAATCACAACCTGCGTCATAGCATAACCAATTAGCATTCACATCAGTAGTGTCTGAGTTATGTTTCAGTTGAAGTTCACACAACTTTTATCTGGAAAAATTGAGGTCAGCGTAAGTGACCCTGCTAACCGGTACAACTGTGTTATGTTTTGGCTAAGAATGATGTCTTTTGGATTTCTCTCTTGGTCTCTCTCTTGTCTGTCTGTCTGTCTGACTTTCTCTTCCCCTCTCCGATTCTCCCCCCTGTCTTCCTTTCTTTCCCTTTCACCCTCTCACATATGGGTCCTCATTGAAGTTTGACATACAAAAAGAAGTGAAGAAATGTTTCTTAACATTCATTGAAGAAGGTATGTTGACAATGTCCTACGAATTAAGGAACCAATATGATAACAATTGTTGCAAATGATCAGTCTGGAATAACTGAGTGATCAAAGTATATGAAGGGAAATATTTGATAAACTTTTAGGATCTGTATTGCAAGCCATAATGCCAAAAACCAGAGAGAGAGACAGGGAGAAGGTCCTTGCATGAGACAGGTAGGGGCTGCGGTGGGAGAATAAGTGGCGGCATTGGTGGTAGGGAATATACACTAGATGGTTGATGGAACATTATTTACCTGAAATCCAATCATGGAAAACTTTGTAACTGTATATCTCACCATGATTCAATGAGTAAATAAATTAACAAAAAAGTGTCCTATTTCTTTTTCAAAACTAAAAGTTGAAAAGGATTCAGTATAACATGGATGATTGTTCTAATACTGTGGTGTACTTGTATGTATTTTTTTGCTAATGGAAGTCACATCTCAAGGTCCAGACTGGGTCTACAATGATACTCTAAAAGCATTCATTAAAATCTTTTCAAAATTTTATGTCTATCACCCATCCGTTTTGTTTCCTACTCATACTCCAATATCTGTCCTCAGGAAATGCGATTTTATAATGCAGAGTCAGAAAAAACAAGTGCTCAACTTAAATAAAAAAGTACAGGATGGGTGGGATGTCTCCTGCCTACTACACCAGAGTATCCATCTACTACTCACAAGAAGACCTGGACAGCTCTATGGGCCAGGCCTCAAGGCAGAAAATGGCTGAAATGCAGGGTCTGGTAGAGCATCTCATCGGCAAGCTCAGTCCCAGAAACTAGGTTCTGGTCACCCACTGCACTGAACCCCAGGTCACCAGCTCTCCTACACGTGCAAATCCAGCAGGAATGCTCTCACGGCCTTCTTGCCTTTTAAGTCATGATAAGGGTCTAGAGCAATAACACAGTGGGTGGGCATTTCCCTTGTCTGAAGCCTGCTTGGGTTTGATTCCTGGCATCCCCTATGTACCACTGAGCACCGACAGGAAGGATTTCTGAGTGCAGAGCCTGGAATTAGGACTGACCACTGCTTAGGGGGCCCAATTACCAAAAATAAAATCATGTTCTACCTGAATTGGGGAGAGAGAGATAGTGCAGTAGTCAGAGTGCTTGCCTTCGTTGTGACTGTTTTGGTTTCCATCCTGAGCACACTGAGCCCTACCACAAGTGTTTCCTAGGCATAGAGACAAGCTTTAGCCCTGAGAATCACTAGTTGTGGTCTTTCTGAAAAATAAAACAAAACAATCCAAAAATCTGAGATCACAGGTGGGCTGTTACAGAACTTGAACTGCCTCGATGGGACTAGAGAGAAGAAATTCATGGAGTGCTGTGAATTAACTACAAGGCAGATATAATTTATGACAGATATTGATATTATCTCCAGGAGAAGCAGGGGCATCAATAGACAGCTGGGAAGGTTCTGAGAGTCCATGCCTCTGACCAAAATTGTCTCACCAAAGAGAAAAGTGCTAGAAGGAAATCTGGTGCAGAAAGAAATAATATTTAAGAAAAATAATGTTTTCTGTTCTCAGAGTTTTTAACTATAGTGATTCAAAATTTCAGCCTAATAAAATTGCTGGATCTGAGATTCATGTCACAGAACACCTTTAACATAATGCAAATACCCAGTACTGTAAGGATACTTGTAATTACAGTTTTCATATTTCACTTACTGCATTCTATGTCCAGTAGATATAGGATTTCTAGTAAGTCCCTCGGGTAGGAGGTGAATGGGTATTTTTCAATTTTCATTTTTTTCCCAGAAAATACTGTGGTGAGGAAGACCACATTATAGAAGAAACTGTGGAATCAGAAAAAAAAACGTAAGGAAGATTCATTAAAGGTCAAACATACAAGGCGAGGCAAATTACAGCGCGTGCCAGCTAGAACAGTACATGTGACCAAGAGAATCCCAAATGCTGCTAGCCCAGAAGTGAAAAAATCAATTCAATTCAGTTCAGCAGTCAAGAATGCTTCACAGAAAGTAGAAATTGAGCTCCCATTTGACCCAGCAATGCCACTTCTTGGAATATATACCAGAGATACAAAAAAATACAGTAGAAATGATGTCTGTGCTTGTATGTTCATTGCAGCACTGTTTACAATAGCCAGAATTTGGAAAAAACCCGAGTGCCCCAAAACAGATGACTGGTTAAAGAAATTTTGGTACATCTACAATGGAATTCTATGCAGCTGTTAAAAAGGATGAAGTCATGAAATTTGTGTATAAGTGGATCTACATGGAGAGCATCATGTTAAGTGAAATGAGAAAGAAAGGGAGGGACAGACATAGAAAGATTGCAATGATTTGTGGAATATAAAGAAACAGAATGGAAGAATTACACCCAAGAATAGTAGTGGTGAATACCAGGAAGATTGCTCCATGGCTTGGAAGCTGGCCTCACATGCAGGGGAAAAAGGCAGCTCAGATAGAGAAGGGAACACCAAGTATGGGGTGCTTGGAGGGCCCGCTTGGGAGAGGAGATGTGTGCTAAAAGTAGACTACAGACAGAATGATGGCAATTCAATACCTCTATTGCAAACAACACCCATAGGAGAGACAGAAAAAAAAGAAATTCCCAGCCACAGAAGCGGGGTGGGGAAGGGGGGGATAGGGTGGGAATGGTGGGAGGAATACCGGGATTATTGGTTGTGGAGAATGGGCACTGGTGAAGGGATGGGTATTTGATCATTGTATGACTGAAACGTAAGCACAAAAGTTTGTTAGTCTGGGGCTGGAGCGATAGCACAGCGGGTAGGGCGTTTGCCTAGCACGCGGTCGACCCGGGTTCGAATCCCAGCATCCCATATGGTCCCCTGAGCACCGCCAGGGGTAATTCCTGAGTGAAGAGCCAGGAGTAACCCCTGTGCATCGCCAGGTGTGACCCAAAAACCAAAAAAAAAAAAAAAAGAAAGTTTGTAAGTCTGTAACTATGCCACGGTGATTCATCAAAAAATTAATTAAAAAAATGAATGCTTTGCTACGTAGTGTTTTATATTGTGAGCTGGACCTGTATTTATGACCCAAGCTGAAAGCACCCCTCTAAGGGTTTTCTGCACACACCAAAAGTACCTATTCTTTCCAATATATGAACACCTGGATCAGAGTTATTTCTGCTTTTTACACAGTAGATTCAGTCCTTAGTATGACATTAACTAGCAAAGCATTTCTGAAAAAAATCACTTTAGAACAGAGGATTTCTCTATGATAATGAAAAGGGAGGCACAGATGTCCCAGTATCACTTGGATTCTATTATATTTCATAAGCTGCTTGTTCCAGTTCATTGCATCTTCTGTCCAAAATGACTTAAGACAGTCACAAAACCTGGATGGGTCTCCATCTGTGGTATGTGTCTCTGATTGTACCATACTGGATACTTAAGTCTAACTTCTCAGGAGAAGTCATGCAGTTCGTGCATTGACCATTTTCTCATTCCTTTCTCATAAACATCTTTTACTCATAAACACTGATAGTCCAACTGTGTCACCATTTCCTAAGGGCCTCTATTTCTTTCACCTAATTACCAAGTCACCAAACCAAAGGCAGGTGATAAGAAGCTGTCACTCATCTCTGTAGCAGAAGTAGGGATATCCCTGTCTCCAACTCTGATTTCCAATAAATGTCTCTTTCAACTCTAAATGTTTCAACCTCAAAGATTGATATCTTAAAATTATTCCTAAGAACTGTATGCCTTTTCATGGGGTTTCCAGATTGTCTAAGTGTCACATTACATCTGCATTGGTTGTGCCTATTCTTAGCACTGTCATCTTCAGTGTGTCTGTCCTCTAGCTTGGTCCAGAAAAAGTAATCTAGCACCCAGGCAAGAAAAAGCTCTGATTTCCTTCATATCATGAATGACCACTGTTTGTGTGGAGCAGAAAAAATTCATTCATCTCTATTGAAGACTTTCTGAATACCCATCTATTAGTATTATCTGATTGTAAGTTCTGCTACACTATCCATAGCTACCATATCCATTGTGAAACATTTCAGTACTGTCAAAATTCATATAAATACAGGAGAACTATTGTTTATGAGTTTTGGGAAGAGGTTTACTATCTCACCAAACAGGATAATGGATCTTGTGTTGTTGATTTAGCCAGCATGGCAGATATTTCCCAAAGTTCAGGAAAGCAAATCTGGTGAGTTTTCACATCTCCCTGACTCTTATCGTATCTTAATGTATCATGCTCTTACAATTTCCTGTTATCTCAGTGAAGGTGTCTCTGAAAATCATATAGACACAAAAATTTTAATTTACAAATGGTATCCGGCTTTCTATGACCAGTGACATTTATTCAATTTTAGGAAGAGACACTTATTCTGAGAAAAAAAATGAAGAACAATTCTATGCCAAGTAACTATGAAGAATATGCATCTTAACATCAAAGGAAGAATCACTGAATGTATCCACTGGTATTCTAAGTTTGAGGCATCAGTGCTGAATCATAAAGTCCTAGTCATTAACCCAACTATAAGCGTGATTTAGGAGTGACAATTTTCATGGAACTCTACCATATATCATCACATGACTTGGTGACATGTCTTCAGCTATTGCAGCTGTGCTGATGTGTTACAGGAGTTTGGGTATTCTACTACTGTTCTTCAGAAAGTCACTGCACTAGGCTTACTTTCTTTGAGGCCGGTTTATGTTGTCAATCTTGGTGTGGTAAAGAATGGGGTGAGAAATTCATTCATATATGTCACAGAAAAAATATACTTGGAAGACCCAAAGGATCCCACTAGTAACTTTTAACCAAGGTAATGTTTATACGATTGTTGCATGAACATTTCACAAAAACTGTTGAAAAGTCTCAAAGTCATCTTGCAGTTTTCTTCTGGGGTCCTTGTAATTAATAACAATTCTGAGATGATCTGAAACAGGCTGCTTCCTCAGATAGTCCACTTCTCTGTGCAGTCAGCACCTCCATGTTGCTTACACAGCCATTGTCCCTCTTTCACCACAGAACCCCATTATAACAAAGTGAAGGGAAAAATATTAAATGTCTATTAAACAGAAATTACTGTTATGATTATGTCCTTAATCTTCCATCAACTGATCTATTGCTCTGTTTACTAATGCCATTCTTTTTTCCCCCACGAGTACTTCCATTGTCCATGATGGTCAACAGCAAGTTAAGTGATGAAGAAGACAATGAAGATATTAATGGCAGGCTTGATGAAGCCGACCTTATGTCTCCTGATAATTTTGACCTCTCAGTTCCCTATAAGACTTACATATACTCCAGAGAGACACGTTATGGATGGGAAATGTTTTCAACAATGAACAGACAGGGTGAGCAAAACAACCTCAAAGGACCTTAAAAGCTCCTGCTGAATTTCTCAGAGCCTCTTTTTTTCACTCCTACTAACTTTAGCAGCTAGAGCTGTAACCCTGATAATATATGTAGTAGTTTTCTACTGAGTGAAATTACACTTCTGGCTTAATACCTATAAATCAGAATGCAGATCAAATAAATTTCTGACTCAGTCTACCAGATTCTGATAAACCAAATCTCCTAAGTGCAAGATTTGGTAACTCTAGTAATTCCATTATAATGGTGTACAGGAACAAAGCTCAGTGAGCCAAAGATGTGGGAAACTTGCTACATGCCACCACTTCCCTATACATTGAGTGAGAAATGTACATCTTTAAACAGTTTTTTGCCACCCAGCAATGGTCAGGGGTTACTCTCAGGTCTGTGCTTAAGAGTTACTCCTGGTTAGCTCTAGAGACCCTCTGGTGTGCCATCGATGAATAACGGGGCAGACTGGTACAGTGATAGTTTCTTGCCCATTGTACTATCTCTAATCACAAAATGGTTGTTATTGAACATGACTTAATTAGAAACTGGGAGGATGGGCTGGAGTGACAGTATAGCAGTAGACACTTGCCTTTACAGGGATGAACAGGGTTGGACGCCAGGCATTCCATATGGCCCCCTGAATGACAAGTCAGATGTTAGACCTGAGCATAGCGGGATGTGGCCTGTCCACCCAAAGCAACCGAAAAAAACTTAAATCAAGAGAAGAGAAAGGGAGGAAGTATGTATTCATCAGCCTGTGCAGAGTGGGAAAAGCAAGCAAAGACACACAGAGACAAATAACTTAGATATATGTTTCTCTCCATCTGGATTTTTATTTACTTATTTATTTATTTATTTATTTGCTTTTTTGGTCACACCCAGCGATGCTCAGGGGTCACTCCTGGCTCTGCACTCAGGAATTATCCCTGGCTGTTGTCAGGGAACCATATGGGATGCTGGGAATCAAACCCGGGTTGGCCATGTGCAAGGCAAATGCCCTAGCCGCTGTGCTATCACTCCAGCCCCATCCATCTGGATTTTTAAGTATTCATTTTATTATTAATAAGATAGCTGTGTGTTGAGTTTATTGTTCTTGACATTCAATCAGTTGGTTTTGACAGTATCTATTATTATCTGTCTATTTATCTATACATCTATCTTCCTTTCGTTTGCTTTTGTGCCACATACAGTGGTGCTCCTGGCAGTTTGTTCAGGGGTCAGTTCTCCTGAGACTTAGGATAATCTCTGCTGCTAGTGGTTGAAGCTCCCATTTAAGACAACTTCCCTTCCTCCAGAGCTCTCTATTGCTCCATCCGGGCATTATTTATAAAGTAGGCAGTGTGAGAAAGACCATCAGAAATAAAGAATACCAAAGTGTCTCTATCTACTTCAACTCATGCAAGGACTTAGAGATTCTTTTTTTTTTTTTTTACTTTGTCTTGCACGCGCCCGACCCAGGTTTGATTCCTCCATCCGTCTCAGAGCCCTGCAAACTACCAAGAGTATCCTGCCTGCACGTCAGAGCCTGACAAGCTACCTGTAGCATATTCAATATGCCAAAAATAGTAACAACAAGTCTCACAATGGAGACGTTACAAGTGCCAGCTCGAGAAAATTGATGAACAATGGGACAACAGTGCTACAGTGCAGTGCAGTATTTTTACTTGAGGTCACTCAGGAGTAGATTAAGTCTGGAGGACCACAATGAACTTGTCATTTTATTTTCAGCAGTGGCCTTTGAAGTCACCATGAGCACACTGAACCCTGATCCCAGGCTAAAATATGCAAATTTGTTTGCCAGCAAACTACCTACTAACTCAGTGAAGAAAGCATTGCTTTTGGTTCTACAAAATGGAAGATCCTGGAAAGAAAACTTCTTCGCTCTAGTAACTGGAGACTAGCCTGCTGATTCCCATGCCTCTGATATTATGGTAAGAAAGGCTTAAAAATTAGGGCTCTTAGATGGATTATTCCTTTAATCGAACTTTTTTTTTTTAGATTTAAGATGATCAGAGTATTTTCCTTTTTTGGGTCTATATTTGTGGCATACAGCTGTTGCTGTCTCTTTCTGGTCTTACTAGTGTTTCCCAAACGGTTGATCCCCTGCCAAGCCTTCCAACACTATCTCTTCCTTTGCACTGTAAACTCTGCTTTGTGCCTGCTATTGTCCTCACTCCTCATTTTTCCTCACAGTCACATGAAAGCACATTTTTAGGTATAAATGCCAAGTTACTGACTCCTAGATAGGTGTGAGAAATTCCTCCAAATTGCAGACAAAGTGAGAGAAGTGAATCCTGAGGAAAGAGTGGAAGGAATCTGGGAAACCTCTGTAGCAGCACAGTCTTATATTAGTGGGTGACTGGAAGATCAACTCCCTAGATCCTTCACCAGAGCCCGCATGTACCTTACAGAGGACCTTGTTCTAAGTAGTGCAAAAGCATTTTCTATTCACTTCCCTGATGCCTTTGTCCAAGTGCAAAGCTCTGACCTAGAGACACCTCAGGACTGGTATCCATCCATGAGGAGGGTCAGAAATGGTCAGACAGCTGAGTCAGGTAAGACACAAACATGATAAGGCACAGCCCTTCCACTCATCACTCAAACATGACCAGAAAGGCCACATTCATCCACATGGATATGCTGAGATGAACAACAGGAATGTCTTCATTTGACAGCCCAGGTCCTCTGCTTCCACGTGGCCTGGAGATTTATCTCTAGAACCCGCATACCAAGGGCCTTACTTGTGGGAGCTCTTGGTCACTGGGATTCCATCTGGAGTAGGGGGGGAGACTGCACCTGCTCCATCAGGAGTGCACTGGTGATATTGGCTCGGTATGGGGTCTGGAGAGATCTCCAGTGCTGTGGTGTATTCCGGGACTTGCCTCTTTATCTTTGGGCTAGGGCTCTTGGTATGCTAAGATGGTGCCCAGAGGCAAATTATGGGCATGACAGCCAGTCTTCCGGGCAGGCATGAACATGGGGAGGGACAGCCCAGGTCCTCTGCCGCCATGCAGCCTGGAAATTTAGTCCTGGAACCCGCATATCTGGACCTTGCTTGTGGAACTTCTGGTCACTGGGATTCCATCTGGAGTAGGTGGGGAGACTGCACCTGCTCCATCTGGGGGCCAGTGAAATTGGCTCAGTATGGGACCCAGTGTGGCTTAGTATGGGACCTCCACCACTGTGGTGTCTTCTGGGACTTGCCTCTGTGTCTCTGGGCCAGGGCTGTTGGTGCGTTAAGATCCACATTACAAAATTTTCAGCAGATTATATCTTGGTGAGGTCCATCCTGAGACGGTGGAGTCAGGCTTGGTTATGGCAACTATTTTGGATTGTGGAAGCAAGTGGCTGCCAGGGACTCTGCTTGGGCGGGCATAGGCCAACCTGCCCAATTTACTTTGGTCTGTTCAGTGATGTATGGATCTGAGCTTAACTGTGACTTTTGACCTCTTTCGAGATTTATTTAAGAGTCTATGAAGCAGGGCCAGTAGTAGAGCTTACAGGGTGGTGCTGAAGTTTGTTAGTGGGGTGACTGCCAGTGCTTCCATGAGTATTGGGAAGTGGGGGAGGTAGCCCACCCCAACTCTGAGAAAGCTGGAGATTTTAGTCACAGAACCCTCATACCAGAATTTCCAGCAGATTATATCTTGGTGAGATCCACCCTGAGACGGTGAAGTCAGGCCGGGCTATGGCAGTGATTTTGATTTGTGGAAGCAAGTGACTGCTGGGAGCTCTGCTTGGGTGGGCCACAAGGCCAACCTTGCCCCCTCCCATTCACCCCAGTCTGTTCAGCCATGCGCAGGTCTAAGATTAACTGTGGCTTTTAATCTCTTTCGAGATTTATCTATGGGTCTCTGAAATAAGGCCAATAAATGAGCTTGTATAGCTAAGCTGGAGGTGGTTTGTGGGTGTGGCTCCCACATACCTAACTATCAGCCACTTAATTTCTTGGCAAACTTGGTCCCAAGTTTTTGTGGTCTGACGAAAGGCACAGTGGCAATTTTGGGGTATCAGGAAGCCTGAAACCACCATCAGGCTGCTGATGCACTCGTCCCACAGGTACAGGTTGATTTGTTGGCAGCACCATACCCCCACAACATCCATTTTCAAATAAACCCTTTGCATTCCAGTTTTCTTTTTTTTCCAACTAATTTAATTTTGGGGGATATTCAGTGATACTCAGGTATTATTCCAGGCTCTGCACTGAAGAATTACCACTAGTGTTGCTCAGCGGACCATATAGAGAACTGGGGATCAAACCTGGTTTGGCCATATACAAGGCAAGCACCTAACCCTCTGTACTATCTCTCCAGCTCCATGCATTACAGTTTTCTTTTCTTGGAGCAGCACACCTGACTGTGTGTGGGCCTTACTCCTGTTTCTGTGCTCAGAGGATAGTCTTGGTGGAGCTCAAGAGGACATATATTATGCCAGAGATTGAACTGAGTCAGCAACATGCAAAATAAGCACCTCACCCATTACTATTTCTGCAGAACCATGTCTGGTTTTGTGGGGTTACTCCTCGTGGTGCTTGGGGGACCTGGTTTGTGCCAGAAATAGCACCTGGGACTGCTGATGCAATCAGTCTATCTTTCAGTGGGTGTTAATAGCTTTTTATTTGTTTTGTTTTTGTTTTCCTGCTGTGCAGAGCACATCTCAGGGGTTTCTCCTGATTCTGCTCTCAAGAATTAATCCTAGCAGTGTTTGGGGGTGCCAGGAATGGGACCAGAGTTCGCAATTGCAAAGCAAATGCCCGCCCTACTGTACTATTACTACAGCCCCTTTAGTGTTTTTTTACATTAATCAAACGTCAGAGTTTGTACTGATAAGAACCAGTAGGCTACTGAGAGCTATCCTCACAGTAAATACAAAAAGCAAGGAAGCTCAGGGTTTAGGGCCACAAAGTTTTCATGCGCATATGCCAAGTCCAACTCCAGATTATCATGCTCCTTGAGAACCACTGGTAGATATCTCTCAGCCATACGTGGTTGGACTTACTGGTCTCCATTTCCACTAGGTATGAGTAGCACTGCATTGCCTGACCTTAACATTGAACATTCAGGCCTGGTAGGAAGAGGACTGCCATGAGTGGTCTCTGGCTTCCCTTAGCATAATTTGAGAACATGGTGCTCCCCTGCCCCCTAAAATTGAATATGTTTTATTATACCTAAAACTGAACTCATGGAAGTCCATTTGCAGGGTTGTGAAGTCATTAGTACACACATCAGGCATGAGATTGCAAAGTCTGTCTATGGAGAAAGAGAGAGGCTCCAGGTGACAGCTGCCTGAGAGAGGTCTCGGAGCATCCATATTTCTGAAACATGTGTAGCCCATACTTGGATGGATTCAGGTACAATGGGGAGTGAAATAAAAATTTTATTTTTAAATGAAATTCTGATAGTTTTATGATTGGGATTCACTGGCTGAGAGATACACCAACTGGTGGACCATAATTCATGTCATGACAAAATGTAAAAGACAATGAATCACAGTGCAATAACTCACATATGGCTGTTTACAAGATTATGTCAAATTAGCCACAGAGGTTTTAGTATATAATTGTCTAGCTCAGAAAGAATTTCCAGAACATTTCTGAATTTATCTATAGAATATCATGAAGACCGGGGCTGGAGTGATAGTACAGTGGATGAGGCACCTGACTTGCATGCAGCAGGCCTGGGTTCAATCTCTGGCATCCCATATGCACCCCTGAGTACTGCTTGTAGTAATTCTTGTGTGCAGAGCCAAGAGTAACCCAGAGCATTGCCGTTGTGTTCCAAAAACAAAACAATAGAATCATGAAGCTCTTAAAAAAAAACAAACATGCACCAGAAGCACTTCCTACCAGGTAAACAAGCATACCTGAGAACAGGTATAGAGAGGGAAAATATGGAGACTGTCAACAAGCCCAGTGATGTGGTCAAACCTAAAGGAACTTTTGCTGCAGAAGCAGTTTACCGTCATGTATCACACCCAATTACTTGTTCCTATGAATAAATACCCTTTACCTTTCCTTCTCCTTTTATCTTTGCTTAAGGTTTTTTTTTTCTGTTGCTCTTAGTGTAGTGTCTGGCGTGTCTGGCTTCTTCCTCCTGGTAAGCATTGTCCCTTAGCTGGTAGTGTGCGTGCTATGGCATGAAAGTTTCAAACACAGGATGTGATAAGAGCCAATTGTTAAGAGTGAAAAAGAGCCTTGGACTAACCAGAAAATTTCCCAGGCCCAGGACTCAACGCTAAGAATAAGCCAATGACTTGTTTTCACTTCCTCCATAGGTCACTTCATTGGTCAAATGGATCCCACACTCTGGACATGGTGAGTCCCACATGTGAGAATATTTATGAATCCACTTCAGAGAAGGGAAATAGCAAAACACTAATATGTATGATACATATTGGACTTGAAATACTAGAACATGGGAGTGAAAAAGTCATTAGACTTTAGAATTTGTCACAGAGAAAATATCTTTAAAATGTCTCAAAGGACAGGTAGAGTGCTGCAAATTAAACAGAACAAGGGTATAATTTATGACAAGGGTTAAAACTATATTGGTGTGGTTGGAGAGATAGTATTGCAGGTGGGGCATTTGTCGTGTATGCAGTTGCCCTACGTTCAATCCTCAGATTCCCATATGATCCCCTGAGCACTGCCAGGAGCAATTCCTAAGTGGAGAGTCAGTAGTTACCCATGAACATGGCCGCGCATGGCCCCAACATTTTAAAATATATATTTGAGAGACGAAATGTTATACATGTGACAGTTAGATGGTTCCAAGAGTCCACATCTTTGACCACAATTGTGGCACCACAAAGAACACTGGAATTTTCAACTGCAAAAAGGAATAAAATGGGAGAAGTCTCCTTTTCTCTTAAGTTCTCAGAGTGTGGGATGATGGTGACCCACAAACTAAGAAATACAACCCAGTGGATTTCAAATTGAGGTAACAGAAGCTCTTAGAATCAGTGCAAATAACCAGTACATTATAGTCACACTTGTAATGACAATTTATATGTTCTGTTGGTGATATTTTAGGCCAGACTCAGTGGTGCTCAGGACTTACTACTTTCACTGAGCTGAGGGATCACTCCTGGAATTGCTGAAGGGACCATATAGGGCAACGAAATTGAGCCCAGCTCATCTGAATGCAAGGCAAATGTTCTACTCTGTGTGTTTGTGTGTTGTGGGGGCATACATGGTGATAGTCAGGGCTTACTCCTGGCTCAGAGATTACTCCTTGCTCTCTGCACTGGATCATACGAGGTGTTGGAGACTTAGGCAAGGTAAGCACCCTATCTGTTGTACTGCCTCTTTGACCTCTTAAAAGTTCTCTCTCTATTTCCCTCTTTCTTTTCTCTTTCTTTCTATTGTCTGTAAGATAGTTTTATTTAAAGAAATTTAGTTAATGAAATGTGAGGGGAGAAAAAGACAGAGATACATGTTAAAGAGGGCACACAGGCTTCTCTGCAGTGGATATTCTTTCTTGACAAAATAATAAAGACCACTTTTTCAATCAAGCAGCAGAATCCCTTGCCACAAAGTGAAGCAGAATAATTAAGAGCAGGGAATAAATGGAAAAAATGTGAAGAATGTGTCAGCAACAACAGGAGGTGTGACCAAGAGTGTCCCAAATGCTGCCATAAGCAAAACTGAGGAAAAGAGTCAATTCAACAACCAACCAAGAATGCCCTATTACTTTTTTTTTAATACAGTACTCTGAACATGATCCAAGGTGAAATCTTTCTAGGGATATTCTGCACATACAAAATGTATTTATCCTCAGCTTTAGATAAACAGCTGAGTAGGAGCCATTTCTGCCTTCTACACAGTAGACTTGGGTCCTTGGTGTGAAGTTAACTAGCAAAGGAATCAGCAGAGAAATGATGAGCACATTTACAGAAAATCACTTCAGTATCATAATAATCAAAGAGGCACAGAAGGCTCAGCATCACTGGGTGTCTACAACACCTCATGAGCTGTTCACTGGTTCACTACATCTTGAATTCCAAATAGGCACTGGTAAAACTTGGTATGGTCCTCTCTCCATGGTGTGAATCCCTGGCTGTCCAATAGCAGAATCCCCGGATATATTTCCGAATATTTTCGCTTCGTGTGAGAAAGCTGTTAGTGCATTGCGCACCTGCTGTGGACTCTCTCATGACCCCTGGCAGCCACTCTCTTACCCACAAAGGAGAGCAAACTTTGGTATTTAATGCAGACTGCCACAGTGCTTTCAAATTCACTCCCTGTTTTTTAAGGTGCTGTTCAAAACCAGTAAGGATACTATGGGATTTGATCCCTCTGATTCCCTTTTGTCTTTTTCCTCTCCCACATGACAGAGCATGGAGATGCACTAGATGGAAAGGAAGGAAATCTTGGATGACACCACAGGAGCGTGCGCTGTGCTTCCCACAGATGTCCTACAGGGAGTAGCCTGTGACCAGCCCAATACTGAGGACACAATCACCTCTGATGACTTGGATGTTGGCTCTGCTCTGCTTCTGTCATCTGCAGGCTTCAATTTCAAAGGGAATGACACTTCAACTCTGTCTTCAAGGTAGTCTCTATGAGTGAACTTGGTGCAACTCCTGTCCAAAATCACTTCTCTTTCATGGGGTTCCATTGACACACACGGCCCAGTGCCTCCATGAAAAACTCACACATATTTTGACACTGAGGTGAAGATGTTGATTTTTGTCTTCTATATTTATTTATGTATCTCTTTGTTTATTTGTTAGGACATAGTGGGAATGTCCAGGGCTTACTCCTGTCTGCATTAATGGATCACTCCTGGAGGTGTTCAGCGGACCATATGGGGTATTAGGGATTGAATCTGGGTAAGACAAATGCGGGGAATATACCTCCCCCCCTGTACTATTGTTACAGCCACTGACCTCCTATGTTTAAATAAATCATAGCTTTTGTATGAAATGATCTAAGT